>NC_082708.1:24543621-24863621 GCF_030144855.1 Hypanus sabinus
TGGGAACAGATGTTCTCAGGGAAATGTAGGAAATGTTCAGAGGATATTTGCATGATGTTCTGCCAGGTACGTTCCAATGAGATGGAAGGAATGGTAGGGTACAGGAACTGTGGTGTACAAAGGCTGTTGAAAATCTAGTCAAGAAGAAAAGAAAAACTTACGAAAGGTTCAAAAAACTAGGTAATGATGGAGATCTAGAAAATTATAAGGCTAGCAGGAAGTAGCTTAAGAATGAAATTAGCAGATCCAGAAGAGGCCACAAGAAGGCCTTGATGAGCAGGATTAAGGAAAACCCCAAAACAGTCTACAAGTATGTGAAGAGCAAGAGGATAAGACATGACAGAATAGGACTAAATCAAGTGGCACAGTGGAAAAATGTGTATGGAACCAGAGGAGATAGCAGAGATACTTAATGAATACTTTGCTTCAGTGTTCACTAAGGAAAAGGACCTTTGTGATTGTAGGGAGGACTACAGTCGTGATTGTACAGCCAACTGAAAACCTTGAGTATATAGACATTAAGAAAGAGGATGTGCTGGAGCTTTTGAAAAGCATCAAGTTGGATAAGTCACCAGGACCGGATGAGATATACCCCAGGCTACTGTGGGAGGCAAAGGAGGAGATTGCTGATCCTCTGGTAATGATCTTTGCATCATCAATGAGGACGGTAGAGGTTCCAGAGGATTGGAGGGTTGCGGATGTTGTTTCTTTATTCAAGAAAGGGAGTATAGATAGCCCAGGAAATTATAGTCCAGTGAGTCTTCAGTAGTTGGTAAGTTGATGGAGAAGATCCTGAGAGGCAAGATTTATAAAAATTTGGAGAGGCATAATATGATTTGGAATAGTCGGCATAGCTTTGTCAAAGGCAGGCCGTGCCTTATGAGCCTGATTGAATTTTTTGAGCATGTGACTAAAAACAGTGATGAAGTTAAAGCAGTAGATGTAGTGTATATGGATTTCAGCAAGGCATTTGATAAGGTACGCCATGCAAGGCTTATTGAGAAAGTAAGGAGGCATGGGATCCAAGGGGACATTGCTTTGTTCCAGAACTGGCTTGCCCACAGAAGGCAAAGAGTGGTTGTAGACGGGTCGTATTCTGCATGGAGGTCAGTGACCGGTGGTGTGCCTCAGGGAGCTGTTCTGGGACCCCTGCTCTTCGTGATTTTTATAAATGACCTGGATGAGAAAGTGGAGGGATGGGTTAATAAGTTTGCTGATGACACAAAGGTTGGGGTGTTGTGGATAGTGTGGAGGGCTGTCAGAGGTTACAGCGGGACATTGATAGGATGCAAAACTGAGCTGAGAAGTGGCAGCTGGAGTTCAACCCAGATAAGGGTGAGGTGGTTCATTTTGGTAGGTCAAATATGATGGCAGAATATTGTATTAATGGTAAGACACTTAGCAGTGTGGAGGATCGGAGGATCAGAGGGATCTTGCGGTCCGAGTCCATAGGACACTCAAAGCTGCTGCGTAGGTTGACACTGTGGTTAAGAAGGCATACGGTGCGTTGGCCTGCATCAATCGTGGATTTGAATTTAGGAGTCGAGAGGTAATGTTGCAGATATATAGGACCCTGGTCAGACCCCCTTGGAGTACTGAGCTCAGTTCTGGTCACCTCACTACAGGAAGGATGTGGAAACCATAGAAAGGGAGCAGAGCAGATTTACAAGGATGTTGCCTGGTTTGGGGAGCATGCCTTATGAGAATAGGTTGAGTGAACTTGGCCTTTTCTCCTTGGAGTGATGTTAGATGAGAGGTGACCTGATAGAGGTGTATAAGATGCGTTGACTGTGTGGATAGCCAGAGGCTTTTTCCCAGGACTGAAATGGCTAACACGAGAGGGCACAATTTTAAGGTGCTTGGAAGTAAGTACAGAGGAGATGTCAGGGGTAAGTTTTTAACGCAGAGAGGGGTGAGTGCATGGGAGGGGCTGTCGGCGATGGTGCTAGAGGCAGATATGATAGAGTCTTATAAGAGACTCCTGGATAGGTACATGGAGCTCAGAAAAATAGAGGACTCTGGGTAACCTTAAGTAATTTTTAAAGTAAGGACATGTTTGGCACAGCATTGGGGGTGGAAGGGCCTATTATTGTGCTGTAGGTTTTCTATGTTTCTATCTCTTGTATCATATTATTCCATGTTCTTACCTGTTTTCCCTCAACACATTAAGTTGACTTCCTTCTGGAACTAAATTTCACATACCTGACATCCTGAGATAAAAAGAGAAAACCCTAAAGGATTTTCTTTCAGTGATTATCATATATGGGTCTTTGTATTGGAAGGTGTGGAAAGACACAGAAAGACATCCAAGCAACACACACAAAATGCAGGGGGAACTCAGCAGGCCAGGCAGCATCTATGGGAAAAAGTAAAGTGTCGATGTTTCAGGCCAAGACTTTTCTCCTGATGTAGGAGCTCATCCCGAAATGTCGACTGTACTCTTTTCCATAGATGCTGCCTGGCCTGCTGAGTTCCTCCAGCATTTTGTGTGTGTTGCTTGGATTTCCAGCCTCTGCAGATTGTTTGTCATAAAGACATTCTGCCTGCCGAGTCTTTGCTGGATTGTTTGTTAGTTTATTTAGAAATGCAGCACGATAACAAGCCCTTCCAGCCCAAAGTGCTCGTGCCCTCTAATTACACCAATGTGACCAACTAACCGACTAACCCATACACCTATGGAATATGGGAGGAAACAGAAGCACCCAAAGGAAACGCACACGATCATGGGGAGAGCATACAATCTCCTCACGGACAACAGTGGCAATTGAACCAAGTTTGCTAGCACTATAATGGAGTTACGCTAACCGCTGGGCTGCCAAGCCACCCCTGGTTCTCAGAGTACACACATTACCAGTCACAACTTGTTTACCTGCAATCTGCTCTTTCTTCCTTACACATCAATTCCTCATCATCCACCCACCTACGCTTGGGGTCGCTTACAGTAGGCATTTAACCTACCAGCAGTCCTTTGGGTGTGGGAGGAAACCGGAACAAACTCATTTGATGATACATTGACCAGTGCAGAGGAGATATAGCCTTGCTGGCTTTAATCTTCCATTCGGGATTTTATTTCTTTCTAGGAAAAAGACATCACACCCGACCCTCAGTTGCTGGAAAAGGTGAATGAATGTGCCAGTCGACTGAAAGATTTGAGACAACATGGTCAACCGTTAAGCTACTTAACCCCCGAACTGTCTGATGTCACTGACTTTTTTATAGCACTGACTGTTTGTAACACTGTAATGGTTTCATCCCCAAACCAACCGAGACTTAAGGGCCGAGCCCGCTTTGAGATGAAGTCTCCGGTCAAGTCGTTAGAAGATTTCATCAAAAGGTTTACTCCCAGCCGCCTTACCTCGGGTTCTAACAACAGCAGTTCCTCCAGTCTTTCCACAAGTAAATCTCTGCACAGAGTCTCCGCCAGCACCTTGGCCTCTCCTTCTTCAGACACTGCCTCCATGAGGATGGCCGAAGAGCTTGGCAGATCCCCCAACGGCTTTCAGACAGAGAGCACGATAGCTGAGGGAAAGGACGGAGAGCTGCGCTACGAGGCAGAGAGCCCGGATGAAGCTGCCCTGGTTTACGCAGCCAAAGCCTACAACTGCGCCCTGGTGGGCCGACTCCCAGAGCAGGTGACCGTGGAGTTGCCTCACGTGGGCAAGCTCGCCTTTGAGCTCCTGCATACGCTGGGCTTCGATTCTACCCGGAAGCGGATGTCCGTAGTGGTGAGGCACCCCCTGACTGATGAGATTGTTGTTTACACGAAAGGGGCTGATTCTGTCATCATGGACCTTCTCCAGAAGCAACCCACAGGTAAGAGACTATTTCTGCTTTACCGAAAGCATTCTGCAAATAATATTCTTCACAGTGACGGAGTATGTCTATGGTTGGGCACTTTGTTGAATGGAACAAAGATGTAGACTATTTTCCAAACTGGGAGTAAATTCAGAAATCAGAGGTGCAGAGGGATTTGGGAGTCCTAGTGCGGGGTTCTCAAAAGATTAAGTTGTGGGTTGAGTCAGTGGTGAGGAAGGCAAATGCTAGCAATTATTTTCAGAGGACTAAAATATAAAAGCAAGGATGTCTTGCTGAGGCTTTATAAGGCATTGGTTAGAGAGCATTTGGTGCATTGTAAGAAGTTTTCAACCCCTTAATTAAGAAAGGATTGCTGGCATTGGAGAAGGTCTGGAAAGGCTGCATGAAAATGATCCCAAGAATTAAGGGGTTTACATATAAGGAGTGTATGTAGGCCCTGGGCCTGTACTTGCTGGAGTTTCTCATTGGAACACCGGGCCCTGGGGATCTCATTGAAACCTATTGTACAAACCCCATTTCCAGAAAAGTTGGGATATTTTCCAAAATGCAATAAAAACAAAAATCTGTGATATGTTAATTCACGTGAACCTTTATTTAACTGACAAAAGTACAAAGAAAAGATTTTCAATAGTTTTACTGACCAACTTACTTGTATTTTGTAAATATACACATATTTAGAATTTGATGGCTGCAACACACTCAACAAAAGTTGGGACAGAGTTAAAATAAGATTGAAAAGTGCACAGAATATTCAAGTAACACCGGTTTGGAAGACTCCACGTTAAGCAGACTAATTGGTAGCAGGTGAGGTATCATGACTGGGTATAAAAGTAGCGTCCATCAAAGGCTCAGTCTTTGCAAGCAAGGATGGGTCATGGCTCACCCCTTTGTGCCAAAATTCGTGACAGAATTGTTAGTCAGTTCAAAAGGAACATTTCCCAACACAAGATTGCAGAGAATTTAGGTCTTTCAGCATCTACAGGACATAATATTGTGAAAAGATTCAGACAATTCAGAGACATCTCAGTGCGTAAAGGGCAAGGTCGGAAACCACTGTTGAATGCACGTGATCTTCGAGCCCTCAGGCAGCACTGCCTAGGAAACCATCATGCTACTGTGACAATTATAGCCACCTGGGCTCGGGAGTACTTCGGAAAACCATTGTCACTTAACACAGTTCGTCACTGCATCCAGAAATGCAACTTGAAACTGTATTACGCAAGGAGGAAGCCATATATCAACTCAATGCAGAAGCGCCGGCGAGTTCTCTGGGCCTGAGCTCATCTCAGATGGACCGAAAGACTGTGGAGCCGTGTGCTGTGGTCAGATGAGTCCACATTTCAGCCAGTTTTCGGAAAAAACGGGCGTCGAGTTCTCCATGCCAAAGATGAAAACGACCATCCTGATTGTTATCAGTGAAAGGTGCAAAAGCCAGCATCTGTGATGGTATGGGGGTGCATCAGTGCCCAGGGCATGGGTGAGTTGCATGAATGTGAAGGTACCATTGATTCTGAGGTGTATATTAGGATTTTAGAGAGACATATGTTGCCATCAAGGTGACGTCTCTTCCCGGGACGTCCATGCTTATTTCAGCAGGACAATGCCAGACCACATTCTGCATGGGCTACAACAGCGTAGCTTTGTAGTCACAGAGTGCGTGTGCTTGACTGGCCTGCTGCCAGTCCAGATCTATCTCCTATTGAAAATGTATGGTGCATCATGAAGAGGAGAATCAGACAACGGAGACCACAGACTGTTGAGCAGCTGAAGTCTTATATCAAGCAAGAATGGACAAAATTTCTAATTACAAATCTACTACAATTAGTGTCCTCAGTTCCAAAATGATTAAAAAGTGTTATTAAAAGGAAAGGTGATGTAACAAAATGGTAAACATGCCTCTGTCCCAATTTTTGTTGAGTGTGTTGCAGCCATCAAATTAAAAATTTGTGTATATTTACAGAATACAATTAAGTTGGTCAGTAAACTATTGGAAATCTTTTCTTTGTACTTTTGTCAGTTAAATAAAGCTTCAAGTGAATTAACATATCACAGATTTTTGTTTTTATTGCATTTTGGAAAATATCCCAATTTTTCTGGACATGGGATTTGTATATTGGAAAGCCTAGATAGAGGGGACATGGAGAGAATGTTTCCAATAATGGGGCAGTCTAGAACCAGAGGGCACAACTCAGAACACAAGGAAGTCCCTTTAGAACAGTGATGAGGAGGAATTTCTTTAGCCAGAGGGTGGAGAATCTGTGAAATTCATTGCTGCAGGAAGCTGTGGAGGCCAAGTTATTAGGTATATTTAAAGCAGAGATAAGTCAGTTGTTGATGAGTTTATGGTGTCCAAGGTTACAGGGAGAAGGCAGGGAAACGGGGTTGAGAGGGATAATTAATCTGCCAAGCTCAAATGGCAGCGTGGACTTGATGGACAAAATTGCTTAATTCTGTTCCTAGCTCTTATGGTCATGCGGTAAGTGAGAGACAGAATTCCAATTAAATTAAACACAGCTGCACTGTGAGCAAATTTCATAAGAGGGACATGGTATACTTTGTCCCCCCAACGTCACTTACAGTATGTGGAGTTGGGGGGGGGGGGATGCGGGGAGCAGAGAAAGTAAACTATGCGGTACATTTGTTTAGCATACCAGAAATAGGGGAATAGGGGGGCATCCAATTTCTAGGAGCTTCACAGTTTCAGAAGCCTAAATTCAACTCTTCAACTCTGAAGATTGAATTACTTTAGTTTATTGCCATGTACACTCAGTTGCCACTTTATTAGGTACACCTTCTCATTAATGCAGGTATCTAAGCAGCCAATCATGTGCCAGCAATTCAGTGCATAAAAGCATGCCGACGGGGTCAAAGAGGTTCAGTTGTTGTTCAGACTGAACATCAGAATGGGGAATGACTATGACCTAAGTGACTTTGACTGGGGAATGATTGTTGGTGCCAGATGGGGTGGTTTGTGTATCTCAGAAACTGCTGATCTGGGATTTTCATGCACAACTATCTATAGAGTTTACAGAGAGTGGTGTGGAAAAGATTAAAACATCCTGTGAGTATTACTTCTGTTAATGAGAGAGGTCAGAGGAGAATGGCTGGACTGGTTTAAGCTGACAGGAAGGCAACAATAGCTCAAGTAACCACGTGCTACAACAGCACATGCAGATGAGCATCTCTGAAGTCACAAGTCTTGAAGTGGGTGGGCCACATCAGCGAAAGACCATGAACAAACACTGTGACCACTGATTAAGTGGCCACTGAGTGTACTGCAGGGTTCAGTGAAACTCTGTACTTGCATGAAGCTCACAAAGTACTGAGTTCCCATGGTAACCATAAATACAACAGTGAGCACAAAAGATCAATATCATGCAAAGACTGGTAACTAGCTCATTAGTGCCACATGTACTGAGATAGATTCAAGATTCAGATTTACTTCTCACATGTACGTTGAAACATGTAATGAAAACCTGTGCCATAAAAACAGACCATTTCACGGCATAAGTACCTTGAGTTATTGCAAAGGAAAAGCAATAAAGTGGAGAATGTAGTGTTACTGTTCTGGAGAAATTTACTTTGAACTCTGAATGTCTAGTGCGGGTAGACAGTAAGCTGCGAGGGTCATGCTGGGGTCAGCTGTGAGGCAAAGAGTTCACCTTTACCGTACCAGAGGTTCGTTTGCTCATCTTCTAACAGCAGGGTAGAAGGTGCTCTTAAGCCTAGTGGTGTGTGTTTTCAAGTTCTTGTATCTCCTGCCTGATGGAAGGGAGAGAAGGAGGGATATCCGGGGTGGGTGAGATCTTTCATTGTGTTCTCTGAAGGGCTTGTTTCTGTGCTATGGTGCTCTATGGCTCTTCGTTGACTGTTTGCCTGAGGCAGCAGAAAGTACAGACACAGCCCCTGGAGGAGGAGTATGTATCATAGTGTATGAGGCTTTCATAGTCAAGTAGATGAAATAACAGTACAAAAAGGGCCTCATTTTAAGGTGTTTAAAAGGAAAGTATAGGGAGGGCATGTCAGAGGTAAGTTTTTTCACACAGAGAGCAAAATTCCAGAGATTAGAACAACAAAGAGGTGGTCACAGGAGGCAGAGGAGCAGCTGTGGAATTACTTCAAGTCAATGGACTGGGCCGTGTTCATCTGTGAATCTGAATAATTATACCATGGTAGTGATGGACTTTATTAAAACAGCTGTAAACGAGTGTGTCCCCTCAAAATTATTCACAGTCTTCCCCAAATGGATGAACCATGAGATCTGCACTCTGCTGTGGGACAGATCAGTGACATTCAAGTCTGGTGACCAAGAAAATTACGAGAGGTCCAGGTGTGATCTCTGGAAAGCCATCTCACAGGCAAAGTGGCAATTCCGGACTAAACTTGAATCAACAAAGGATGTTTGACAGCTATGGCAGGGCTTGAAAACTACCCTTGGAAAGTTAAATCAATCAACGTAGGCGACAGCAGGGCTTTACTTCCAGGTGAGGTCCATGCCTTCTATGTTCGCTTTGATCGTCAAAACATGGAGGAACCATCACAAACTCTCACAGCCCCTGAAGATCCTGTGATTTCATTCTCTGAAGGGACATGCAAGCAGCCTTCAGGTGGGTGAGCCCATGAAAAGTATCCAGCCCAGACAGGGTACCTGACCAAGTACTAAAGACCCGGGCTGATCAACTGGCTGGAGTGTTCACTGAGATCTTTAGCCTCTCAGTCCACCAGACTGAGGTGTCCACCTGCTTCAGCCAGGCTTCAGTTAGACCAGTGCCCAAACAGAGCGTGGTGACCTGCCTCATTGACTATTGTCCAGTAGCACTTTGATCCACTGTGAACTGCTTTGAGGGACTGGCAATGAAACATTTCGACTCCTGCCTGAGAAGCAGTTTAGATCCTCTCCAATTTGCCTACTGGAGCAACAGGTCCACAGCAGATGCCATTTCATTGGCTCTCCACTGAACCCAGGAATATCTAGACAACAAAGATTCATTACCTCAGGATGCTCTTTATCAACCACGGCTCAGCATTCAATGCAATCATCCCCTCAAAACTAATCAATGAGCTCCTAGACCAGCCACAATACCTCCTTGTGCAATTCAATCTTCGATTTCCTCACTTGCAGAACCCAGTCAGTTCGGATTGGCAACAATATCCCTTCCACAATCTCTTATCAGCACAGGTGTACCACAAGGTTGTGTGTTTAGCCCCTGCTCTACTTGCATTATGCTTATGACTGTAAGGCTAAGCACAGCTCCAATGCCATATCCATGTTTGCTGATGACACCACTGTCATAGGCCGAATCAAAGGAAGCAGCATTTAGGAGAGTGATTGGAAATCTGGCTGAGTGATGTCATAACAACAACCTCTTAACTCAATGTCTGCAAAATGAAGGAGATGATTATAGGCTTCAGGAGAAGAAAACCAAAGGTCCATGAGCTAATCTTCATCGGAGGTTTAGAGGAGGAGAGGGTCAGCAGCTTTAAATTCGTCAATGATATTATTTTGGATGACCTGTTCTGGGCCCAGCAAGTAAGTGCAATTATGAAGAAAGCACAGCTGCACCTCGGCTTCCGTAGCAGTTCATGAAGATTCAGCATGAAATCGAAAACTTCGACAAACTTCTATAGATGTGTGGTGGAGAGTATATTGACTGGCTGCATCACTGCCTGGTATGGAAACACTTAAATTTTCCTTAAATGGAAAATCTGACAAAAAACAGTGGATATGGCCCTGTCCATCATGGATAAACCCTCCCCACCATTGAATGCGTCTACGTGAAATGCTGTCACAGGAAAGCAACATCCTTCATCAGTGATCCCCATCACCCAAGACATGCTCTCTTCTTGCTGCTGCCATCGGGAAGAAGGTACAAGAGCCTGAGGACCCACATCACTAGGTTCAGGAAGAATTACTAACTCTCAACCATCAAGCTCTTAAACAAAATGGGATAACTTCACTCAACTTCACTTGGCTCATCACTGACCTGTTACCACAACCTATGGACTCACTTTCAAAGACTCTTCAGCTTATGTTCTGAGCATATTTATTGCTAATTTATTTATTATTATTTCTTTCTTTTTGTATTTGCACTCTGTTTGAACGCCCAGGCTGGGCAGTCTTTCATTGATTCTTTTATGATTGTTATTCTATAGATTTATCGAGTATGCCCATAAGAAATGAATCTGAGGGTTAATAATGGTGACCTATATGTACTTTGATAATAAATTTACTTTGACTTTGAACATTGACAGATGCATGGAGGGTGGTGGTAGAGGTATATACGTTATGACACTTAAGAAACTCTTAGAATGACACAGGGATGAGTGAAAAACAGAAGGCTATGTAGGAGAGAAGAGTTAGATTAATCTTAGAGTAGATTAAAATGTCAGGACAGCATCATGGGATGAAGGATCTGCACTGTACTGCGCTTATGTTCTAAATATGTAGGTGAACATATATAAACTGATAGCTGTGCCAGAAGGCCAGAAAATTATTAATGTGACAGCACTATTTAAATTAGGGTAAGACAGAAAGTGATGGATTGGTCCAATAGCTGTTGTTGGACAGGCATTAAAAGCAGTAAGTGGGGAAATACTGGCAACACGTTTGAAAAGCCATATTCACACAAGTAGAATGAGCATGGTTTGCAAGATGGAGGATTGTTCAGTAACGTTTGCAGTACACAAGGAGAATGAAATTGTGGTTACTCTGGATCTGATGCAGCACAGAAAGAAACACAGTAAGATAAAGAACACAATAGTTTAAAAAACAAAAAAAAATGAAATAGATAGGATAGCTTATATCCATAGATTGATCGTATTTCTGTAAAGTGATGCTAGACACAGGGGTGTCTACATAAGGTGACTGACAAGTCATGATGAAGTAGCGGTGATGGGGGTTGTAGTGTGGTAGCTTAAAGGCTGGAGGTGTTGATTCGCCTTACCATTCGGGGAAGGCAGCTGTTTTTGAATCTACTGGTCCTGCTGTGGATGCTACGTAGTTTCCTCCTCTTGGAGGTGGGGCAAACAGTCCATGAGCAAGGTGAGTGGGGTCCCTCATGATATTACTTGCCTTTTACCTGCACCCTTCTGTATATATGTCCTTGATGGTGGGTAGGTTGGTGCCGGTGATGCATTGGACCATTTTGACTAAGTGTTCTCGAGGCTTCCTGTCCGCCGCAGTGCCATTTCCATACCAACCAGTGATGCAGCATGTTAGGATGCACCCTACTGCACATCTGTAGAAGACTGTGACTATTGATTATGCATAGTCCAGCTCACTTCAGCCTCCTCAGAAAGTAGAGCTTTTGTAATCTGTCTTGATTGTGTAGACTGTGTTCTGGGACCATGGTGTACAGTCCCTGCAGTTTGAGATGGCCTGTAACTTACACTGCTGTGCGATCAAGAGGACTATGAGTGGTGCAAGTGTTTTCCAATTCCAATTTCCACGAAGGGGAATTGTGTATGATAAACTTTTATTGAGAAAGTATGGACCAGTGTGGCTAGAGGGGAGCGCGTAAGTGTGTTCAGAGGGTGTTTAATGAGGTTCAGTAGTTCACAAAAGCTCAAGTCACAACGTTAGAACCCTGGTGCTAGAGGTAACATGGACAGATTCAGGTTCATTTATTTATCACATGTACATTGAAACATACAGTGAAATGGTCATTTATGTTAACTGCCAACACAACCCCTGGGAGTGCTGAGGGCAGCTGCAAAGCTTGCTGCACATTCTGGTGGCGACATTGCATGCCTACCACGTTCAACGGGAAAACACCAGCAACAAAAGTAAAACAAGCTCGTTCCCACCCGCTGCACACAGGTGCAGACAGGCCTTCAGACTCCGGAGCTCTGGCTCCGGGACATCCTTGGCCCTGGATGTTCAGACAGTCAGATGTTAGGTCTCCAACATCCAGCCGCTGGCCTGGATTTGCAGACATCTGGCCTCTATGCCAACCTAGGGGCACCAGAAGAGGCAAGAAGCACCAAGTGAGGGGGGGAGGAATGTATTTTTACAGCTGATGATCCATGACCAGCGGAGCACAATGTGGTCAGTGCTGAGACTGTAGCAGTTCACCCAATGACTTGGAAGTGAGTGTTGAGTTGCCAGATTTTCAGATGACACTAATATGACAAGGAAGGCAAGAGGAGGATGCAAACAGTTTACGCTAGGGGTTCCCAACCTTTCTTTATTCTATGGACCAAAGCCACTAGGCAATGTATCCAGGGACCCCAGTTTGGGAACTCTTGATCTGCAGAGGGATCCCTGGTCAGTTGGAAGAATAATGGCAAAGTGGCAGTGTGTTAAAATGTGAAACTAAATGTAGGACCAAGTCTTCTTGTTTTAGGTGGAGAAGTTACAGACAGCTGCAGCATTAAAAGTTCAAAATAAATTTCCAATCAAAGCACATATATTGACAGAATGTTTGGATATGGCCCAAGTGCGGGGAGTGAGAGACACTGAAGTCTTAGAGGCCTGGTCCATGGGTATATTTAAGGCGAAAGTAGATAGTTTCCTGATTGGTCAGGGCATTAATGGATATGGCGAGGAGGCAGGTGTATGGAGTTGAGTGGGATCCATGATGGAATGGCAGAGAAGAATCGATGGGCTGAAAGGCCGGCCTAATTCTGCTCCTATGCCTTATGGTCTTAATTCTCACTGCTGTCTGTAAGCAGTTTGTGACCACATGGGCTTTCCTGAGTACTCCAGTTTCCTCACATATTCCAAAGATGGAAAGGTTAGGGTCAGTAAGTTGTGGCATGCTATGCAGATGTCCTCAACGCATACTTGGACTGTTTTGGTCGTTGATATATAAGACAATAAGATATAGAATTAGGTCATTTGGCCCATTGAGACTGCTCTGCCATTTCATCATGACTGATCCAATTTTCCTCTCAGCCCCAATCGCCTCCCTTCTCCCTGTATCCCTTCAACGCCATCACCAATCAAGAATCTCACAAGCTCTGCCTTATATATACGTAAAGACTTGACCTCCACAGCTGCCTGCAGCAAAGAATTCCACAGATTCACCACTTTCTGGCTAAAGAAACTCCTCAGCTCCATTTTAAAAGGACATCGCCTCTGTTCTGAGGTTCACTGACTTTAATGAGAACTGTGGCAGAGTATTTAGGGAAAGAAAACCAATATAAGCTTGGGCCATAGGGCCATTAACCAAAACTCTCAAACTGAAATTTAAACGTCAACACCGTGGCTATAAACATTAATTAAATACCAAGTGAGTACCACTCCTATTCAGCATTAGTCAGAATGGTGATGCTCTTTCTCGGACAAGGACAAGGGTAAGCAGGGTGCATAATAATGTGTGCTTTTGGTCAAGTCTTGACAAGACTACAGTGAAAAGAAGGGAGTTAAATATCCCTGGAACATACTTATTCACGAGCACAAGCAATTGCCAAGCCTGCTACACACCCGCCCGTGGGGGTACATAGACTCCATAATAGAGTCCATGCGTGCACTACTCGAAGATTTATTTTCTTGCAGGCATTCACAGTAGAATTTTAAAAAATTGGGTGGAGGGGTCCCTGAAAAACGAGAGAACAGAAAGATAGTGCACTGTTGCAGCAGGTCATAGGGAATTGAACCTTGGTTCAAACTTCAAGGAACCTGGAGGTTTAAGGGGGGAATTCTTCCTGTACGGAGCAGTTGTAATGAGATTACATCTAGAGCATTGCAAAGATCTACTCTTTGAGAAAAGCCTCTTATGTCTTTTAATGTGATTCAAAGAAGATTCACTTAGATAATCCTGGGTATGGAGGTTTTTTGTTTATTTAGGGATACAGGGTGGAACAAAAACAAAAAACCTCCATACCAGCCCAAAGAGCAACCCACCTATTTAACAATATCCTAATCACAGGATAATTTACAGTGACCAATTAACCTGCTAACCGGCAGGGTTTTTCTACAAGGAATGTTTAAGCTGTTTGCTTTTCCACTCACTGAAGTTCAGGGGAATAGAGGCAATCTTAAAATATAATTCAGAATGCATGTGGTAGAGAACAGCATATTAAACAGTACAGTGAACAACACGTTGCCCTAGCGATGAGACCTCAGTGTGGTAGGGTTTTCATTAGTCTCACAGCCTGCGGGGGAGAGGCTGTTATCCAGTCTGCCAGCCTCAGCCCCTAACATTTCTGTACCACCTTTCTGGCGGCAGTGGGTCAAAGAGATTGTGGGCTGGGTGTCAGGAATCCTCAACAATAATTTGGGTCCTTCCTTGCCAACGCTCCCAGTAAATGTCACAAATAGATGGGAGGGAGACCCTAGTAATCCTCTCAGCAGTTTTTACTGTCCTCTATAGGGTCTTGTGGTCCAGTGCCCTGTAGTTTCTGTACCGCACAATGATGTAGCCAGACAAGACACTCTCGATGTTACTCCTGTAGGAAGTAGTTAGAAGGGGGGGCGGGGACCCTTCCTCGCCTCAGTCTCCTCAGAAAGTGTAGAGGCTGCTGTGCCTTCTTGACTAATGAGGAGGTGTTGTGGGTCCAGGTTAGATCATCCATTATGTGTACGAAAGGAACTTTGCTCTTCACTCTCTCCACAGCAGAGCCTTTGATGTGCAATGGAGAGTGATCGACCTGTGCCTTCCTGAAGTCCACAGTCATCCCTTTTGTCTTGTCCACGCTGAGAGTCAGGTTGCTGCCCTGACGGCATTTGACAAGCCTCTCTACCTCCCCTCTGTATGCTGATTCATTTTTGCTGA
Organism: Hypanus sabinus; assembly: GCF_030144855.1. NCBI lineage: Eukaryota > Metazoa > Chordata > Chondrichthyes > Myliobatiformes > Dasyatidae > Hypanus > Hypanus sabinus. The sequence goes on from NC_082708.1 coordinate 24,558,156, forward strand.
GACCAGTCTCTGTAGAGTCATCAGCAAAGGTGATGATGCAGTTTGAGCTGGATCTGGCAGTGCAGTCATGAGTCAGTAGCGTGAACAGCAGTGGAATAAGCACACAGCCCTGGGAGACACCAGCACCCAGCTTGGTGGAGCTTGTAATGTTGCTGCCAAATTAGACTAACTGGGTTCTTTCCATAAAGAACAGAGAGGGGCGTTGAATCCCATTGAGGACGGTTTACCCACCAGCCTCTGATGGATGATTGTGTTAAATGCTGAAATGAAGTCAGTGAACAACATCCTGGCACATTGAGACTGGTGAGACCTCACTTGGAGTATTGTGAGCAATTTTGGGCCCCTTATCTTAGAAAGGATGTGCTTACACTGGAGCGGGTTCAAAGGAGGTTCATGAAAATGATTCCAGGATTGAATGGCTTGTCATATGAAGAGTGTTTGTTGGCTCTGGCCCTGTATTCACTAGAATTCTGAAGAATGAGGGTGACCTCGTTATCAAATGGTGAAAGGCCTTGTTAGAGTGGATGTGGAGAGGATGTTTCCTATGGTGGGAGAGTCTAAGACTAGCAGGCACAGCATCAAAATAGAGAGGGCTCCTTTCTGAACAGCAATGAGGAGTAGATTTCTTTAGTCAGAGAGTGGCGAATTTTGCCACAGGCAGCTGTGGAGGCCAAGTCTTTGTGTATATTTAAAGCAGAGGTTGATAGATTCTTGATTGGTGAGAGCATGAAAGAATACAGGGAGAAGGCAGGAGATTGGGGCTGAGAGGGATCAGCCATGATGAAATGGTAGAGTAGATTTGATGGGCCAAATGGCCTAATTCTGATCCTTGTATCTTATTATCTTATGTAAGACGTCATTTTCTAGGTGGGACAGGACAGAGGGAATGGAGGGTGAAGGTTATGGCATCACTAGTGAATTGGTTTGAGAGGTAGGCGAACCGGAAGGGGTCCAATGTAGCAGGAAGGTGGGATTTTATATGACCCATTACCAGCCGCTCTAAGCACTAATGATTGTTGAAGTCAGTGCCACTGGACCGGAATCAATAAGGCCAGTTACCGATGCTCTCTTGGGCATCGGCATAATGGTGGCTGCTTGAAGCCTGCAGGGGCAGTGGGTTGTTTCAGAGAGACATTAAAGATATGTACGGCTATTTTTATAACATGGAAAAACACATTCGCTGATTCATTTTCCACAGTATTTTATCAGATCAATGGAGATAAGATCTCTGACATGGACCTGTGCATTCGAAGATGAGTTCAATGAAAATACAGAACCACATGAAAAATATTTTGTTCACTGAACTTTGCATTTCTGAACAGGAAATGGCCTAGTGGGTGTTTTATTTTATATGAATTGAGGAACATACGAATGTTAAACTCTGTCTCAACCTGCATCACAAATCCCAGCTGTGCAGCAGAGAGATGAGTGTTATTGAGTTATCTTGTTGGAAGGAAGCATTTTTGCCAAAATCCTTTGTTTTCTATGTGAATCCTTAATAATTAGTGATTGGAATGATTTTGCTTTTGATTACAAGTATACCCAGTATATATTGTGTAGACAGTGGTGTCTGTTGGGTCTAGGTGATGTTGCCAAATTGTGGTTTGGGCCTTTACCTTCTGTGTCAGTCGAGCTGCATCCTGTAATCTCGACTCTGATGCCGGTTCACTTGATGGAGGTGTACAAATGATAAGAGGCACACATCAAGTGGACCGCCAGGGACTTTTTCTCAGGGTAGAAATGGCTGATGCAAAAGGGCATGAACTTAAAGTGATTGAACAGAAGTATAAGGGAGACAAATTTTTTACACAGAGAGCGGCGCGTGCATGGATTGTACTGCTGGGGGGGGGGTAGAGCTGTCGCGTTAGGGACATTCAGGATATTCTTTGATAGAACAATAGAGGGATGTGTGAGAGGGAAGGGCTAGATTGATCTTAGAGTAGATTAAAAGATTGGCAAAGATGGGCCAAAGGTGCTGGGCTACATTTTAATGTTCTATCAATGTTTCATTTCCTCCAGGGTCACCTTCCTTTCAAAGATTCTTCCTGAATTCTAATCACCTTTTTTGAGACCTTCCTTAAAATCCATCTCTTTGAACAAGCTTTTCGTTACCCTTGCTAAAATCTCTTCTGACCCAGCATCCATTTTTGGATAGTTACTCAATGATTGAGCACTTCAGATATTTCTGTAACAAAGGCACAGTTAATACCTTCTATGGTATTAACTTCTCCCTTGTCAGAGTCAGGCTTATTAGCTCTAACATACTGTATGTCATGAAACTTATTGTTTTGCAGCACCAGTGCAGTGCAAAACATTAGAAAAATTACAGCAAGTTACAATAAGAAATGTATTTTAAAAAACAGTCCAAAAAAGGAAAATAATGAGGTGGTGTTCGTAAACTGTTCGGAATTTGATCGGGAAGGGCAAGAAGCAGTTCCTAAAGAGTTGAGTGCATGTCTTCAGTGTTCTGTATCTTTTCCCTGATGGTTGCAATGAGAACTCCAAAATCACCATTAGCACGGGTGCACCACAAGGCTGTTCTTAGCCCCCTGCTTTCTTCGTATTGCACTTAAGGCTGTGAAGCTCAGCACCGTGCCCATGCCACATTTCAGTTTGCTGACAATACCTCTGTCAGTGGTCAGATCAAAGGTGGTGACGAACCAGTGAGACTGAAACTCCGGCTGAGTGGTGGCAGGCACACCAACAACCTCTCACTCAACGTTAGCAAGACCTAGAAGATGACTATTGACTTCAGGAGAAGGAAACCGGAGGTCTCTGAGCCAGTCTTCATTGGGGGATCAAGGTGGGAGAGGGTCAGCAACTTGAAATTCCTTGGTGTTATCATTTCAGAGGATCTGTCCTGGGTCCCTCATGTTAGTGCCATTACAAAGCACACAGCGCCTCTGCTTTCTTAGAAGGTTGTGAAAATTTGTCGTGTTATTTAAAACATTGACAAATTGGTATAGATGTGCAGTGGAGAATATAGTATTGACTGTTCCATCATGGCCTGATGTGAAACACCAATGCCCTTGAATAGAAACGCCCACAAAAACTAGTGGATATGGTCCAGCCCATCATGGGTAAAGCCCTCCTCACTACTGGGCACATCAGCACAGAGCCTTGTCACAGGAATGTAACATCCATCATCAAGGACCTCCAATTGTGACGTAACAACTTTCATATCACATGCCGGTGATAATAAACTTGATTCTGACCATCCAGGCCATGCTCTCTCTTTGCTGTTGCCATCAGGAAGGAGGTACTGGAGCCTCAAGACCCCCACCACCAGGTTCAGGAACAGTTATTTCCCCTTAACCATCAAACTCCTGAACCAAATGTGATAACTTCACTCAACTTCACTCATCCCAGCACTAAACTTTTCCTACAACCTGTGGACTCACTTTCAAGGACTCTTCATCTCATGTTCTTGATACTTATTGCTTATTACTATTATTTTACATGTTTTTTATTGTTTCTTTGTATTTACTGTGAATGCCAATGAGAAAATGAGTCACATGGTTGTACAAGGTGACATATATGTACTTTGATAATAAATTTACTTTGAATTTTGAGAATTCAACCCAATTACTACCTATGGTTCTCCAGTGAAGTCAACCCTGCTGGCTATTTGATTTCAAACCTCTTTCAGCATGGTTTATATTATCAAATGCTAGAGGGTAGCAGTGTGATGTGACTCAGTGGCTTATTCCCCACTCCGAACTGAAATCAGGTAATTCCCACACGCCATAAATTTTTACTTCCAAGTACTTTGACCTCATGCAGTTTTGCGCAGGCACCTTAGCTGGTCCCTTTGCTTATTCTGTTCAACATTTAAATGTTGCCGTTTGCACTCTTTCTCAATAAATCTCAAATTCCAAATGCTTGCATAGAATCACAGAGATAGAGCTCGGAGACTCACCGTTCATCCCACTGTCTGTTCTGCCAACCACACATTTACATCAAGCCTACGTCTTTTATTCTCCCCATGTTCTCATCGATTCACCTCCACAGCAGGGTCATTTTATCGCGACCAAGTAATCTAGTAACCCGTACGGATTGGGGATCCAGGGAGAAACCAGAGTCCCTGAAGAATACCCACACAGTCACAGGGGTCAGATTCAGAATCAGGTTTATTATCACTGACATAACATTTGCTATTTTGTGGCAGCAGTATAGCGCAATGCATAAAAACGTTATCATAAGTTACAGTAAGAAATAGAAACAAAGTAAATAAGTAGTGCAAAAGTGAAGCAGTGTTCATAGGTGGGGGGGCTAGTGCCCGTGGTGGAGGTCAGGATTAAACCTGGGTCTTTGCACTGTAAAATGGCAGCTCCATTAGTTGCTCCACCGTGCTGCCTAAACCTGAAAATTTCTAAATCTTATTTCCCACTTCTGAGCAATGCACACAAAATGCTGGAGGAACTCAGTCGGTCAGGCATCATCAAGGTAGTTAATGTTTTGCGTCAAGACCCTCCATCAGATTTGGAAAGGAAGGGGGCACAGGCTTCTGACGCTCTTGCTTTTGCCCCTTTCTTTCCAGGCTGGGCTCAAAATATTGGCTGTTTATTTCTCTCCAGAGATGTTAGCCCACCTGCAGGACGTGCATAAACAGTCGTGGTGTCAGGCCGAGGCCCACCTTCAGGACTGGAAAGGAAGTTGGGGGGGAGGCCAGAATAAGAAGGTGGGGGAGTGAAAAGAGGACAAACTAGAAAGTGATAGGTGAAGCCAGGTGGGTGGGGAGGGGAGATGAAATAAGAAGCTGGGAGGTGATAGGTGGAAAACTCAAAGAACTGGAGGAGAAGAAATCTGATAGGAGTTGGGAGTGGATCATTGGAGAAAGGGAAGGAGGAGGTGATAGGCAAGTGAGGAAAAGAGTGTGCCAGAAAAGTGGTGGGGCCAAAGTGTAGAACTGAAAAAGAAGGAAGCAGGAGGAGAAAAAAAGTTAACTGGATCTTGGAGAAATTGATGTTCATGCCTTCATTTCCAGTGGTGATGATGGGTCTCGGCCTGAAATTTTGACTGTTTTAATTATTTGCATGGATGCAACCTGACCTACTGAGGTCCTCCAGTATTTTATGTGTGTTACTCTGAATTTCCAGCAAATGCAGGATCTCTTGTGTTTATGTTTCCCATTCCTGAACTGTTTTCCTCATGGAAAATGCTATGATAACTATTTTCCCAAATCCAGCATGAGCAGATTGGGTTTAGTTTGTAACTCTGGAGTTGTGTCACTGGATTAGCAATGCATGCTCTTATTCAGTTAAAGGAATCTGGAATTGAAAGGCTTGGATCAGTAATCATGATAATGAAACCACCAGGTTATCACAAAACCAAGCCAATTCACCAGTGCCATTTAGCGAGAATCAGAATTAGGTTTTGTATCGCTGACATACCTGTACCTCATCGCCGTTGGTAGAAATAAGAAGACGGCAGATTGTGAGGACCAGATGGCGAGGGTCCTACATGATAGATCCCACATTCTTGAGGCACCATCTTATGGAGATGCCCTCGATGGTGGGAGAATTGTGCCCATGATGGAAATGGCAGAGTCTGCTATCTGCTGCAGCCTCTTTTGATCCTGTGCATTTTAACATCCATACCAGCGGTGATGCAGCCAGTCAGAATGCTCCCCACGGCATATCTGTAGACATTTACTAAAGACTTTGGTTTGTAGCAGTGTCAGGAGAGGGAAATAAAATATTGAAAATTGTTTTATAAACTATATTTTTAATTTTATTGTAATTTATAGTGATTTTTATGTTTTGCATTATACTGGTGTCACAGAAACATAAAATCTCACAACACATGTCAGTGATAATGAACCTGATTCTGATTCTGATTTCTGTGGAAAAATGCCTTAAAAGTTTCCTGACCATAGAAATAAGATCATGGTCTGACGTAGAACCTGCAGTGTCGGATGATAGTCTGACCAGTAACTTGTAATACACAAAATAGAAATTAGTGATTAATTTTCGACAGGATAATGTCTCTGAGGTTAATGCATTGAGGAAGCTGACAAAGTGATTCTTGCATCCTGACAATAATGACACTGACTGCAGTTTCTATTTTTGTAAAATGTTCTCTGTGCCAGTGGATGTTCAAAGTTTGAGATGAAAACCTGTAAACTATCATAGACACCAAAAACAAATGGCCTGTGGGAGTTTAGCCAGCTCTGGTAATGGACTCTTCATTAAAATTTCTGTCGGAAAGATTATTAATTTTCCTCAGTCAGTGACTCCCTCCTATTTTCCTTCATAACAGCAGAACTGATTTGGGATTTGTACGCAATCTTTTGTCATTGGGTGACAGTAGCATTGCATGGAGAATCCTCATTTTTACCTCCCCAGTGATAAGTGAATTCCTGTGTTAGGCTATTTGCACGATAGGTTGATTAAAACAAAAATTTCATGCCATCTTAAGAGTTTCTTCCCTGCAGACAGTGAATATGATTAACTATTCTAGGTAGCCCCAGACCCTCTATACATGCTGATTTTTTATGTTGTCAGCAGTTTAATCCATATTTGCATTTTATCTTTTATGTAATTCTCTATTCTTTGTAATTTTTTTTAGCTGCACGTTGCACCCTAATCAGTACACCACAGCAAACTGCTAATACATGTAAATATATATGGGGAATAAAGTTGATCCTTGATCCTTGTCTGCTGCACAGTGTGGATAGTGAATGTAAATGCGTCGTGCTCCATTCATGACCCTCTGTCCCTCAGCCTGACCCGAGGTTTGGACGGCCAGATTGGAAAGGTCAGTGTATCCGGTCCAGAGGTGAGGGAAAGGCGGCTCAGCACATGGCTTGTCAAGGTTTACCTGTCTGAGGCTGTGGCCTGCAACTAATGGGCTCCTGGACAAGCTGCAGTGATGACTGGCCTCATGGCTGTGGACTCACTTTTGTGAAATTCAGTTCTGAGTGTCAATTGCTTATTCTTATTGTTTGCACAAATTGTTTTTTTCTTCACATTAGGTGTTTGACAGTTTTTTTAATGGGTTCTATTGGGTTTTTTTGTTTTGTGGTTGCCTGAAAAGCAAAGAATCTCAAGGTTACATGTACTGTTGATAATAAATGTGCTTTAAACTTTGAATGAATCATCACAGCCCTTAGAAGTTTTTCTTCTAGCGATAATGCTGATACAGTGCAGCATCATTTGAGGTTTCTCTGTCATCAGATAACCTGAAAAATGTGAAGACCTCCATCCCTGAAGTCACCATGCTGACATCAAACCTTCTTAACTTAATCATTCGCATTCGCACAAGGCATACTGAAGGGCATATAGAAACTTTCCCAGCATGCCATGTTCAGTTCCTGGGTAATTGTTATTGCCCTAGCAACAGCATTCCTTCCGAAGCTTCCCGAAATGTCCACCTGTACAGTTGTCGATAGCAACGATGATCAAAAGCTTGTTGTGCATTGTCGGTTCATCGATATTCTTTTCAGCAGAAAGGATCTGCACATTTTTATATGTCACAGCTTAGAAGTGAAACTACTTCCTTAGAAGTAAAGAATACTGTGGCACTGGTGTCGAGTCTTTGGATGCCTGGGTGATTAGTAAAACTGTTGGAAACAGATTAAACTCTTGGCATAGAGAGGCACTTGGCATAGAGAGGCACCTGCCCCTTTTTGGATTTCTCAAGGAGCTGGGCATGTCAATTTTTAACTTCACAATCCTCTGATAGCTTTCTGGACAAGTTTGTGGATGGTACAAAGGTTGGTGGAGGGGTAGGTAACATTGAAGATGTAGGGAGTCTGCAGAAGGCAACAGGCAAGGACATGGCAGGTAGAATACAGTAGAAGGAAGTGTATGGGTGAAGGAATAAAGGCGTAGACTATTCTCTAAATATTCAGAAATCAGAGATGCAAAAGGATGGGAGTCATGGTGCAGGATTCCTTGAAGGGTAACCTTGCAGGTTGAGTCCTGTGAGGAAGATAAATGCAACGTTAGCATTCATTTCAAGAGGACGGGAACATAAAAGCAAGGACGTAATGCTGACGGTTTTATAAGACATTGGTCGCACCGCTTTTGGAATATTGTGAGCCGTTTTGGGCCCCCTATCTAAAAAAAAACGGATACACTGGCGTTGAGAAGGGTCCAAAGGAGGTTTACAAGAATAATCCCAGGAATGAAAGAGGTAATGCATGAGGAATGCTTGATTATTCTGGGCCTATGGTTGCTGGAGTTTAGAACAATGAGGGGGATCCCATTGAAATCTACGGAATACTGAAAGGCCTACATAGAATAGATGTGGAGAGGTTGTTTACAGTGGTTGGAGAGTTTAGGACCAGAGAGCACCTCAGAAGAATGTCTCTTTATAATGGAGGTGAAGTGAAATTTGTTTAGCCAGTGGGTGGTGAATCTGTGGAATCCATTGGCACAGATGGCTATGGACGCCAAGTCTGGGTATATTTAAAACGGAGGTTGATAGGTTCTTAATTCGTAAGGGTGTCAAAGGGTACAGGGAGAAGACAGGATAATAGGGTTGAGGATTTATTAAATCAGCCATGATCAAATAGCAGAGCAGATTTGATGGGCCAAATAAAATAATTCTGCCCTTCTGTCTTATGGTCTAATGCTACTTGCTCAACTGATGCAGTGTTGCATTTCTAGAGCTTGGTAGAGATAATTTTTCTTTTGACCTATAGCGTCCCTTCAGCCCATTGAGACTGTGCTGCCCATCAACCACCGATTTGCACTAACCTATTTTAATCCAGTTTTATTAATACTCTCTAGTTCTACATCAAATCCTATCGAAGGTCACCATTGCACTCAGTACAATTTTTAGTGGCCGGTTAACCTTCCAGTGTACACATTCTTGGGAATGTGGGAACAAACCGGAGCACCTGGGGAAATGCACACTACCGCAGGAGTATGTACAGATCCCACACAGACAGCAGGTAGTGTCAGGGTTGAACGCAGGTCTCAAGAGCTGTGATGAAGCAGATATACTTTGTCACTGTGCTGTCCACTGCTTTGCTGTCAATTTCAAAGAGCCATCAATACTCATCAAATGAGCCAGTCAGTCAAATACTGGAAATCTTAAAATGCTAGAAGCACTCAGGTGTGAAAAGAGAAACAGAGTTAGTGTTTTGTGTCAAGAATATTTTGTCAGAATTACGGAAAAGAGAAGACCTCTTGGGAGCCACAAACACAAAACGCTGAGGTAACCTCCAATGCTTCATTGGGCAGAGAATTCCACAGATTCACCACTCTCTGCGAAAACCAGTTCCTCCTCATCACCGTCCTAAATCTATTCCCTTGAATCTAGTTCTAGTCTCACCTCTCAGTAGAAAAGACTTTCCTGCCTCGATCTTATCTATCCCTTTCATAATTTTATATGTTTCTATAAGATCTCCTCTCATGCTTCTGAATTCCAGTGAGTACAGTCTCAGGCGACTCAATCTCCTCAGTGTCTAACCTGCTCATCTCTGGAATCAATCTGGTGAACCTCCTCTGCACTGCCTCAAAAGCCAGTAATCCTTCCTCAAGTAAGGAGGCCAGAACTGCACAAAGTACTCCAGGTGCGGCCTCACCAATACCCTGTACATTTGCAGCATAACCTCCCTGCTCTTAAATTCAATCCCTCTAGCAATGAAGGCCAACATTTCATTTAATTCTTAATAGCCTGCAAACCAAATCCTGCTGTACTTGCAAACCAATAAGGAATCAAGGAACAAATCTGAGTTAACCTGTTGGCAGGTGACCTTTCATCAGAGTGGATGAACAGCAATCATGGTCCCTACTGAAATGCTGAAAATGCCCACAGTCAAGAGCAAGATTGGAACCCTGGCCTAGAGTCACAAAGAGAACAGTTTAACCTTTATCGGGGGGAGGGGTGCGGGGAAATGCTGTTAATTTAGAAAGATTAGCCTTATTTCTCACATGTGCATTGAAACATACAGTGAAATGCAATGTTTTGAGTCAGTTGAGAATGTGCTAGGGGCATCCCATAGGCAATGTTCCCTCTAGTTTGTAATGACCCAGTGTGTGCAAAAATTTGGTGCTGTGCAGTTTCTTGCCCAGTGACAGAAACAGGTGCGCACTGAATTTTACATATAGAGATATTTTTTTCCAAAATAATCACTCTCACCTGAATAATTATCACCACTTCCCATTTGTTTGCATTTGAGAGTTGATGCATCTCTTGAGTGTTTTTTTTTATCTGAAGTTAAGTCCTTTTGCCGAACATTGATTTAGAAACACCAAGTGAACATCAGTGAAGTAAATGGAAGACTGTCAGAGATAGTCACCAATGTTTGTTGCAATTCACTTGAAGCAAAGTGCCAGTGCAGCTTAATGTTGATCATAAGTGTCATGCAGTAGATATGCATCCGTAACATTGGATTTAAAACCTGCATAAGCAGCATTAAAATCAAATTAAAAAGAGATGTATTGACAGCATCGTAAATGGAAAAACAAGCAGCTGATTGGATGCACTCCAAAAGACCATATTCAACACTTAACGTCTGATAAATATTCTTGTGTTGGTGTTCTTCCAACCATAATTGCAATCTGAAAGATATAAAGAAGTTTCGATACTGCAGCCATTACTTACTGTGACACACGTACCTTAGAAATAAGCAGACTTGAAGTAGTTGTACAAGTGTATTAATTACACACGTTTGATTGAAGTCCTCATGAAGGGTTTCAGCCTGAAATGTCAACTCTTTATTGCTCTTCACAGATGCTGCTTGACCTGAGTTCCTCCAGCATTTTGTGTGTGGTCGATTGATCAGGTGCAGAATATACAGTATCTTGAAAAAGGAGCTAGTGCTTTCCTGGTGAATACGACGAACTAACTCTCCTTCTGGAAGCCCGAGAAGAGCTTATTCGTCACGCAGTATTTTGATGTTATGAGTTACAAGTCCTTGTTGCGCAAAAGGCTGGAGGCCACTGAAAACTTGGCATCTCAACAAAGTTTGCCATGTTGCACATTGCCCTCAGATAAGGTTAAACAGATGGCCAAGACAAGCATGCTCCACCAGAAATGTGCCTCGAAAGGGTGATCAAACAGAAAACAGGCAGAGCCACAGGTCTATTCCTCAAAATGAAAGTGAATGCCCATGGCAACTGGATAACTAATTTAGATGAAAAGGGAGAAATATTCAATGATCCTCCTCCAGGAAGAACATGTTTAATTTGCTCAGATGTACAATGCATTAATCTGGGATAATTTTCTTGAGTTATTTGTTGTGACCTGTCGAAGCATCTTTAATCATTTTTATATTGTTTTTAGCAACTGCACAGCATGTTAAATGTTTTATTGTCTTGCAGATTTTAACTGATCTTTTTATTTATCTTTTCAACTCAGAAGAAAACACTACAGGCAAACGCACAAGAAAAATTCGGAACAAAACCCAGAATTACCTAAACCAGTATGCTACAGATGGACTGCGGACACTCTGCATTGCCAAACGGGTAAGTGTTTTTGCAAGCCTTAAGGATCCATTTGCTCTGTGCAGACTAATAGAATAGAGAGTGCTGCAGTCAGCAACCAGGCCATTGGGCCCACAGAGTCCATACCAACTGTCAGGCATGCTTTAAAACCATTCTATGCTGTGTTTACCCACAGTTGGTTATGACTGCAGTAGCTCATGATTTTAATCTCCTTGCAAGGGTGATTCCATGTTGTTTGCTGTAGATTTATTTGAACTGTTTTGGCACCTATGAAACAAAAGGGAAGAAGCCAACATACCCATTGGCACTGATACAAATATTGATCAGAATCAGCATCAAGTTTGTTGTCACTGAAATACACCTGGCGGCCACTTTATTAGGTATGGGAGATACCTAAAGTGGCCACTGAGTTTCTGATATATACGCTGCAGTAGCTCATCTCTTTCAAGGTTTGACATGTTGGGTGTTCAGAGGTGCTCTACTATGCAATGCAGTTGTAACACATGGTTATTTGAGTTACTGTCACCTTCCTGTCAGTCTAAACCAGACTGCCCGTTCTCCTCAGAACTCTCGTTAACAGGGCATCTTCGCTGACAGACCGCCTCTTACTGGATGATTTTTTTTTTGTTTGTTTTTTGCACCATTCTCTAATCTCTAGAGCAGTGGTTCCCAACCTGAGGTCCTTGATTCACGGTATTGGTCCATGACATAAAAAAGGTTAGCAACTCTTGCTCCGGAGACTGGTGTTCATGAAAATCTCAAGAGATCAGCAAGTTATGAGATACTCAAATCACCCTGTCTGGCACCAGCAATCATTTAACTGTCAAAGTCACTTAGATCACATTTCATCCCAGTCTGATGCTTGGTCTGAACAACTAAACCTCTTGACCATGCCTACATGCTTTTATGTATTGAGTTGCTGCAACATGATTGGCTAATTAGATATTTACTTTAATGAGCAGATACACTCAATAAAGGGCCCAAGAATATTGTGAAATTTATTGTTTTATTGTTTTGTGCCAGTGGTACAGTGCAATACATGAAATATGCTATAAATTATAATAAATACATATTAAAAAAGATAAATGAGTAGTGCAAAAAGAGAGCAGAAGTAATGAGGAAGTGTTCATGGGTTCATTGTCCATTCAGAATTCTGATGGTAGAAAGGAAGAAGCTGTTCTTAAAATGTTGAGTGTGCGTCTCTGGGCTCCTGTACCTTCTCCTCGAATGTAGTAATAAGGAGAAGGCGTGTCTTGGGTGGTGGGTCTTGAACGATGAATGCCTCATTTTTGAGAGAGCAACCTTTGGTTTATCATGTACTGCAATACAGTAAAAAAACATGTCATGCACCTTGTTTGTGCAATGCAATCATTACACTGTGCGTTGAAATAGAACAATGTAAAATGCAGTGTAAAAGCTGGAGATGAATTGCGGGCAGGTAGCAATAAAATGCAAGATCGTAAAGAGGAAGATTCTGAGGTCAATAATCTGTCTTATTGTAGAGTCTGATAACAGTGAGTTAGAAGCCGTCCTTGAGGGTCCTGGTGTAACCCATGCAGGTTATCCTCCATTACTGAGGCAGCCTACCTGTTTAATCAGGGCACAGGAGAATGCAGATGCTGGAGTCTGGAGTGGAAACAAACTGCTAGAGGACAGGCAGTATCTGTGGAGGTTGACACTTTGCATCAAGACCCTGCCTCAGTAGTGGTCTAGGCCTCAACCAGATATGTCAGCTATCCTTCTGCTTCCACAGATGCTACCCATTTGTCCCCCACCAGATAACTTGTTGAAACAAATTTCGGCATGAAACTTCTGTGATGTTTAGATGCACTGAGCTCCACTGTATTTACCCATCTCACGAGCACTGTCCTGCTGTTCTTCCATCAGCATTCACTCTTCCTTGCTCCATTGTCCCACAGCAGAAGAGCTTTTGACTCCTCTGCAATATTTGATCAACTCGGCTTCACTTGTGCCGCAGATTTGCCTCTAATGATGTGCCAAGGGTACTAACCTGGTGTCACCTCTGAAGGCAATGCAGCCCTTAATTGCTTCCACCAGCAGAGAAATGGCACTTACGTCCTTCCAGCCTGTCAGTGAGGTCTGTGGATGGGTGTGTTCATCAGGCTATCCCTGGTTAGAATGTTTTCATCTGATTCACTAGCACACAGTACTACAGTGAATAAACTGCATTTGCCATTTCCTATTGTAAGGATTAAAAATTAAAGATTAGCTCTATTTGTCATATGTTTGCCAAAACATGGAGTGAAATGCGTTATTTGCATTGACGATCAACACTATCTGAGGATGTGCTGGGGGCAAGCTGCAGGTGTCACTGTGCCCCCAGTGCCAGCCTGGCATACCCACAACTTACTAACCCACATGACTGGGCATCCAGGAGGAGATCTGAGTGCCTGGAGGTAACCCGCACAGTGGTCACAGGAAGACCATACAAGTTCCCTACTGACAGTGGAGGGAATTAAATCCTGATAACTGGCCCTGTGTGAGTTGCTGAAGTACCAAGGAGAGAAGAAGTTTCTGAAGGAAATGGAGCGATGGACCATACCACGCTTTCCTGTCGGCGGCCATGATCTATGAAGAATAGGAATCATTTCTGGAAAGGAAGTTGGGACAATGTTGCAAGGATTTAGGGATACGTGGAAAAAAGTGGTTACCTGATGGATGAAGAACTATTGAGTTTTGTAAAAAGTCCTTGAATACTTCTGACTGGTCTCAGCGATTCAGGCATTATGCTAACTGCTACACTAGCATGCTGCCTTCCATTGTCTGAAGCCTCCCCAGAATGGATTCAGGGCGCCATTAGGTGTGACTAAACAGAGTTGAATTATTTTTAAATTGATAATTGAGACTCCCCAAAGCCATTCTTAAGATGATTCAGTTTTTAATTATTTTAGAACAACAAACACCAAGTTGGCAGTATCATAGGGGCACACAGAATGGGAAACAGGTGCTTCGGCCCAACTGGCCCACGCGACAAAGCTTCCCATTTGCCTGCGCTTGGTAACGTTCCTCTCAAACTTCCCTATCCATGTACCTGTACAATTGTCTTTTAAATGATAATATGCATCCCTCAACACTTCCTCTGTCAGCTCATTCCATGTACAGGCCACCCTCCGGGTGAAAAAGTTGGGTTCCTATTAAATCATTCCCCTCTCACCGTAAACCTGTGTCCTCTAGTTCTTGATTCCCCATCCCTGGGAAAAAGACTGTGTGTATTCACCCTAACTATGTTCCTTGTAATTTTATTCATAACACTGCACCATCTCCTATGCTCCGATAAATAAAGTCCCAAAAGTTCCAGCCTGTTCAACCTCTCGCTATAATTCAGTTGCTCAACTCCCAGCAATGTTATTGTAAATCTCCTCTACACTCTTTCCAGCTTAATGATGTTTCCTGTAGCATGTATATTTGGTACTGTGTCAGTATGCTATCAAAGTGTGTTCATTGCAATGGTGTTCAACAACCAAATGATGGCATAATGTTTAGTGCAGTGCTTTACAGTGCCAGTTTTGAGATCAGGGTTCAAGTCCCACTGTTGTCTGTGAGGAGTTTGTATGTTCTCCCTGTGACCGCGCGGGTTTCCTCCAGGTGCTCTGGTTTCCTCCCTCAGTCTAAGGAGGTACGAGTTAGTATTTGTGAGTTGTGGGCATGCTGTATTGGCACCAGAAGCATGGTGACATTAGAAGGCAGCCCAGCACAATCTTTTCTGATCTAATTTGACGGAAACATCACATTTCACTGTATATTTCGATGCGTATGTGACAAATAAAGTTCATCCAATCTGTATTGGTCTCTGCTGTTCCTTTGGATTCACCAGCTGCATGTAGGTGGGGGGGCAGCTAATTGGACAACAGCCTGCTCCCCATATTGTTCTGTCCTGACTTGCATATCATGTGGACAGCTGGGATGCAACATTCATCTTTGACCCCAACCAGCAGAGAGAGGACCTCATCATCGTGCTTTTCAAGGATCATCAGAGAATTATAATAATGTAGTCATCCTGAGGTTGTCTTCAAATTATATACACTTAAATAGTAGAACATTATTGTGCAGAAAGAGACTGTTCAATCCATTCTCTCCTAGGTGGCCAGAAGCCTCTTAAATTAATCCCGTGTATCACACATACCCATTCTTCTACCTTTGCAAGAATTCAGTCTTAATTTAAGTGGTATAACTATAACAAAACAGAAATAAATCTCCGTGCTGAAAGATACAGTTAAGCTCCAGTGCAGCAAAGTTTCCCCTGAACAACAGTCCAAAATATAAGACTGTTCTTGATGCCTGTGCCCATGGTATGATCGAATACACACAACTCCCAAGATGCACCGGTTAGAAATTTAACATGCAATCTAAAAAGGTTCCTCAGAAAGCAGTGGTTAAACACATGGAACAACACACACAAAATGCTGGTGGAACACAGCAGGCCAGGCAGCATCTATAAGGAGAAGCGTTGTCGACGTTTTGTGCCGAGACCCTTCGTCAGGACTCATGGGTCAACTTATGCCTGCAATATCTTATTGCTCAAACAACCCTCACAATCTTTTATTCTTATCCCTACATATGGAGCCTGAATATTTTGGTCTTTATTTTTGGTTCTTTTTAGAAATGTCCTTTTGGTTATTATCTTTGGTTAAGTAAGGTACGGTGAAAGCATCAATTTTCAGTCTCCATAACACACTATATTACTAACAGGGACATAATACCCTCACATACAAGGTCTCCCAACACCAACCACCTTTTTCACCTGCCTCCCACTTTACCACTCACTGTGTATTTTATACATATCACTAGCATGCCTTTGGCCAGTGGACATATTCTGAAGAACAGAGATGAGTGAATCCAGAAGGCACAGTCACAGAATTGAGGGACGTCCGTTTAGATCAGAGCTAAGAAGAATTTCTTTAGCCAGAAGGTGGTGAATATGTGGAATTCATGGCCACCTCTGGCTGTGCAGACCAAGTCACTGGATGTATTTAAAGTGGTGGTCGACAAGTTCTTGATTAGTAAGGGTGTCAAATGTATAGGGAGAAGGCAGGAGAATGAGGTTGAGGGATAATAAATCAGCCATGATGGAACGATGGAGCAGAATCAATGGTCCAATTCTGCTCCTATGTCTTATGGGGGTTTTTTGGTCCAAGAAAGGGGATAAAAAGTTGTAGATAAAGGAGAGTGGAGAATTGAGGTTCCAGTCTGATCAGTCACACTATTATTAAACGGTGAAACAGGACAGGCTCAAGAAGCCAAGTTGCTTCCCGCTGTTCCTATCTCGTGTCAGTTTGGCAGAGTAAACAACAAATTAGCTCTGTACAGTGATCACAAGGAGTGCCCACATATCTCAATACTGCAAGACACATGCAGAAAGCAACAGGTGCAGTTTGCACTACAGCAGCATCGGAGTGCGCACCTCACACCACTTTTAAAGCCACTTTGACACCAGTGGTACAGTTACAATCAATCCACTTACTTTGTAGATGATAGATGGTTCATCCTGGGTGCTCTAGCCGGGAAGGGAGTAAAGCGGCGGATGAATTGCAGTCCAGGTAAATTTAATGGGATTATACTGGAAACCAAAATAACAGCTAAATCCATTGATTTTTTTTATTAAGAGGTTAAATATTTGTTCACTTTTCCTTCCAGTGGATTTCTTCTCCACTCTCCTCTGTACAAAGCTGCCTAGCTGGTAAAACTGCTTTAGGAGCGAGGAATTTTTTTGCTTGGAAAGCTGGCTAAAGAATCAGGTTCCAGAACACTTCTGTAATGGAAAATTCCTTCCTCTGAGTTTTAAATTGGTGCCTGAACTCATTTAATCGAGAATCGTTTGCTTCTCACTCGTGGGGTGAAAGGCTTGCTTTTCTGTTAAATGTTCCATTTCTTTCCCAGAACATCCCAAAGGTCTTTATAACTAATCGAGTGCTCGCCATTATAGAGGGCACTGCAGCCCATTTGTAGACAACAAACTCCCATAAACTCCTGTGTGCTAATGACTGGATAAGCTATGGCTTAGAAAAATTGATTGAGGGTTAAGTATTGAATGGAATGCCAGGGATAACTAGAGTAACACACACAAAATGCTGGAGGAACTCTGCAGGTCAGCCAGCATCAATGGTAGGGAGTAAAAAGTCGACGAATTGGGCCAAGACCATTCATCAGGATCATAAACGTTGACTCTTTATTCCTTTGCATTAATGCTGCCTGTCCTGCTGAGTTCCTCCTGCATTTTGTGTGTGTTACTCTGAATTTCCAGTATCTGTAGAATCTTTTGTGTTTGTGCCAGGGATAAGTATCCTGCTCTTTGGCAGAATAATGGCGTGGATCTCCCATGTTCACCTGAGAGGTAGACAAGCCTCAGTCTATCACCTCATCAAAAATGGCATCTTTTTCTGAGCAGGACTCCCTCAATAACCTGGATGATTTTGCTAAAATGTTTTATGACATTAACATTTTGAATTAGGAATTATTATTAATTATTCAGTGGGTTACTGTCTGTTTGTGCCATCCTAAATACAAAATGCAAAGTCCTGAAGTTTCCTGATGAACCATATTGTAAGGGTACATTGGTTCAGAACACACTCACTATCATTGAGAAGCATTTGGAAATAGGGAATAAATACTGACCCTGCAAACACACACAACTAGAAATATCGTTTTTAAATCATACACGCAGACTACTATACTTAAAGAATCCTATATAAATATTAATAAGTAGTTATTCAGCTAAGTATTGAGATTAAGTAGGATGTTTTGAAATGTATGAATTTGAGATGCAGTCATGGCAATGTGGAGGAGAGAGTAAGTGAAGCAAGAAAAGCATCGGACCATTTGTGTGGGTGGAGAGTGTCAAAGCAGACAGGGAGTTAGAGATGTACTCTTATTAGCAGCCTCTAAATGTCAGTGTTCTCCATAATCCAGAATAGAATTGGAACTGATTTATTATTGTCACCTGTACTGAGAGACCATGAAAAGTTTTTCTTGCATACTGTTCATAGGAATCAGATTGTTACATAATGCATTGAGGTAGAACAGGAA
This sequence comes from Hypanus sabinus, assembly GCF_030144855.1. Lineage (NCBI taxonomy): Eukaryota > Metazoa > Chordata > Chondrichthyes > Myliobatiformes > Dasyatidae > Hypanus > Hypanus sabinus. The sequence continues at coordinate 24,576,602 of NC_082708.1, forward strand.
TAAAACAATGACAATACGGGATAAAGTCTAACAGCTACAAAGAAAGCTCCCTGCGGGTAAATAGTAAGATGCAAAGCAGATCGTGAGGTTAAGAGTCCAATTTACCATTGTAGGAAATTACTTAATAGCCCTATGTTCTTGAGCCTGGTGGTACATGTGTTCAGACTTTTGCACCTTTTGACCAATGGAAGAAGGGTAAAGGGAGGATGTCCAGGGTTGGTGGGGGCTTTGATCATTCGGGCTGCTTTACTGAAGCACGACGTAAGAGTCCACAGAGGGGATGTATACACTGACTTCCATGTCCTTTTTGGAAATCAGTGTTTGCTGTGACAAATTTTGCGGCAGTTTCACCTCTGGATCTGATCACTGTTAGTTCACCTCCTATAGGCTTCAGACTTAGCAACACAAAACTCTCGGCAGATGACCCACTGTCCAGAGAGTTATCCTGGATGTTTGAGCCAATATCTTCCCCTCAACCACCTCCATCAAGACATAGGGTATTATCTAGTCCTAATCATATTGCTGCTAGAGGCATCTTGATACCTACCAATTGGCTACCACATTCTCCTTATAGCAATGGTTCTGAATCGAAAGAACAAGATTGGTTTACTACGCAGGTTTGCCCCACTATCTGAAAGTAGAGCGTTCCTATGAAACATTTCGTAAGCCAAAATGTAAAGCGAGGAAGCAATTACCACTAATTTATATGGGAAAAAATTTTAAGCGTTCCCAGACCCAAAAAATAACCTACCAAATCATACCAAATAGCACATAAAACCCAAAATAACACTAACATATAGTAAAAGCAGGAATGATATGATAAATATACAGCCTATATAAAAGTAGAAATATTGTATGTACACTGTAGTTTCACTTACCAGAATCGGGAAGATTTAGCCAAAACCGATTTGTTGGAAAAAATTGGCACGTACATGCATGCGCACACACCTGCCCACGCACGGTTTTATGGTCATGGTAGTCTTTCTCAGTTTAAAGTTTAAAGCGGGCGCCTTTTTGCGTAAAAGCAAAAATCCTCTTCAGATTTATTTCGGTTAGCAAAACAGGTACTAAAGTAGGTCTTTCGTAAAAGCGAAGTGGCGTAAAGCAAACTTTCATAAAGTGAGGGACACCTGTAGAGTGATTTAGGAAGTGATGTGGAACTCACTGTATAAGTACAAACACAAATGATTCTGCAGATGCTGGAAACCTTGAGCAATAACTCAAAGTGCTGAGTGCTGGAGGAACTCAACAAGTCAGGCTACGGAGGGGAATAAGTAGTCACTGTTTTGGGCTGACAACCTTCATCAGGACTGGACAGGAAGAGAGGATAAGAAGATGAGGGCAGGGGAAGGAATACTAGCTGCCATGTGATGGTGAGACCAGATGAGGGGGAATGAAGTACGAAACTAGGAGGCGATAAGTGGAAAAGATGAAGGGCTGAAGAAGAAGGAATCTGATAGGAGAGGACAGTAGACCATGAAAGATAGGAAACGAGCAGGGGAAATGGGGAGGTGTGGAGAAGAGAAGGCCTGAGAGAGTAACCAGAATGGCAAATGGAAAGAGAGAAGCAGGGAAAGGGGAGAAACTGATGAATACAGTTCCTTCTCTTTTCTCAGATTATGGAAGTTATTGAAATTGAAAGGAACTTGATAGAGATGTACAAAATTGTGGGGGAGCATGGACAGTGGTAAACCATTCCCCATTGCAGAGGTATCTATAACCAAAGGGCATAGGTTCAAGGTAGGCAGCACAAGGTTTAGAGGGGATATGAGGAAGTTTGGCAAGAGATGTGGAAGTCAAAATGTTAGAGGAACTCAATAAGTCATGGCAGCACCTCTGGAGGGGAAGAAACAGTTGATGATTTGGGTCGAGACCCTTCTTCGGGACTGGAAGGGAAGAAAGCAGAGTCCAGAAAAAGTAGGTGAGGGGAAGTGAATGAGTGGAAGCTGGAAATAATGGTTGAGGACAAAGATCGGTGGTGGGAGGGGGGGGGAACAGTGGACCATGGACCATTGGGAAAAGTGGAGGACCAGCAGGCACCAGAGGAAGGTGATAGGTTGTATGACTATAATACTCTAAAACTTACCTTCCAACGTGAGGAGAAAATGGATCAGATTTGGTACCTCTAGCATTTCTGACATTTTAATGTTTTTAGTACATGTAGCTGTACAACCTGTCTTACACAGAAAGAGATGTGGTTGACAGGGAGGACCATCGCTGTTTGGACTGACTCCTGGCCTATGGTCAGACTATGTGCTGAGATCGGTTCAGTGGTTACATAGAAACAAAGAAAACCTACAGCACAATACAGGCCCTTCGGCCCTCAACGTTGTGCCGAACATCTCCCTATCTTAGAAATTACTACCTATCCTCCCTCACACACTGTCTCCAAGCTTTCATTATTTGTGAGCCAACGGCCTCTTCCCCAGTCTCTTCAGTTCAGTTCCCACCCCCCAACAATTCTAGTTTAAACTCTCCCCAGTTGCCTTGGCAAACCTCCCGGCCAGGATATTTGTCCCCCTGGGTTTCAAGTGCAGGTCACACCTGCCCCAAAGGAGGTCCCAATGAAATCTGAATCCTTGCCCCCGCTCCAATCCCTCAGCCACACATTTATCCTCCACCTCATTCTATTCCTATACTCACTGTCGCGTAGCACAGGCAGTAATCCTGAAATTGCTACCTTTGCGGTCCTGCTTCTCAACTTCCTTCCTAACTTTCTGTAGTCTTTTTTCAGGACCTATTCCCTTTTCCTATCTATGTCATTGGTACCATAGGTTCTCCCTCCCACTGCAGGATATCGTAGACGAGATCTAAAACTTCCCGGACCCTGGCACCCGTGAGGCAAACTACCACCCGAGTTTCTTTCCTGCATCCACAGTCTGACCCTCTAACTATAACCCCCTACCACTACTACCTTCCTCTTCCTTTCCCTACCCTTCTGAGCCACAGGTTCTTGGAGCCTGAAATTTCAGGTTTTTGGAGTCTGAAATATAAAAAAAAGCTGAGTTATAAAACAAACAAATAAATTTCTCAGCTGCTGTGCTGCCTGCCTGGCTTTGTTAATCTACAGCAATTTAATATGGCTTGTCGAGGTTATATTATTCTATCAAGTGGATGCACGGTCCATTAATCCAGTGTTTTAGTCTTTGTTGTACAGTCCAAACAACTGCAATGAATTATCATGACTGAAATGCAAAACTAATGTAAACTAATAAAGAAAGAAAATAAATTGTATGCAAAGCTGAAGTCGGCATAATACGGAAATACAATTTAAATACACTCCATCTTTTTGAAAGAGTGAGATAAATGCATTTTTAAATAGGGACCTGTTTTATTGAATGTCATAGACCCAATGAAAATTATAAAAAGGTAACTTTTTGCTTAAACTTAAGCTTCATTAGAAAAAAAAGGTTTGAATTTTCAATCGCTATTTAAAAATAGGTGAAGAAGGAATCTGTCCTTAATCATTCTGAGAACTCATTGTTTAAACTAACTATGCTGAAAGCTCTTCATAGACACCTAACACTGCCTACAACTCCTACAAGGCAGCACCAAGAAAGCACCTTTATTTTTACAGCATCTTTCATAATTCCTGATGACTGAAAATAGATTGTAAATAATTTTATATAAATTCAGATTTATAAATACGACAATTTTTATTAGGTTTTATGACGATGTATGAAACAAAGGAGATTGCAAACAGCAAGTTCCACAAGCAGTACTGAAGTAATGATCTGAAAATCTCCCTCACTGTTATTGATCAAATTTCAATGTTAATTTATTATCAAAGTACTTGTATGTCACCAGACACAACCCTGAGATTCGTTGAAATAAATGCGCCTACTGGGTGTTGAACCAGTGTGCAAAAGACAACAAACTATGCAAATACAAAAGGAAAGAAATTAAAATAATAAATAAGCAATAAATATTGAGAAGGGGAAATGAGTGGTCTTTGAAAGTGAGTCAATCAGATGATGGGGGAAAAGAAGTTATCCCCTTTGGTTCAAGAGCCTGATGGTTGAGGGGTAATTACTGTTCCTGAACCTGGTGGTGAGAGTTCTGAGGCTCCTGTACCTTCTTCCTGATGGCAGCATGAAGAGAGCATGATCTTGGTGATGGGGTCCCTGATGATGGATGCTGCCTTCCTGTGACAGCGGTCTGTGTAGACGTGCTCAGTGGTGTGGGGGGGGGGGGGTGCTTTACTTGTTATGGACTGGCCCATCTCCAGTATTTTTTGTAAGATATTCTGTTCGAGGGCATTGGTGCTTCCATACCAGGCTGTGATACAACCAGTCAATATACTCCCCACCACACGTCCAGAGAAGTTTGTCAAAGTTTTAGATGTCATGCTGAAACTTCACAAGGAATTAGAGGCGCTGCCATGCCTATACGAAGTAGTTATGTCACCATATATGTCTGAGCTTCATTTCCTTGCAGGCATTCATAGTAGAACCAATAGAATAGAATCAATAAATAAAAGACTGACAAACAACCAAAGTGCAAAAGAAGACAACTGTGCAAATAAAATAAAAAATAATAATACTGAGAACACGAACTGGAGTCCTTGAAAGAAAGTCCGTAACATGATGGTTGAGAGTTGTCCACGGTAAGGTGATGTGTTGCAACGATAGTCAGTTCTACTGTATCACGACTTCAGGGATGTGTGTTCATTACTGCCTGTGTAAGGTTTGTATTTTCTCCCTGAGACCGTGTAGGTTTCTTCCCTTTCCTCCCACATCGCAGAGTATAGTCAAAAAATTTAAAAGGGGATTGACAGGCATGAGAGGGAGAACAGCTTTGAGTTGTGCAGGGTACTAAAATCCATTGAATGAAATGTGGGTGTCTCCTCTATCCCTGTACTTGTTTTGATGTTATGTTCATGTTTACAGTTAGCCTACTCTTAACCTCCCTGTTCACTGGCACTTAGACTCAGAGTCCTACAGCAACATGTCTTTCAGTCCACCATCTCCCTGGTGACCCTAGTGTTGACATTCAATCTGTATACTTCTATTCCTTACATATTAAAATACCTGTCTGAATGTCCATTAAACTTAATGATTGTATTCAATTCCTCCACCACCTATGATAGCTTGTTCCAGGTATCAACCACTCTCTGTGTAAGTAACACCACTTCCCCTTCAAACCCCCTATGAAACTCTTCCCCTCACCTTAAAATTGTGATGTCTTGCTTTCGATACTCATACACATGGTCAAAAGAGAAGTCAGCCCTACCCTATCTACCCTATCAGGTCTCTAATAATTTTATATATCTCTTTTGCATCACCCTTCAGCCTCTCAGCCCCAAGGAAAACACATCTAGACAATCAGATCTTTCCCCATAACCTAAATGGTCACATCCAAGTTACCGCCTGGTGAAACTCCACTGTACTTGGAGTAATCTGTGCATTTTTGTTGTTACATCCTTCCTGTTTGCGCCAACCAGAAATTTACACAATATTACAAGTACAATCAAACTAATGTTTTACATTCCATTGTCTAACCGATCTGTGAAGGCAAGCAATGTCACTGCCTACTTCGCCACTTTCAGGAAAATGGGGACTTAAAGCCCCAGGCCCGCTTGTTCAACAAAATTCTATAGACCCTACATTACGGTGCATGTCAATTCCTATTTGACTTCCTAAAATGCATTTCCTCCCACCTGTCAGAATTAATTTCCATCTTCCAGTGCTCCACACAAAATTTCCAACCGCGCTGTAACCTTAGATAAACTTCTTGGCTAATCACAGACACCGTCAGCTTTCCTGCAAACTTACAAATCAGATCTCTGACATCCACATTCAAGTCATTAAAATAAACTGCAATCAAGAGTTAGAGGCCCAGTACCAAACCCTGTGGTAAAGATTTGGTCCGAAACATTAACTGTTATACCTGCCCTCCATAGATGTTACCCAATCTTAGACCCATAAAACACAGGAGCAGAATTAGACCATTCGGCCCATCAAGTCTGCTCCACCCTTCCATCACGGCTGATTCCAGATCCCACTCAACCCCATACACCTGCCTTCTCACCATATCCTTTGATGCCCTGACCGATCAGGAAATGATCAACTTCCACCTTAAATATACCGACGGACTTGGCCTCCACTGCAGTCTGTGGCAGAGCATTCCACAGATTCACTACCCTCTGGCTAAAAAAGTTCCTCCTTACGTTCTGTTCTAAAGGGTCGCCCCTCAATTTTGAGGCTGTGCTCTCTAGTTCTGGATAGCCCCACCATAGGAAACATCCTCTCCACATCCACCCATCTAGTCCTTTCAACATTACGTAGGATTCAGAGATCCCCCTGTGTTCTTCTAAATTCCAGTGAGTACAGGGCCAAAGCTATCAAATGCCTCTCATGTGTTAACCCCTTCATTCCCAGAATCATCCTCATGAGGCACCACTGGACTCTCCAATGACAACACATCCCTTCTGAGATATGGGGCCCAAAACTGTTGACAATACTCCAAGTGTGGCCTGACTAGTGTCTTATAAAGGTTCAGCATTAGCTCCTTACTTTTATATTCTATTTCTCTTGAAATAAATACCAACGTTGCATTTGCCTGCTTTACCAGAGACCCAACCTGTAAATTAACCTTCTGAAAGTATTGTACGAGGACTCCAAAGTCCCTCTGCACCTCATCTACTCCACCGTCAGATCCCCACATCCCTTAAACTCGAACTTCATCTACTCCAACACTTTCCAAAGCAATGAGGTCAGACTAACTGGCCTATAATTTCCTTTCTTTTGCCCTCCTCCCTTCTTAAAGAGTGGAGTGATATTTGCAATCTTCCAGTCCTCTGGGACCATGCCAGAATCAAGTAATTCTTGAAAGATCATGACTAATGCATCTGTTATCTCATCAGCAAACTCTCTCAGGACTCTGGAATATAGTCCAAGTGGTCCAGGTGACTTATCCACCTTAAGACTTTTTGGTTTGCCTACCATTTTTTCCTTTGTAATAGCAATGGCACTCACTCCTGTTCCCTGATACTCATGGACCTCTGGCACACTGCTATTGTCTTCCACCGTGAAGGCAGGTGCAAAGAACCCATTAAGTTCATCTGCCATTTCTTTGTCCCCCATTACTACCTCACCAGCATCATTTTTCAGTGGTCCGATATCAACTCTCACCTCCCTTTTACTCTTTATATAACTGAAAAAACTTTTGGTATCATGCTTTATATTGTTTGCCAGTCAGCATATTTCATCTTTTCCCTTCTTATGGCTTTTTTAGTCGCCTTTTGTTGGATTTTAAAAGCTTCCCAATCATCCAACTTTTGCTACCATATATGTCCTATCCTTGGCTTCCATACAGTCCTTAACTTCACTTGTCAGCCACAGTTCTGAGTTCCTCGAGCATTTTGTTCATGTTGCTCAAGATTTCCAGCATCTGCAGAATCTCTTTGTGTTTTTGGCCCTGCCTGTGTCGGCCAGTGCCTATAGACATAAGAGCTTCTATTTCCCTGGGTTGAAGAATGAACCTGAGGCAGAATTATGGTTCAAGTCCCGGCATTAGTCGAGATCAAACTGCCTGCCTCTGTTAAAACAGTGACCTTAGTTTTATTTATATTATGTTTCCAGTTTGATGCCAAACTTAAAACTTAAATTACAAAAGAGAAAATCAAAAACACAAGAGATTCTGCAGATGCTGGAAAGTCAGAGTGACACATACAGAATGCTGAAGGAACTCTGTTTCTCTAACTTACAGTAGTTTTTCCCACTTTCCCTTCACTCTTCTTTCATTCCCCACTCAGCTCTCCTCTTACCCCTTTTACTTCTTCTCACCTGCTTGTCACCTCCCTTTAATACCCCTGCTCCTTCCCTTTCTCCCATGCTCCACTCTTTGCTCCAATCAGATTCCTTCTTCTTCAGCCTTTTACCTTTTCCACCAATCACCTCCCAGATTCTCACTTCACCCCCCCTTCCCCCTACCCACCTGGCTTCACCTATCACCATCTAGCTTTTACTCCTTCCCTCCTCCCCACCCTCTTATACTAGCTTCTGCCCTCTTCAGTCCTGATGGAGGGTCTTGGCCTGAAACATCTACTGTTTATTCCTTTCCAAAGACCTGACCTTCTAACTTCATCCAGCATCTCGTGTGTGCTCCACAGAATAAGCAAGCATTTATGGGATTTATTCATGGTAATCGCTCCGGAAAAAAGATCCCTAACGTTTGCCGGTTGTTATTGTTTCAGGTGCTACATAAGGAGGAGTATGCACACTGGCTAGAAAACCGGTTGGAGGCAGAATCTTCTGTTGAAAATCGAGACGAGCTCCTGTACCAGTCAGCAGTCTGTTTGGAGACTGACCTTCAGCTGTTAGGTATGAGATAGCTGCTGTGTGTTACTGTGGGCCTTAGATAAGCTCATCTGTGCTTTTGGATCTTAAAAGTAAGTAGTTAGTAAAAATGCCCATGCAGTGTGTCTACAATTATGCATCTGTGGAGACTCTGATAACATTTGGGGCTCTTCCACCAAACCGACTATAATGAGGTTTCAGTGGAATACAAAAAAATTGGGTAATAAATTATATCAATTAATAAAAATCAGGTCTTTCCAGAGCACAGTCGAAGTACATCTGTCCTGTTTCCATACATCACTTGAATCTTTAAAATGGCTACAGAGAATGCCAGTGGTATTCAGCAGGTCAGGCAGTGTCTGTAGAGAGAGAAAACCAAGAGTTGATGTTTAAAGTTAACAACCAATCATCAGTACCATTTTCATGAACCATTAACTCAATTTTTTTCTGTTTGCAAATGCAGCCTGGCTCGCTCAGTATTCCCTGTTTGAATTTCAGGTTTTTAGCATCTGCAGTTTGATTTTTGCTTTGCATTTAATTTTGTTACCCCAGTCTTTCACTATTTGAGAAAACTGGACAAATGTCTATAAAAATGTTCAGGTGTAAGCATGTGACTGAAAGAGTAGAGTATTGGGTCTTACTATAGACAGAGTAGGGTTTGTTGCGTGCATTTTGTGCTGAGATAGGAAATATTCCTGAACCTAAGTTTATGCAAGTATTCCTGAATAAGAACCCATGTACAGAGACATCGTTTGCCATGATATGTGAAATCTTGTCCAGCACTAGGATCCTGTTATGTTGGTGATCCATAACATGTCCTAATCATGGAACTGCTGCGAAAACCGTTGATCAAAGGTTCATTTACTATCAAAGCTTGTATCCATTAGCAATGCTGAAATTTGTCTTCTCCAGATAGCCACAAAACAAAGAAAGAACATGAACTCTCACTTGCCTTCCACATTTGCTTCGATGTCTCAATCTTCCTTGAGGTGTTAATCAGCAATTAATAGATGCCTTAATCAGCAAAATGTAATAAAACATCGGCCTGTGTCTGATCTTGAAGTTTCTTCACAACGAGGCCATCCGAGTATGCGTTTACTTTCCGGAATCGTCCTGGAGAGAGCAAAACACTGGATCACTCAAGCATCTCCAAACTGTAAATCGCAGGCGCTAACAGTCCCAGAAACACATTTAAGGTGAAAAACACGACAAAGAAGTAAAATCGACATTTTCATGAGCTATCCAGAAGATGCCGACCATGGGAGCATTATACACCAGCGCCATCTTGACCGGAACTGGTAGAGGGTAAAGCAATGCCAGCATCTTTACTCTCAGTCAAGGCACTTACGTCTTTAGAGATACAGCACAATTACCAGCCTTTCCAGCACAGCAAGCAATTGCACACATATAACCAATACATTTACTAACTCGTACATCATTATGAGATCAGATTCATTTCTTACTCACATGTACATCAAAGCATACGGTGAAATGTGTTGTCTGCGTTAACAACCAACGCAACGTTAAGATGTGCTGGCGGCAGCCCGCGGGCATCGCCACACATTCCAGTGCCGTCAGAGCATGCCCACAATGTTCAGCAGGACAACACAGGCAACAATGCCAGCAAAATTCAAAAATAAATCACAGACTAAGTGTAAACAGTATCAAAGCTATTTAAAAATAAAAATACCTTTACTGTAAACTGAGATTATTAAAGCAAATGTAACTCAGCTAATTCTTCCTTTCGCCTGCCTTATGCTCTCCATTGAGACTAATTGGCCAAAGTACAGGATGTACAGGATTTAAGGACAGATTCCCAGCATAAATGCAAGGAGTTGCCAGCATTTCCCTGGACCATCAGTTGCCCAGTATTGGGAAATAGCTGGCGGAATTTTCTCCACAAGTGTTTGGGATGTCAGCCTTCGTGCAGGAGTTCTGAACTAGCCAGCACTTACTTGGAAGGGATAAAATCAGCACTATTATCCGAGAAAGTGAACAAAATCCCCCAGATCTGTCCCATCCATTAACTGAGCTGTAAATCTGTATGGGGAAATGATAAATCAGGATTCATGCCACAACTACTTGTGTCAAGCTGCCAGCTGAGTATAGAATGATGAGGCTGGTTGCAAAGCTAAAATGATATGGATAGGTTCATAATAGATAACAGTGATTTCTGATCTGACCAGATAAACTCACAAACTGGAAAAGAGCAATTTTTCTGTTATTTTTGAGATGTATTATGAAATAATAGACCATCATCTTCAGTTTTACCAGCAGAAAGTGGCTAGGCAGCTATTTTTCTAACTGCATTGTATTTTAATTTAATAAATTTCCCTGAAGGTCAAATCTCATGTGGATAGGGTGGTGAAGAAAGCTTTTGGTATGCTGGCCTTTATAAATCAGAGCATTGAGTATAGGAGTTGGGATGTAATGTTAAAATTGTACAAGGCATTGGTGAGGCCAAATTTGGAGTATTGTGTACAGTTCTGGTCACTGAATTATAGAAAAGATGTCAATTAATATAACGGGTTCCTGCCGAACCTGGCAACTGTGCTCCACCCCTTGAACTCATCACTACAGATCAGGAAGAAATTGCAATGAACAAAGCACTGTGAGGTGGTGATGCACCATCGATAACTCACTCTGAGACGTAAAGGCGAGATATCGGCTTCTATTGACTGGAAGAAGGAACAAGCAATGAGTGACCACCATACTACATCCTGGAGACTGAGAGGCCAGGCTCAGGCCTTGATCGCCTTTATACCGGGGTCAGTGGGAGGATCCACAGGAGCAGTCAGCAGGGGGCATGTCCAGACAGGTGTATGTAGTTCACCACAGGTGGCTTTCAAAAAAGTAAAGGGATTGGTGACGTCAGACACTGTACTTGCACATTATGATCCACGTCGTTCAGTGAAGCTTGCCTGGAACGCCTCTCTTCATGGTATAGGTGTAGTCATGTCACATGTTAGGAATGATAGAAGTGGACATCCCAGAGCCTTTGCATCGTGTTCCCTTACCGCTGCAGAGAAGAGTTACACAGAGGTTGACAATGAGGCCTTCAGTCTGCTTTGGGGTGTGGAACATTTCAACCTGTACTTGTATGGGAGAGTGTTTAACCCTCATTATTGATCAGCAACCACTGGCGTCCATTTTCCATCCACCGAAGGGTGTTTCACTAACAGCAGCAGCAGAAAAGCAGGGACGAGCTCTTTTTCTTGGAGGACACAATGACACAGTCGAATTCAAGAGGACAACTAATCATGGCAATGCTGATGAATTTTCCTGTTTACACTTGGACAAGGAAGTACCTGAAAAAATTTACAAAAGAGGACACTCTTCTTGACGTATTCTCCTTAATGCAATTCCAAAGTCTCCCCTATTATGGTGGAGATGATCCAAAGGGAAACCAGAAAAGTCCCCACACTGTCTCAGGTCTACATGACCACCAAAATGGCTGGAACACCAGTGTGCAGCAGAAGCTACAGTTACCCCATATTTACCAGCGCCGGAATGATCATATTCTTGATGGAGGTTACCTTATGTGGGGACTGAGAGTTGTTGAATTATCTGAGAGCCAAAGTGTTGGAGGAGCTACACGCCAGTCATCTGGGCATGAGATGAAAGTGTTGGCTCGAAGCTTTGTCTGGTGGCCTGGGATAGATCATTGAATCGAGCAGCTTGCCGGGCACTGCTCAGGATGCGAGACATCCAGAAGACGAGTGTCCAGAGCTGTCAGAACCACTTGCTGCAGACCCAGAGTCAACACCTACAACCACCACAGGGGAGACCCCGGAACCTGAGATTGTTTCACAGCCACAAGTCTCACCTGCCAGGCAAAGTGACCTCCCATGTCAGGAAAAATGTTATCCCACAAAAGCAATATGCTACATATTGAGTTGAAATGCATTCTTGCATTCTATATTGAGTTGGAGTTTATAGCTAGGCTGGAAGGAGTGTTATGTATTTAATATTTCAGTAATATTGTAAATATGTTGTTTGATTAATCATTCTTTGTTGACCTAATTCATTACAAGTTATATGCAAAAGTACGTGAATGGCGTGCATCATTACGTCCCCACATCATATATGTGTGTGGCTCTCTTAATGTATAAATTAAACTAAGGCATGCGATCTCCCAGTTTTTTTTTCAATTAATTTTATGTTTTGATGTACAAAACATAACATGCAGAGCAAGAACAACAATGGTGCAGCAGGATTAAACTTTTTACTGAGTCACGTTAGTAACGGTACACACAGCGCAACTCATAGCGCGGGAGATATGAACTGGGCCCTCCGAAAACCTTTCCAAAGTTATCCTTCAGTGGTCCTACTACATACATGCGGAGCAAGAATGAAAATGGGGCAGTAGTTTAAACACTTTTACTGAGTCGCATTAGCCACTGTACACCCTGGACAACTTGCACTGTGAGAACCACGAACCGGGCTTGCTGAGACAAAAGGGACTTGCACACTCGAAAGCCCACGCCCAAAAGAGAGTGCCTCCCTGCAAAGGAGGCCCAGTCAATTCACTGTGCGATCAGCCGGCTGCATGTGCACTTGCCACATCGATTCAGTACGGTTCATCGCTCCCCCCCCCCTTTAGGTGGGAGCCTCAGAGGAAGGGAACATGTGAGATAAACCGAAAGTTATTAAATGTCCATCCTGCTTAGAGCTGATCAATTGTTTGCAGATGCACTTGCCACAATCTCACAGTGAATTTGATACAGTTCAGGCCCATCTAGAAATCTGCCCATCAGGCAGCTTTGATGGGATAGCTGGTCTACTCTTGCTCCCTCTTTTCACAGAATGGAATGAGTCCTTTTGCACTTTCCTTATACTGGAAGTCATTTCAATCCCATGTCATATCTCGTCCACTCAGGGGCCACAGGCATCGAGGATCGCTTACAGGAGGGTGTTCCGGAAACGATAGCGAACCTGCGAAAAGCTGCCTTGCAAATATGGGTGCTGACTGGAGACAAACAGGAAACGGCAATCAATATTGCGTACGCTTGCAAGCTCCTCAGTCAAGATGAAGAGCTCCTCACCATGAATGCTGAATCTCAGGTGAGTGTGCGAAGTTTCCACTTCCAACCCAAAGTTACTTCTATTAAAATAGAATTATAGAAGGGTCAGGTTGGATTAGATGACAGTGGAATCTGTCATTTGCGTCAAATCAAATCAGCGAGGATTGTGCTGGGGCAGCCCACGTGTATTGCCAAGCTTCTGGCACCAGCATCTCCATGCCCACAACTTACTAACCCTAACCCAACGTCTGGAATGTGGGAGAAAACCAGAGCACCCAGAGGCACCCCATGCGAGGGAATGTACACAGGCAGCTGCCGGAATCGAACCCCAGTCATCTGCCGCTGCGCTATGGAACCTGGCCGCCGTTAGGCCATTCAGCCCATCATCGCTGGAATTGCTCCTACCAGCTGCAGCACCAACACTTACGCCTTGCAAATTTGGGAATTTCTGCCCACTACATATTTATGTAAATTCATTTTGAAGGGAATCACGAAGCCTACTTTCATAGCACAGTTCGATTCTAACCACGCACTGCAGGAAATGTTTTCCTTATATTGGTCTTATTCATTTCATGTTTATTTGATACTGCAACCTTGAGTCTTTCTCCAAAGTGCCTTCCACTATCCATTCTATCCAGAATCATTAGCATTTTACATTAGTTCTTATAACTCCTGACATTGGCCTTTCCCTTTTCTATTTGGCTTCCTAACTGGTGGACGGCACAATAGCACAGTAGTAAGCTTAACGTTTTACAGCACCAACAATTGGAAGGTTCAGGGTTCAATTCCCACAGGAATTTGTATCTTCTCCCCCTGACTCCAACATTCCAAAAGATAGGGTTAGTAAGTTATAGACTAGCTGTGTTAGCGCCAGAACTATGGCGATACATGTGAGCTGCCCCCAGCACTTCCTCAGACTGTGTTGGCCATTAATGCAAAATGACATTATTCCACTGTATGTTTTGAAGTTTCAATGTACGCGTGACAAATAAGGCTTATGTAATTGCCTCCTCCGCAAACCCCTATCTTCCGTCTCCAGCTTACTTATTCTCCCGTTTGATTCTAACCTCAGATTCCCACCTGACTATTTGCTTTATCTCATCAGCATGGCCATATTTATCTCTTGATTGAAAACTAGTACTTGAAAATAAAACAATATTCCTTAAACAAAAGCTACTGAAAATGTGTCTCTGGTCAGGTTTGATTTTCTCGTATACGTAGTTTAGCAGCTTACAGTTTCTATTTCAGTATCTCTTTTAAGAGCAATAATAGCATTTTCATGACAAGTAGGGAAAATATATCCACACTGAACCAGCTGTGAAGGTAGAATTAAAACCAGTAAAATTTAGAACTATGCAGCAAGTCAAACAGCATGAATGCAGAAAGAAACAGATTGAAAGTTAGAGTATCCTTCTGTATTAATTTAACTTTCCAGCTTTTGTGTAAATCGAAAGCTAGGCAGGTTGTTTGTGATGCATTTAACATAACTTGCAGTTTCAAAATTCATGGGAGAGCTGGTATTGCAAATGAAGAACCGAATAATTTCACTTAGTCCAAAAGCTAACTCACACTGAGGCAGTTTGCAAATGCAGATGAAGCAGGAATAATTAGGGAGCATCTGTTAGTTTCAGCAGATGTCAGCTGTGTGTGCTGTTGCATGGAAGCTCTTCCAAAGCACTGCACTGCTGAACCTAACAGTGTGTACATAAATCCACTGAGTGTTATTCCAAGGAGCTGATGCTAATCCATAAACTCCTAAAAGGCACAGTGGAATGCTTTAACCAGTTTTAATTTTTTTACCTTTGGCATATCCGTCAGAACGTTTAGCAAATAACTATTAGATACAAGACAAGATTTATGAACATGTTGCCAAGACTGGAGGGCCTGAATTACCGGGAGAGATTGGCCAGGCTGAGTCTCTATTCCTTGGAACGTGGGGGAAATTGGGGTGATCTTACAGAAATATTGGGAGGCATATATCAAGTGGACAATAAAAGCACCTTTTCCTCAAGGTAGGGACGTCCAAAACTAGTGGGTGTAGACTTAGGGTGAGAGGGAAGGATTTAAATGGGACTTTTTCACGAAAAGTGTGCTGAGTGTATGGAATGAGCTGCCAGAGTAAGTGGTGAGGCAGATAGAATAGTATCATTTAAGAGGCACTCGAAAAGGCTGATGGATAGGGCATTGCTTAGTGGTATGAGGGCCGATTACAAGCAATTGGACTAGCATGGTGGGCACTACAGATGACCAGGACTCATCAGGCTGAAGAACCTGTATCCATTCTGTATTGCTCTATTATTATACAAAGGAACAGAAAGGAAGCAGAGAGAAATGGCTGTTGTTTGCCTCAAGGCTGCAATAGTGTTGAGAACTAATTACCTTCTTTCTGAAGAAGGTGAAATAGATCAACTTTTGTATGGAAAAGTACTTTTTGATGGAATTTTGGCACTGCTGGGCATTGCAGAATTTTTAACCCATCCCTGATTGTCCTTGATAAATACAAGGGATGCTGCAAATCTTGAGCAACACATGCAAAATGCTGGAGGAACTCAGCAGGTCAGGTAGCATTTACAGAGAGAAATGCTTCGAGATGAGTCAACGTTTCGAGCCGAAACCCTTCCTCGGGACTGGAAAGGAAGGGGTAGGGGAAACAGTAAAAGCAGGCAGGTAATAGGTAAAGCCAGGGTGAGGGGGAAGGGGAGAGTGAAGTAAGAAACTGTGAGAGGATAGGTGAAAGAATTAAAGGGCTGAAGAAGAAGGAATCTGATAGGAGAGGAGAGTGGACCATGGAAGAAGAGAAGGAGGAGGGGCTCTGGGGGAGGTGATAGATAGATGAAGGGAAGAGAAAGGGTAAGAGAGTAGCCAGAATAGAAAAAGCAGAAGGGGAGGGGGAGAAAATACCAGATATTACTGGAATTTCCATTGACCTGAATTGCTAGGACATCAGGATAGTAAAGTCCTGTGCAGTATTTGTGAACCATGAACACAAGAGGTTCTGCAGATGCTGGAAATCCGGAGTAACGCATACAAAATGCAGGAGGAACTCGTCAGCTCAGGCAGTATCTGTGGAAAGGAATAAGCTCCCAGTTAATGTTTCAGGCAGAGACCCTTCATCAGGATTGGAAAGAAAGGGGGAAGAAGTCAGAATAAGGTGGAAGGGGGTAGAGCATTTTGGCAGGTGATAGGTGAAACTGGATGAGGGTGGGTGGGGAGGAGTGATGAAGTAAGAAACGGAAGGGATATGTAGAAGAGGTAAAGGGCTGAAGAAGAAGGAATCCAATAAGAAAGGAGGATAGACCACGGAAGAAAGGTAAGGAGGAAGGGCACTGGGGGAGGTAATGGGCAGGTGAGGAGAAGAAAAAGGGTAAGAGGGTAACCAGAATGGGGAAAGGAAAAAGAAAGAAGGGAGAAGAGGAGAAAATGCTAGCTGTTACCGGAATTGCTAGGCCATCAGTTCAACTTTGGGATTGCGTGTGCACCAGAGGAGGCAAGGATAACATACACCTGGGCAGTGTTGGCAACTCATAAACACATAAGATCCTGCAGATGCTGGAAATCCAACGGAACACACACAAAATGCTGGAGGAACTCAGCAGGTCAAGCAGTATCAATGGAAAAGGATGAACAGTCAACGTTTTAGGCCGAGACCCTTCATCCGAACCCTGTGAACAGTCCAGTTTATTCTGATATCATTTTTCTGATCTCTATTAATTAATCCTACACCCAATGTTCCAGCAGAGAAATTCCTTCGGTCCCATTCCCACTCCTTATCCCACCCCCCCCCCCCCCAGCAAATTATTCTCTCTCATGCCCATCAGCTCCCTGTTAATTCACTTGCCTACTTACTGAAAGCCACCATTTTGTACCTTAGAAAAATAGAGGGCTATGGGAAAGCCTAGTAATTTCTAAGGTAGGGACATGTTCGGCACAACTTTGTGGGCCGAAGGGCCTGTATTGTGCTGTAGGTTTTCTATGTTTTACTTAACAGCCCTTCTTAGGGATATCGGGGGAAACTGAAGGACCGGGCAAGAATGCGAGGGAGAAATCTGCAGTCGGCACCCAGGGTCAGGATCAGGATCAAACTGAGGTCCCTAGTGCTTACTGCTGCACCATTGAGTCTCTGTAATCCTGCTCTATCCCGCAAATGTCTATTGACACCAGGACATATGCTAACTGATTGAACCAAGGAGCGGGATATGCATTTTACAAAGGGTGATTGATTAGTTCGTTGCCTAAGGTAGAAGGAGTCCATTTTAGAAAGCCTAGCACATTTAATTTTCAACATAGTCCCATCCTACATTTATACACTTAGTCCAGCAGTTGTGGAGCATGTGGATCTTGGACCTCCAGAAAGTGTCCACAGATGGGTGATTGATAAGTTCATGGCCTAAGGTAGAAGGAGATGAGTTATACAGCTCTCTGAAGTTAATAACTCATCAGGGGTGATTGATAAGTTTGTGGCCTAGGATAGAAGGAGATGAGTTATTAACTTCAAACTTTCTGCATAATCACTCAAAGAGCTGAACTGCATGTGCTTGTAATGAGAGCTGTATAACTCATCTCCTTCTGCCTTAGGCCATGAACTTATCAATCACCCCTCATATGTAGTTCTATCCATTTGAGGATTCCTTCAATGTTCGAAGTAAATTTATTTTTGTACAACTATATCACCATGTACTACCTTGAGATTTGTTTTTTTGCAGGCATTCACAGAATAAAGAAACACAATAGAATCAATTAATAAAACTACGTTTGCATACATACATTCAAACATAAATAATACTGAGAGCATGAGTTGTAGAGTCCTTGAAAGTGAGTCCGTAGGTTCTGCAAGGTCTCAACCTGAAAGATTGATTATCTCTACCTCCACAGACACTGAACACTGCAGTTTGTTTGTTTTTGCTCCAGATTCCAGCGTCTGCAGTATCTTGTGTCTCCTTTTCTGGACTCTCCTCTGCTGGCCAGTGTCTTTGTATTTATGAGAATCTGTGATGAGACAGCAGCATCATTGGCTCTGGACTACCAGTGGGCTTGTCGGTTGTTGGGCTTGGATGTTCAAAGACATTTGTCTGTTGTTTGCTGTCTAATGAAACATCCTTCACTGATTGAGTGAAGGGAGGATGTACTCCAATCATTTTCAGAGAAAAAACAAACAAGGAAGGATATTTTGAAACCCTGGATTCAGATTTGAGGCCTGCATGTTGGAAAATTCATTGGAAGTGTTTGTAGATGTTAGGGTGAAGGGGAGGGGAAGCAGCTGGCTGACAATGGTTTCTTTCAAAGTCAAACTCAAAGTAAATTTATTATCAAAGTACTACAGTATTGTGCAAAAGTCTTAGGCACATATATATAGAGTGCCCAAGGCTTTTGCACAGTACTGCAGTAATTTTATGTAATGCACTGTACTGCTGCCACAAAAAAAAAAACAAATTTCATAACATAAATGAGTGATGATAAACCTGATTCTGATATGGGTCTCTATTGTGGACCGAGGGTGGGAAGGGGGGCTGGGAGAAGGAATCATGGTTAGGTAAAGGGGAATGGAGAGGGGAGAGAATGGGGAAGCACCAGAGAGACATTCTGTAATGAACAATAAACCAATTGTTTGGAATCAAATGACCTTGGCCAGTGTGTCACGCCAACCCCTGCCCCTGGCACTTCCTCTCTGCCATCCGTTGTGATTGGTGTGTAAATCATAAACCCAAGAGATTCTGGAAATCCAAAGTTACACAGGAGTGCTGGAGGAACTTAAGCCAGGCAGAGTCTATGGAGAGGAATAAAGAATTGACATTTCGGGCCAAGACCCTCCATGACCAGAAAGGAAGGGAGAAGACGCCAGAGTAAGAAGGTGGGAGGAGGGGAAGGAGTACAAGCTGGGGTGTGATAGGTGAAGCCAGGTGGGTGGGTGTGAAAGATGGGACGAAGTGGGAAGCTGGGACGTGATAAGTGAAGCCAGGTGGGTGGGTGTGGGTGGTGGGACGAAGTGAGAAGCTGGGATGCGATAAGTGAAGCCAGGTGGGTGGGTGTGGGTGGTGGGACGAAGTGAGAAGCTGGGACGTGATAGGTGAAACCAGGTGGGTGGGTGTGGAAGATGGGATGAAGTGAGAAGCTGGGATGTGATAAGTGAAGCCAGGTGGGTGGGTGTGGGTGGTGGGACGAAGTGAGAAGCTGGGACGTGATAGGTGAAGCCAGGTGGGTGGGTGTGGGTGGTGGGACGAAGTGAGAAGCTGGGACGTGATAGGTGAAGCCAGGTGGGTGGGTGTGGAAGATGGGATGAAGTGAGAAGCTGGGATGTGATAAGTGAAGCCAGGTGGGTGGGTGTGGGTGGTGGGATGAAGTGAGAAGCTGGGATGTGATAAGTGAAGCCAGGTGGGTGGGTGTGGGTGGTGGGACGAAGTGAGAAGCTGGGATGTGATAAGTGAAGCCAGGTGGGTGGGTGTGGGTGGTGGGACTAAGTGAGAAGCTGGGATGTGATAAGTGAAGCCAGGTGGGTGTGGGTGGGCGGTAGGATGAAGTGAGAAGCTGGGACGTGATAAGTGAAGCCAGGTGGGTGGGTGTGGGTGGTGGGATGAAGTGAGAAGCTGGGACGTGATAAGTGAAGCCAGGTGGGTGGGTGTGGGTGGTGGGATGAAGTGAGAAGCTGGGACGTGATAAGTGAAGCCAGGTGGGTGGGTGTGGGTGGTGGGATGAAGTGAGAAGCTGGGGTGTGATAAGTGAAGCCAGGTGGGTGGGTGTGAAAGATGGGACGAAGTGGGAAGCTGGGACGTGATAAGTGAAGCCAGGTGGGTGGGTGTGGGTGGTGGGACGAAGTGAGAAGCTGGGATGCGATAAGTGAAGCCAGGTGGGTGGGTGTGGGTGGTGGGACGAAGTGAGAAGCTGGGACGTGATAGGTGAAACCAGGTGGGTGGGTGTGGAAGATGGGATGAAGTGAGAAGCTGGGATGTGATAAGTGAAGCCAGGTGGGTGGGTGTGGGTGGTGGGACGAAGTGAGAAGCTGGGACGTGATAGGTGAAGCCAGGTGGGTGGGTGTGGGTGGTGGGACGAAGTGAGAAGCTGGGACGTGATAGGTGAAGCCAGGTGGGTGGGTGTGGAAGATGGGATGAAGTGAGAAGCTGGGATGTGATAAGTGAAGCCAGGTGGGTGGGTGTGGGTGGTGGGATGAAGTGAGAAGCTGGGATGTGATAAGTGAAGCCAGGTGGGTGGGTGTGGGTGGTGGGACGAAGTGAGAAGCTGGGATGTGATAAGTGAAGCCAGGTGGGTGGGTGTGGGTGGTGGGACTAAGTGAGAAGCTGGGATGTGATAAGTGAAGCCAGGTGGGTGTGGGTGGGCGGTAGGATGAAGTGAGAAGCTGGGATGTGATAGTTGAAGCCAGGTGGGTGGGTGTGGGAGGTGGGACGAAGTGAGAAGTTGGGATGTGATAAGTGAAGCCAGGTGGGTGGGTGTGGGTGGTGGAATGAATTGAGAAGCTGGGACGTGATAGGTGAAGCCAGGTGGGTGGGTGTGGAAGATGGGATGAAGTGAGAAGCTGGGATGTGATAAGTGAAGCCAGGTGGGTGGGTGTGGGTGGTGGGACGAAGTGAGAAGCTGGGATGTGATAGGTGAAGCCAGGTGGGTGTGGGTGGGCGGTGGGATGAAGTGAGAAGCTGGGATGTGATAGTTGAAGCCAGGTGGGTGGGTGTGGGAGGTGGGAAGAAGTGAGAAGTTGGGATGTGATAAGTGAAGCCAGGTGGGTGGGTGTGGGTGGTGGAATGAATTGAGAAGCTGGGACGTGATAGGTGAAGCCAGGTGGGTGGGTGTGGAAGATGGGATGAAGTGAGAAGCTGGGATGTGATAAGTGAAGCCAGGTGGGTGGGTGTGGGTGGTGGGATGAAGTGAGAAGCTGGGATGTGATAAGTGAAGCCAGGTGGGTGGGTGTGGGTGGTGGGACGAAGTGAGAAGCTGGGATGTGATAGGTGAAGCCAGGTGGGTGGGTGTGGGTGGTGGGATGAAGTGAGAAGCTGGGATGTGATAGGTGAAGCCAGGTGGGTGGGTGTGGGTGGTGGGATGAAGTGAGAAGCTGGGATGTGATAAGTGAAGCCAGGTGGGTGGGTGTGGGTGGTGGGATGAAGTGAGAAGCTGGGATGTGATAAGTGAAGCCAGGTGGGTGGGTGTGGGTGGTGGGACGAAGTGAGAAGCTGGGATGTGATAGGTGAAGCCAGGTGGGTGGGTGTGGGTGGTGGGATGAAGTGAGAAGCTGGGATGTGATAAGTGAAGCCAGGTGGGTGGGTGTGGGTGGTGGGATGAAGTGAGAAGCTGGGATGTGATAAGTGAAGCCAGGTGGGTGGGTGTGGGTGGTGGGACGAAGTGAGAAGCTGGGATGTGATAAGTGAAGCCAGGTGGGTGTGGGTGGGCGGTGGGATGAAGTGAGAAGCTGGGATGTGATAGTTGAAGCCAGGTGGGTGGGTGTGGGAGGTGGGACGAAGTGAGAAGTTGGGATGTGATAAGTGAAGCCAGGTGGGTGGGTGTGGGTGGTGGAATGAATTGAGAAGCTGGGATGTGATAGGTGGAAAAAGTATAGAGCTAAAAAGGAAGGAATCTGATAGGAGAGGAGAGCGGACTGTTATCTGCTTGTTTCTTACGTTAAACTCCATTGTCAACAGGAGGGCTGTGCAGCTTTGCTGGAGCAATGCTTCAACTACGTGGAATCGAAGAGTCCACAGAACAATCGCTCACGCGTTATTGCAAATGGTTTGGTCGAGCCTCTGCCTTCAAACAGAACGTCGTGGAGCTCGGCTGCATTGCGACATCACTTCAGCCTGGTCGTCGATGGGAGGACTCTGACCTTCGCATTGGAGGGAGCGCTGGAGGACAAGTTCCTCGCGCTGGCCCAACGGTGCCGCAGCGTACTGTGCTGCCGCTCCACACCTTTGCAGAAAAGCATGGTCGTCAGACTGGTGCGGGACAAGCTAAAAGTGATGACCTTAGCCATAGGTGAGGGCGTTCAGCTTTTTGTCTGCAGACACACTGTTCCACTGAGGTCACAGAACAGCTTTTGCTGATGGCTGTGTGTTATTTCAAATGCTCTTGGATCGAATTATGGATGTAAGTCAGGGAATCTGTCAATGCGGCAAAGTCACACAAAGTAAAAGATCAGCCATGAGTCTATTGAATGGTGGAGCAGGTTCAATGAGTCAAATCACCCATTCCAGCTTCTCATTCTTCCCATTTAAGTATTAAAGCAATCACAGAATAAGCTGCTGTTGTACTTTTTCCATATGTTTAATGTTAGTCCGATAACAAAGTCAAGTTCTTGTGATGATGCTACTGGCTTGGAAGTTACTGATCCACCCCTATTGATTATTCTCACTCATCTATATCCAAGGCCTATGTACCCATTGCATTCCTGTAGTAGCTACATGCAGGGGGGCTCTATCAGTCTCCTGTTTGAGACTCTACAAGAGGCTAACTTGCCTCTGTAATTTAGATGGAGTAATTAAATTAAGTGAGTTAACTCACAAGGACAGTCCTGAGCTGGAGTAGGCCTGTTGTAGAATTCACTCTCTAGGAAGAGAAAATCTGCAGAGGTTGGGAATCCAAGCAACACACACAAAATGCTGGAGGAATTCAGCAGACCAGGCAACATCTATGGAAATTAATAAACAATTGACATTTTGGGCCGAGACCCTTCATCAGGACTGGAGAAAAAGATGAGGTCAGAGTGAGAAGGTGGGGGGAGCGGAGGAAGAAATACAAGGTAGTAGGTGATAGGTGAAACCGGGAGGGAGAGGGGTAAGGTAAAGAGCTGGGAAGTGATTGGTGAAAGAGATAAAGAGGTGGAGAAGGGGGAAGCTGATGGCAGAGGGTAGAAGGCCCTGGGAGAAAGGGAAGGGGTAGAAGGAGTACCAGAGGAAGGTCATGGGCAGGTAGGATGAGAGGGGAATGGGAATGGTGACGGAGAAGAGCAATTACTGGAAGTTTGAGAAATCGATGTTCATGCCATCAGGTTGGAGGCTACCCAGATGGAATATAAAGTGTTGCTCCTCCAACCTGAGTGTGGCCTCATCGCAGCAGTAGAGGAGGCCATGGACTGACACGTCGGAATGGAAATGGGAAGTGGAATAAAAAGGGTGGCTGCTGGAAGATCCCACACTTCCTGCTTTCCACAGGGATCTCTCCTGGTGTGATTCCCTCCTGGTACTTATCCTTGCGAGCAGAGCACCTCCTCACTCACAAACTTTCAGTGCCCCAAACAGTCCTTCCAGGAGAGGCGACACTTCTGTCAGACTGTTGGGGTCATCTACTGTATCCAGTGCTTCCGGTGGGACCTCCTGTACACCAGTGAGGCCAAATGTAGACTGGGAGACCATTTTGCCGAGCACCTAATGCTCCGTCCGGCAGAAAAAGTGGGATCTCCCAGTGGCCACACATTTTAATTTGTATAGATAGCTTCCAACCTGATGGCATGAACATCAGTTTCTTGAACTTCTAGTAATTGCCCCTACCCCCACCCTTTCCTTCACCATTTCCCATTCCCATTTCCCCCTCTCACCTTATCACCTTACCTGACCATCGCCTCCTCTGGTGGTGTGGTGAACTTCATATACCTGTCTGGACACTCCCCCTGCTGACTGCTCCTGTGGCTCCTCCCACAGACCCCTGTATAAAGGCGATCGAGGCCTGAGCCGGCCCTCATTCTCCAGGATGTAGTATGGTGGTCAACTACTGCTTGTTCTTTCTTCCAGTCAATAAAAGCCGATATCACAACTTCACGTCTCAGAGAGAGTTATTGATGGTGCACCAGGTGGTCCCCCCCCCTTTCTCTTTCTTCCATGGCCTTCTGTTCTCTCCTATCAGATTTCCCCTTCTCCAGCTCTTTATCTATTTCACCAATCAACCGCCCAGCTCTTTACTGCACCACTCCCCCAACCAGTTTCACCTATCACCCACCTATTTCTTCCTTATGAACAGAATCACCGAATGTAATTCCTCCAACTAAACATGGGGTTAAATACTAACATTCTGTAAGTCCCTATATAGTTTACCATATCTCTGCAGCCCCAGTAGAATCAGAGAAACCTGTATATTTCTATTACATCAGGAGCTCAACAAGCTGATGCTACATCTATGCAACTCACCTAGGTTGTCGGATGGTCAGTTTTTCACGTGGTGAAAGTCAAAATTGATACTCTGTTCATCTGCTGCTGCTCTGGATTGTCACCCAGCTCAACTCGAGTACGTTCTGAAGGAAGTTTGTCGACTTGGAATGCTCTCTCGGTTTCCACTTCCACAGATGCTGTCTGACCGGCTGAGCATTTTCATTTATATTTCAGATATCAATAGAGGAAATTCTATCACCTTAACAGATTTGTAGAAAATCATAATACCATAAGATATAGGAGCACAAGTAGGCCATTCAGCCTATCGAGTCTGCTCCACCAATCAATCATGGGCTAATCCAATTCTTCCAGTTATCCCCACTCCCCTGCTTTCACCCCATACCCTTTGATGCCCCAGCTGATCAAGAACCCTATCTATCTCCGCCTTAAGTACACCCAATGACTTGGCCTCCACAGCCACTCGTGGCAACAAATTCCACAGATTTACCACCATCTGACTAAAGTAATTTCTCCACATCTCAGTTCTAAAAGGACATCCTTCAATCCTGAATTTGTGCCCTCTTGTCCTAGAATCCCCAACCATGGGAAATAACTTTGCCAATATCTAATCTGTTCAGGCCTTTTAACATTCAGAATGTTTCTGTGAGATCCCCCCTCATTCTCCTGAACTCCAGCGAATACTGCCCAAGAGCTGCCAGACATTCCTCATATGATAACCTTTGTATTCCTGGAATCATTCTCGTGAATCTTCTCTGAACCCTCTCCAATGTCAGTATATCCTTTCTAAAATAAGGAGTCCAAAACTGCACACAATACTCCGTGTGGTCTCACGAGTGCCTTATACAGCATCAACATCACATCCCTGCTGTTATATTCTTTACCTCTACAAATGAATGCCAATGTTGCATTCACCTTCTTCACAACCGACTCAACCTGGAGGCTAACCTTTAGGATATCCTACACAAGGACTCCTTAGTCTCTTTGCATCTCTGCATTTTGAATTTTCTCGCTAGCTAAATAATAGTCTGCCTCTTTATTTCTTCCACCAAAGTGCATGACCATACACTTTCCAACATTGTATTTCATATGCCACTTCTTTGCCCATTTCTATCTAAACAATCTAAGTCTCTCTGCAGGCTCTGTTTCCTCAACACTACCCGCTCCTCCACCTATCTTTGTGTCATCAGGAAATTTAGCCACAAATCCATTAATACTGTAGTCCAAATCATTGACATACATGATTGACAAAATCAACAATTGTGTCCATTCCTGGTTTTCACTCTATTATTCACTACCTGCAGGAGACGGGGCCAATGATGTGAGCATGATCCAGGTTGCTGATGTTGGAGTGGGAATCTCTGGCCAGGAAGGGATGCAGGTAAACATGCTCTCAAATCAATTTCTATAAGTCTGCCTCCAAAGGAGCCAAACTGCCTAAACGGTTCTTGATGAAGTTGTGAAGGGTGGTTCATTATCATCTGCTCTTAATCTTGAATCTTATTGAGATTTTTTTCCCTTCTGCTACTGAAGGTAATTATCTCAGTAAGGTCTACTCTGAAGATGCTAGGAGCATTTCAATATTCTAATCAAATAACAGCTTTCATTTATAAAGTGTCTTTAACACATTAAATGGTGCTTCACAGGAGTGTGTTTGGGACCATAAAAAGACACTTGAACAGCTGACCAAAAGTTTCATGTTAAGGTGTTAAACCACCACGGTGGGCTTCACAGCTGAACAGGTGAGAAGACAACTGAAACGTCTCCACCCAAGCAAGGCTGCAGGCCCGGATGGTGTCAGCCCCAGGGTGCTCAAAGCCTGTGCCCCCCAGCTATGTGGAGTACTTCACCATGTCTTCAACCTGAGCCTGAGTCTCCAGAGGGTTCCTGTGCTGTGGAAGATGTCCTGCCTCGTTCCTGTACTGAAGACGCCGTGCCCCAGTGGCTCCAATGACTAAAGACCGGTGGCGTTGACCTCCTACATCATGAAGACCCTGGAGAGACTTGTTCTAAAGCAGCTCCAGCCTATGGTTAGGCCACACTTAGACCCCCTCCAGTTCACCTATCAGCCCCAACTAGGAATTGAGGATGCCATTGTCTACTTGCTGAACCGTGTCTACGCCCACCTGGACAAGCCGGAGAGCACTGTGAGGGTCATGTTTTTTGACTTCTCCAGTGCGTTCAACACCATCCGCCCTGCTCTGCTGGGTGAGAAGCTGACAGTGATGCAGGTGGATGCTTCCCTGGTGTCATGGATTATTGATTACCTGACTGGGAGACCACAGTACGTGTGCTTGCAACACTGTGTGTCAGACAGAGTGGTCAGCAGCACTGGGGCTCCACAGGGGACTGTCCTGTCTCCCTTTCTCTTCACCATCTACACCTCGGACTTCAACTACCACACAGAGTCCTGCCATCTTCAGAAGTTTTCTGATGACTCTGCCATAGTTGGATCCATCAGCAAGGGAGATGAGGCTGAGTACAGGGCGACGGTGGGAAACTTTGTCACATGGTGCAAGCAGAATTATCTGCAGCTTAATGTGAAAAAGACTAAGAAGCTGGTGATGGACCTGAGGAGGGCTAAGGCACCAGTGACCCCTGTTTCCATCCAAGGGGTCACTATGGACGTGGAGGATTACAAGTACTTGGGAATATGAATTGACAATAAACTGGACTGGTCAAAGAACACTGAGGCTGTCTACAAGAAGGGTCAGAGCCGTCTCTATTTCCTGAGGAGACTGAGGTCCTTTAACATCTGCCGGACGATGCTGAAGATGTTCTACAAGTCTGTGGTGGCTAGTGCTATCATGTTTGCTGTTGTGTGCTGGGGCAGCAGGCTGAGGGTAGCAGACACCAACAGAATCAACAAACTTATTCATAAGGTCAGTGATGTTGTGGGGGTGGAACTGGACTCTCTGACGGTGGTGTCTGAAGAGAGGATGCTGTCCAAGTTGCATGCCATCTTGGACAATGACTCCCATCCACTCCATAATGTACTGATTAGGCACAGGAGTACATTCAGCCAGAGACTCATTCCACTGAGATGTAACACTGAGCGTCATAGGAAGTCATTCCTACCTTTGGCCATCAAACTTTACAATTCCTCCCTCGGAGTGTCAGACACCCTGAGCCAATAGGCTGGTTCTGGACTTATTTCCACTTGGCATGATTAACTTATTATGAATTATTTATGGTTTTATATTGCTATATTTCTACACTATTCTTAGCTGGTGCGGCTGTAACAAAACCCAATTTCCCTCGGGATCAATAAAGTAAGACTGTCAATCTGTTGAGTTTGAAGGCAGTTGTTAACAATGTTGGTGTACATTAATGCAGATATCCAAAAGTCCCTGTGTTCAGTTAAATCCATCTAAAATATAGCCTCAGTTGTAAAATATAATATAGGACAGATAATTTATGCACAACAAGTTCCAGTAAATGTGGAGGGGAAGATGTAGAGGTTTAGAAAGGAGGATTCCAGTGTATTGAACCCACACAATTGAAGCCTGAGATACCACAGACCAACTTGTAGCCAGAACGTTGAAGGTCAGAAGGTTACTCAAGCACAGAGACATCTTGGGAAATCTGGCCCACATCCAGACAGTTAGTAGACACAGCTAGTAGAGTCAATGCTGACCTCAGGTGCTGGCTGTCTGGAGTGAGCACGTTCTCCCTGTGACCATGTGGGCTCCCTCCAAGTGCTCTAGTCTCCTCCCGCATCCCAAATGTATGCTGGTTTAGAGGCCACTGTATGTTGCCTCTTAGTGTTTCGATGAGTGGTAGAATCTGGGGGAGCTAATGTGTTCCATTGTGTTCCTGATGAAGGGTCTCGGCCCGAAATGTTGGCTGTTCTTTTCTCACGGATGCTGCCTGACCTGCTGAGTTCTTCCAGCGTTGTGTACGTATCCTATAATGCGTTCCATTGTTGTGTTGTCGTGTAGACATTACGTACGGTTGTGATGAGACCATGTACAGTGCAGAAATAGGTGTGAGCGATTGGCTTGGACATTTGTTTTGTGATCACAAGACCTTGCTGGACATCGGTAATGTAGAACACTGCAAATCCAGTTCACTGGTTCATTGGAAAGACCAACAGCAGGAGAGCTGTGTTGCCTCTGTTGTGGTGAGGTCTAGGCCCTCACCGTGGGGTCGCCTGTTGCATTTGCCCAGCGAAGTTGTGTAGGAGAGAACAATGGCCTCTATAGGTGCACTGGAGTCCATACTGGGTTGGAGTCTGGCCCTTCCCATCATTGCTGCTCTCCATTGTTTGCTCAGTGCTGCCTCTAGTGTTCATTTGAAGCTGCACTCCAGTGCTGCTCTCCAGTGTTCACTCGGTAGAGGAACAAGCTGGACCAGCATAACTTACCATCAATCTACAATCATGCCTCTTAGGGACTTGAGCTATATTCTTCATATTTGTGACTGCATGTTTTCCTGAAATCATAACCATATATGTTATTTGAGCTATCTCCTACATGCTGTGTGCTCTGTGGTGTTGGTAATATGATCTGCACCTTGGGGGAATAATATTAATATTGTTCATTTGTTATGTGTCATGTCCTATGACATGGGCGATCTTGGTCTTTCCACAACCATGATTGTTCTTGGCAAATTTTTCTACAGAAGTGGTTTGCCATTGTCTTTTTCTGGTCAAAGTCTTTACAAGGCAGGTGACCCCGGCCATTATCAATGCTCTTCTGAGATAGTCTGCCTGGTATCAGTGGTTGGAAATTGTATGTTTTAAAGGAATGTCCTTAAATTTTGAGGCACCGCCTGTACTCCTAGACTTATCCACAATTGGAAACATCCTCTAGGAAACACACTATCTAGGCCTTTCAATATTTGTAGGTTTCAGTGAGATTTCATTTGTTCCTCTAAATCCTATTGAGTACAGGCCCAGAGCCATCAAACATTCCTCATACTTTAACCCTGGGATCATTCGTGTGAACCTCATCTGGACCCTATCCAGTACCAGCACATCCTTTCTTTGATATGGGGCCCAAACTGCTTCAAAAGTGGTCTCACATTGCCTTATAAGATCTCAGCATTACATCCTTGTTTTCATCTTCTAGTCCTCTCAAATTCTATGATATTCTTTTGGCTCGATGCCACTCACGTCAATCAGTATAGTTAAAAATGTTTCTTTTAATGAGGTGGAGACAGTTTGACTTGGCTTTCTCGAAGTAGCTAATGTTTATTAACCCATCATTCAGGTCTACACTTGGAAAAACTCTAGGCTGGTAAAATAATTAAAGTACAATGCGTACACCTCAGCAATCCCTATGAATCTACCCACTGACAGTTTAATTAACATGTCAGAACTTAAATATGATTTCATTTGGTGGAGTAAGTCAGGCAACATGGCACGATATATCCTCAGTGGAAAGCGACGGTGTTAGTGCAGTAGTCATCTTGTATGGGGCTGTTTTTCTTCTGCCTGGTTGCATGATGTATAGTCATGAATGTGTTATATTAATAAACTATATGAAAAGACCTGCTAATGTGATTTTTAAGCAGGCTTGTATGGAACATTAGTGTTCATAGGGAATAGTGGTGAAATACACTGGACCAGTAACCAGAGACGTGAATTAATAAGCAAGAGGTATGCATCCTTTACTCATACGTACTACCGTACAGGATTACTTTGAGTCGGTAGACTGCGTCATATTCAAGACTCATCAAAGGTTCTGAATGAATACACTAGGGCTGTCATGGACTTGACTAAAGCAATCGTAAATGAGTATTTCCCCACAGAATCGTTCGGTCTTCCCCAACCAGAAACTCTGGATGAACAATGAAGTTCGCAACCTGTTGAGGGTCAGATCAGTGGCATTCAGGTCTGGTGGCCAAGGAAGATACAAGAGGTCCAGGTACAATCTCCAGAAAGCCATCTTGTGTGCAAAGTGGCAACTCCAGACCATACTAGACTCACTGAAGGATGCTCAGAAGCTAATGCAGGGCTAATGCAATTACCTCTTACAAAGTGAAACTAAGAGTCATAGGTGACAACGATTTTTCACTCCCAGGCGAACTCAATGCCTTCTATTCTCACAGTGATCATTAGAACATAGAGGAACCTTCACAAACTCCCACAGCCCCCAGTGACCCCATGCTTTCAGTCTCTGATGAGAACATATAACCATATAACAATCACAGCACGGAAACAGGCCATCTCGGCCCTCCTAGTCCGTGCCGAACTCTTAATCTCACCTAGTCCCACCTACCCGCACTCAGCCCATAACCCTCCACTCCTTTCCTGCCCATATACCTATCCAATTTTACCTTAAATGACACAACTGAACTGGCCTCTACTACTTCTACAGGAAGCTCATTCCACACAGCTATCACTCTCTGAGTAAAGAAATACCCCCTCGTGTTTCCCTTAAACTTCTGCCCCCTAACTCTCAAATCAGGTCCTCTCGTTTGAATCTCCCCTACTCTCAATGGAAACAGCCTATTCACGTCAACTCTATCTATCCCTCTCAAAATTTTAAATACCTCGATCAAATCCCCCCCCTCAACCTTCTACGCTCCAATGAATAGAGACCTAACTTGTTCAACCTTTCTCTGTAACTTAAGTGCTGAAACCCAGGTAACATCCTAGTAAATCATTTCTGCAGTCTCTCTAATTTATTGATATCTTTCCTATAATTCGGTGACCAGAACTGCACACAATATTCTAAATTTGGCCTTACCAATGCCTTGTACAATTTTAACATTACATCCCAACTTCTGTACTCAATGCTTTGATTTATAAAGGCCAGCGTTCCAAAAGCCTTCTTCACCACCCTATCGACATGAGACTCCACCTTCAGGGAACTATGCACTGTTATTCCTAGATCTCTCTGTTCCTCTGCATTCCTCAATGCCCTACCATTTACCCTGTATGTTCTATTTGGATTATTCCTGCCAAAATGTAGAACCTCACACTTCTCAGCATTAAACTCCATCTGCCAACGTTCACCCCATTCTTCTAACCAGCATAAATCCCCCCGCAAGCTTTAAAAACCCACCTCATTATCCACAACACCTCCTACCTTAGTATCATCGGCATACTTACTAATCCAATTTACCACCCCATCATCCAGATCATTTATGTATATTACAAACAACATTGGGCCCAAAACAGATCCCTGAGGCACCCTGCTAGTCACCGGCCTCCATCCCGATAAACAATTATCCACCACTACTCTCTGGCATCTCCCATCTAGCCACTGTTGAACATGAGAGCATCTTTCAGGAGGGTGAACCCATGGAAAGCATCCAGCCCAGATGGAGTACCTGGCCAGTTATTAAAGACCAGTGCTGGTCAACCAGCTGGAGTGTTCATTAATATCATCAGTTTCTTGCTTTAGCATTCTGAGTACCCACCTGCTTCAAGCAGGCTTTATTAAACCTGCCTCAGTCGCTATCGCCCAGTAGCACTGACAAGCACTGTGATGAAGTGCTTTGACAGGGTGGTGATGAAACACCAACTCCAGTGTAAGAAGTGACTTCAATCCACTACAATTTGCCTACTGTCACAACAGCTACACAGCAGGTGCCATTTCATCGGCTCTTTACTCAACCTGGAGCATCTGGACAGTGAACAGGCACATGCTCTTCATTGACTGCAGCTCGGCCATTCGATACTGTCCTCCCCTCAACACTAATTATAAACTTCAGGACCTTGGCTTCAATACCCCCTTGTGCATTCAGATCTTTGATTTCTCATTTGCAGATCCAGTCAGTTTAGATTGGCAAAAACTTCTCCTCCATAAACTCCCATCAGCACCACAAGGCTGTGTGCTTAGCCCCCTGTTCTACTTGCTCCAGTGCCATATTCACGTTTGCTGATGATTAAAGGCTCTCGGGGGGCCAACCAAAGGTGTCCTTTTCTTTGTTAAATGTGTTTTTACAACCGTAAGTATACTTGAAGCAGTGCGGACTCCTAGAACTACAGGTACAGCAGGTCCACCATATCAGTGAGCTGCTCGTTGTTTGGAGTAGCCTGCCAGGGTGTCATGGGAGCCAGCCGGCAAATTAGAGGAGTATTCTGCCAGCAGGTCAGAAGAGCCGGATTGGGCTTGGAGGAGCTGACCTGGGTGCAGACCGTGTTGCTGCCCGCTACTCAAAGGCGTTAGAGATGGTGCACAGAGGCGGAGTGTAGTATGACTGAAGTGATTACCTTGGATGTTTCTCTTGCAGTTGCAAGACCCGGTTAGACATTGATAATGTAAGATGCCACAGGCCTGTTTCCCGTGTTTGGTGGTGTGACAGACAGCAAGGCAGCAGTGTGGTCTCAGTTGTTACAAAGACTAGGCCCCAAGTCATGGGCTTGCCTGCTGCTGCGGTCCAGGTGAGGAGATGCCGGAGGCAGTGTAGCATGGCGTCCACGCTTGGTTGGAGACTGCCCTCTCCCATCAGTGCTGTCCTCCAGTGTTCGAACGTTGGAATGACAGGCTGGATTGCCAGGAACTGCACCAACAATTTGCATGACATTTTGCTCAGGGTCTTGGACTATATATGTGTTTTCTTGTGTGACTATATTTTTTTCTCACTATTTTGAATGTGCTGGGTCTGCTTTGCACCTTGGCCCCAGAGGGAATGCTGTCTTGTTCAGCTGTATCTGTGATTTGATCTGGTTCAATTTGACACCACTGTCATAGGTTGAATCAAAGGTGGTGATGGATTAGCATATAAGAGAGAGACTGAAAATCTTGCTGAGTAGTGCCACAACAACCTCTCGCTCAGTGTCAGCAAGACCAGCATTATTGACTCCAAGAGGAGGAAATCAAAGGTCCATGAGCCAGTCCTCATCGGGGGTCAGAGGTGGAGGGAGTCAGCAACTTGAAATGCCTCGATGTTATCATTCAGAGGATCTGTCCTAGGTCCAGCATGTGAAAGTTTAATGAAGAAAGCACGGTAGCAACTATACTTCCTTAGAAGTTTGCGAAGATTCAGCATCTCATCTAAAACTTTGACAAACTTCTATAAGTGTGTAGTGGAGAGTATATTGTCTGGTTGCTTCATGACCTGATATGGAAACACCAATGCCCTTCAATAGATAATTCTTCAAAAAGTAGCAGATATGGCCCAGGCAATTGTGGGTAAAGCTCTCCCCACCATTGAGTACATCTACACAGGACACTGTCGAAAGAAAGCAACATCCATCATCAAGTATACCTACCATCCAAGCCACACTCTTTCCTCACCGCTGCCATCAGGAAGAAGATATAGGAGCCTCAGGGCCCACACCATCAGATTGAGGAACAATTATTACCCCTCAGCCATCAGCCTCTTGAAACAGAGGGGATAACTATTCAACTTCACTTACCCCACCACTGACCTGTACCCACAACCTAGGACTCACTTTTAAAGACTCTTAATCCTCGTCTTCTCAGTATTTATTGCTTCTTTTCTTTGTGTTTGCAGTCTGGTGTCTTTTGCACACAAGTTTCTTGTCCGTCCTTTTGGGTGCGATCTTTCATTGATTCTGTTTTGTTTCTTGGAGTTATTGTGTATGCCTGCAAGAAAGTGAATCTCAGGGCTGTGGATGGTGCCATATACGTCCTTTGAAAGTAAATTTACCTTGAATTTTGAACTTTGAAATCCGACCTCAGCAGATGAAGATTTTAAATTCAGTTAAGTACATCTGTAATATATATTCATTGACCTCTTTATTAGTTACCTCCTTGCACCCTCTACTTGCCAAATATTTGCAAGACATCAGGTTTACAATATTTACAAGACATTGTTAAGCTGTCTTTGTTGTTTAACTTTGGTTTCTGCGACTCAAGAGGAGCCTGAAGACCCACAGTCAATGGTTCAAAACCAGGTTCATCCCCTCCACCATCAGATTTCTGAACAGCCTGCGAATCAGAATCGGAATTTAGTATCACTGGGATATAATATGTCATGAAACTTGAAGTCTTTGCGGCAGCAGTACAATGCAATACATAATAATGAAAAAATGTGATTTATAGTATGTATATATATGTTTTTGTGTGTGTGTGTGTGTGTGTATACACACACACACACATAGTTAAATAAGTAGTACAAACATAGAAATAAAAAAGTAATGAGGTAGAGTTTGTGGGTTCAATATTCATTCAGAAATCAGATGGTAGAGGGAAGAAGCTTTAGGGTTCTATATCTCCTCCCTGACGGTAACAATGAGAACAGGGCATAACCTGGGCAATGGATGCCACCTCTTTGAGGTATCGCTCCTTGAGGTTGAACCATGAGCAGTACCTTGTTAATCTCTTTTTTGCCCTGTTTTATTTATTATTATAATTTACTGTACTTTCATGTCCTTGAACTACACTGCTGTTGCAAAGCAACAAATTTCAGGTCATTTAAATCAGTGATAGTTAATCTGGTTGTGATTCTGATTGTTACATCCTACCTGTTTCCTACACTTACTTTCTTCTTTAGGAGGCTCATTAGTACATCTTTATCACACCCCCCTCCCTCCCAAGAGCACTGTAGGTGTAATGGTGTTGTTACCACAGCTTGTTTACAGGGTCATAAAGCTACACAACATGTTTAACAGGCCCTTCAGCAAGTTGCTAAACCGAGCTAGACTCATTTGCCTACATTTGGTTGTTCCCCTCTAGACTTGTCCTATCCAGGTGCAAAGGCCTTGGTGCATTTTGCTGAGTTCAAGGCTCTTTATTAATCCGTGTTGATGCCCTTCTTTCCTCAGAATAAGTATCAGGTTTGTTATCACTGACAAATGTTGTGAAATTTGCTTATTTTGCTGCAGCAGTACAGTGCAATGCATAATATACTATAGTGGTTGTCTGCCATATCTGACAATGACAGAACCCTGTGTGGGAGAGTTTTTAAAGTGGAAAAGCCATTGCACTGGGGCAGTTCCACTCCCTCCACCTCCAAGGTCCAAGTCCGGTGATACGAGTAGTTGTCATAAGCTGGAGTTTTCTTTGGACACGGTGGATGACCGTGCCTTCTTCTGTGCCTTGTCATGCCCCTTGCTCCCCACAAAGCATTACAGAACTCCCTGCCACCGGAGATGACTTCACATGCTCAGACTGGCATGTCCCTATCTCGCCAAGGTATGAGTCCTGACAGCTACCCTCACCTCATTCAACCTGCCTGTCAAACCAATGTACTGGGGTGTGGCTGCTATTGCTGGCAAACAGTTATTTCGAGCCTCAGGTAAGAGCTGAGTGTCCGGTGGGGACCAAAGTTGAGTGGGCTGCCCTAGAATGGACATGACAAGCCCCTTCACCAGAAGTTCTATCCCCTCCCTGGACTCTCCATACATCCCCATAGATAAATATACTATAATATATGATAGATATATTTAAAGAGAGTGAAAAGATAAATAGCTAGTGCAAAATGAGAGCAAAAATAGTGAGTAACGCAAAATGCTGGAGGAACTCAGCAGATCATACAGCATCAATCAAAAGGAGAAGAGTTGATGATGTCCTGGGCCTAGACTCTTCATCAGGCTGAGTGTGTTACTCTAGATTTCCAGCATCTACAGACCTCTAGTGTTTAAAGATAGTGAGGTAGTGTTAATGGCTTCATTGTCCAGAAATCTGATGGTGGAGTTGTTCCTAAAACATTCAGCGTGTATCTTCGTACTCCTGTACCTTCTCTCTGTTGGGGTTAATGAAAAGAGATCCTGTCCTGGGTGACGGGGGTCCTTAAAGGTGGATGCCGCCTTTTTGAGGCATCGCCTTTTGAAGATGTCCTCGATGGTGGGGAGGCTAGTGCCCATGACGGAGCTGGCTAAGTTTTACAAATTTCTGCAGCTTTTTCCGATCCTGTGCAATAGCCCCTCCGTATCTGTTTAAATGGGAACAATTTTAATAATGATCCTTTGGTGCAGAAAATTTTTGTGCAGTTATTTTCTCATCCTTCCACCAGGCAGCAATGGCGAGTGACTTTGCAATCGCACGGTTTCGACATTTACAAAAGCTCTTGTTGGTCCACGGTCACTGGTGTTACTCCCGCCTCGCCAACATGGTGCTGTATTTCTTCTACAAAAACGCAGTAAGTTGTTTTTCTTTCATCTGTTTTAAGCATGATATTCATCACCAGCTTTACTATTAGATTGCTGTTCATTGATCGTGAACTCCAGATTTCTTTCCAGACATACAAGTTGTAGGTTGACACTCCAGTGGAGTGCTGAATCTCACAGTGTAAAAGATGCCGTCCTTTAGGAGAAATGCCTGCTGAGATGGAGGTAGAAAATCCCACAGAACTATTGAAAAGAGGAAATGGTTCAAGAGGGTGTCTCTACACCACTCTCTCAAGTTTGAAAGAAATAGATAACAAATTCTCACTCTAGTGACAATGCCAGTGTGCAAAAAAAAAGGCATATATTGTCAGAGGAAAGTGTAATGAAGTATCTAGACGGTAGGGGTGTTAGCCAGAGTCAGGTGAATCTGTGGAATTCATTGCCACAGACAGCTGTGAATGTCAGGTCATTGGGTATATTTAAAGCTTAAATTTTCTCTAATATCTCATTCCGCCCCTAGTTTTCTGAGGAATTCTGGGTACCTGAGGTAAGATCTTTCTCAATAAGAAGAAATAGGATGTGTTTTTTAAAACCTTTTTTAATCTGAGCAGTGGTGTCAGTCCTTTTATGGAGAAGGCCAAATTGATGATCCTATGGCGACCCATTTCCTGGCACATCCGAACCGGCTCACAATTAGATAGCCTACGGGGGTTTGCGAGCACAGAGCTTTGGAGCCTCTGCGCCACGAGGGGCAGGTTGAGGGAGGCTTAAAAGTGAGGCTGAGGATTTCGAATAAAGTTTTTTCCTTCGACTGCAGTTACCGACTCCGTGTCGTAATTTTAGCGCTGCGTGTAGCACACCGCTACAATTGGTGACCCCGACGGTCCAAACGATTTTTGGACCAGAAATGACCGACGCCGCCTCTGTTCATGCGGTTTCGTTGAAACTGCCGGGTTTCTGGACACAGCGCCCGGACCTATGGTTCCAGCAAGCCGAAGCCCAATTCCACGTTCGCCAGATCACCTCAGAAGACACCCGCTACTACTACGTGGTGAGCTCCCTCGACCAGGACACAGCGGCCCAGGTCGCGGAGTTCGTACAGTCGCCCCCGGCAGACGGCAAGTACACGGAATTCAAAGCCCTGCTCCTCAGGACTTTCGGACTCTCACGGCGCGAGCGGGTTGCCCGTTTGCTGCACCTGGATGGCTTGGGCGACAGACCTCCATTGGCTTTAATGAATGAGATGTTGTCTCTCGCCGACGAACACACACCCTGCCTCATGTTTGAGCAGGCATTCCTGGAGCAGCTGCCCGAGGACATACGCCTGCTGCTGTCCGACGCGGATTTCAGTGACCCCTGGAAGGTGGCAGCCCGGGCGGACTTGCTGTGGAACGCCAAAAAGGTGAGCGGGGCGGCCATCGCACAGATCTCCCAGCCACGCTCCCAGCAGCAAACCAGTCCAGGCCCGGCCGCATAGCCCACCAACCCCCGGCCCAAGGAACACTGGTGCTTCTACCACCAGCGGTGGGGCGCAGAAGCCCGCCGTTGTCGCCCGCCCTGCAAGTTCCCGGGAAACGCCAGGGCCAGCCGCCGCTGATGGCTACGGCAGCTGGCCATCGGGATAGCCTCCTGTATGTGTGGGATAGAAGGTCGGGACGCCGGTTTTTGGTCGATACTGGGGCTGAGATCAGCGTTTTACCTCCGACGAGTTACGACACCCGCAGCAGGGCACCGAGTCCCCCCCTGAGGGCCATGAACGGCAGCACAGTAAGGACCTATGGCACCCGTCAGGTGCAGCTACAGTTCGGCTCCAGCCAGTTCACGTGGGACTTTACACTGGCCGCCGTAGCCCAACCGCTTCTGGGTGTGGATTTTTTGGGGGCTCACAGCCTACTGGTCGACCTGCCCAGGAAGAGACTGGTACACGCCGAGACCTTTCAGACGTTCTCCCTGGGTGCAGCCCAGTTGCCGGCCCCTCACCTCGGCTCCATCACGCTGTCCGACAACGACTTCACCAGGGTCCTGGTGGATTTCCCATCGGTTCTGGCACCGCAGTTCACAGCAGCCATGCCCCGACACGGCGTACAGCACCACATCCCGACCCAGGGACCACCCCTTCACGCCCGCGCTCGGCAGCTTCCCCCGGACAAGCTCCGACTGGCGAAGGAGGAGTTCCAGAGGATGGAGGAATTGGGGATCATCCGGCGGTCCGACAGCCCATGGGCCTCCCCCCTGCACATGGTGCCCAAAGCGACAGGAGGCTGGAGACCATGCAGCGACTACCGCAGGCTGAACGAGGCTACCACACCGGACCGCTACCCTGTGCCGCACATTCAGGACTTTGCAGCAAACCTGCACGGCGCACGGATCTTCTCCAAGGTAGACCTCGTCCAAGGATACCATCAAATCCCGATGCATCCTGACGACGTCCCCATAACGGCTCTCATCACCCCGACTGGCCTTTTCGAGTTCCTCCGCATGCCGTTCGGCCTGAAGAATGCCGCACAGACGTTCCAGCGGTTAATGGACGCGGTGGGACAGGACCTGGACTTCGATTTCATCTATTTGGACAACATCCTCATAGCCAGCAGCAGTCGGCAGGAGCATCTGTCCCACCTCCGTCAACTCTGCGCCCGACTGAGTGAATACGGTCTTACAATCAACCCCGCCAAATGCCAGTTCAGACTTGATACCATTGATTTCCTGGGCCACAGGATTACTAAAGACGGGGCAACCCCTCTGCCCGCTAAGGTAGATGCGGTCCGCCACTTCCCCCGACCCACCACGATCGAAGGCCTTCAGGAATTCGTAGGTATGGTCAATTTCTACCACCGCTTGCTCCCTTCATCTGCCCGGATCATGCGCCCCCTGTTCGCCCTGATGTCGGGTCCGAGCAAGGACATTACCTGGGACGAGGAGTCCGCCGCCGCTTTCGTTCAAATGAAGGAAGCTTTGGCGAACGCCACAATGCTAGTACATCCCAGAATGGACGCCCCTACCGCCCTCACAGTGGATGCATCCAACACGGCAGTCGGTGGGGTGCTGGAGCAACTCATCGCAGGTCGCTGGCAACCCCTGGCGTTTTTCAGCAAACACCTGCGGCCACCCGAGCTCAAGTACAGTGCTTTCGACCGGGAACTGTTGGCGCTCTACCTGGCAATCCGGCATTGCAGGTACTTCCTAGAAGGTCGGCCCTTCACCGCGTTCACGGACCACAAACTGCTTACTTTTGCGTTTACGAAAGCGTCCGACCCCTGGTCATCCCGCCAGCAACGCCACCTGTCCTACATCTCTGAATACACGACGGATGTCCGGCACGTCTCGGGTAAGGACAATGTCGTGGCGGATGCGCTCTCTCGCCCTACCGTTCATGCCCTTTCCCAAGGGGTAGACTTTGAGGCACTGGCAGAGGCGCAGCAGGTGGATGAGGAGATTCCGAGTTACAGAACCGCAGTCTCCGGTTTGCAGCTCCAGGACCTCCCCGTAGGCCCGGGTGAGAGGACCCTACTCTGTGACGTCGCCACCGGCCAGCCCCGTCCCGTCGTCCTGACAGCCTGGCGGCGCCGTGTTTTCGACTCCATTCACAACTTGGCGCATCCCTCCATCCGGACAACTGTCCGGATGGTTTCCAACAGGTTCGTTTGGCACGGACTCCGCAAACAGGTCAGCGAATGGGCCAAAACGTGCATGCACTGCCAGAAGGCCAAGGTGCAGCGGCACACCAAAGCCCCACCACAGCAGTTCCATCCCGCCCACCGGCGTTTCGACCACATTCATGTGGATATCGTGGGCCCCCTGCCAGTGTCGCAAGGAGCGCGGCACCTCCTGACTATCGTGGACCGGTTCACAAGATGGCCAGAGGCGGTCCCGCTCACCGACACCACCTCCGAATCTTGCGCCCGAGCCCTGATCACCACCTGGATATCTCGCTTTGGTGTACCGGCCCACATTACCTCCGACAGAGGCACCCAGTTCACCTCCAGCCTGTGGTCAGCTATGGCCAGCCTTTTGGGGACTCAGCTGCACCACACAGCTGCCTACCACCCACAGTCGAACGGGCTAGTGGAGCGTTTCCACCGTCACCTGAAGTTGGCCCTCATGGCCCGCCTGCGAGGAGCCAACTGGGCGGACGAGCTTCCCTGGGTCCTACTCGGCATCCGCACAGCGCCCAAGGACGACCTGCACGCCTCGTCGGCCGAGTTGGTATACGGCGCGCCCCTGGTCGTCCCTGGGGAGTTCCTACCAGCCCCACAGGGGCAAGAGGAAGATCCCGCAGCAGTCCTGGGCAGACTATGCGAGAAGCTCGGTAACCTGGCCCCCATACCCACTTCACAGCACGGGAGGCACCCGACCTGCGTACCCAAAGACCTGCAGAACTGTAAGTTTGTGTTTGTACGAAGGGGCGAGCATCGGCCACCACTGCAGCGGCCACACGAGGGGCCGTTTATGGTGCTCCGGAACAACGGGTCCACGTTCGTGCTGGGCGTTGGGGGGAAAGAGGAGGTTTTCACGGTGGACCGCCTCAAACCGGCCCATGTGGACCTGGCTCAACCGGCCGAGTTTCCGGCACCTCGGCGCAGAGGCCGACCTCCCAAGCAGGTTCTGGCCCAGACTGTGGACATTGGGGGGTGTATCGCCGGTTCTGGGGGGGGGTTATGTGGCGACCCATTTCCTGGCACATCCGAACCGGCTCACAATTAGATAGCCTACGGGGGTTTGCGAGCACAGAGCTTTGGAGCCTCTGCGCCTCGGGGGGCAGGTTGAGGGAGGCTTAAAAGTGAGGCTGGGGATTTCGAATAAAGTTTTTTCCTTCAACTGCAGTTACCGACTCCGTGTCGTAATTTTAGCGCTGCGTGTAGCACACCGCTACAATCCAAAATATAAATAGAAGTTGCAGGAGATACTCTGCAGGCCCAGCTGCATCTACGGAGAGAAAAACCAGTTAACATTCCAGGTCAAAAACCTTTCCTCAGCTTTGACGAAAAACCAGTATTTGGAAATGTCAGCAGTGTTCAAAGAGTCCCATTCATGGGTGTGGCCTAGCCAGCTGTCAAAGCTCCAGGGATATTGTTAGGTTAGCGTTGGACTTTGGCTGTTATGAAGGTCACTCTGGCCAATGGAAATCTCTCTGAGATCTCACCCATACAGGTGGTGATACAGGTAAGTGTACGTAGGGGATCAGCCCTGGGATCGCTGGCAGGTTGTCACTCAGTGAGGTAGCCTAGACAGAAACATATGGCCCACGTTTTGTACTGTGCATGATGTGAGCAACACCACAGTGTAGCAGTTAGTGTGACGCTATTGCAACTCGGCACGACAGTTCAATTCTGGCACCGTCTATAAGGAATCTCAGTACATCCACCCTGTGGAATGTGTGGGTTTTCCTCAGGTGCTCCAGTTCCCTCCCACGGTCTCAAGACGCACCAGCTGGATTAATTGTCCATTGTAAATTGTCCCATGATTAGGCTATCATTAAGTTGGAGGCTGCATCGCTGTCTGGTATGGGGTGGGGGGGGGGGAGGGCTACTGCACAGAAGCTGCAGAGGGTCATAAATTTAGTCAGCTCCATCCTAGGCACTAGTCTACAAAGTACCCAGGGCATCTTCAGGGAGCAGTGTCTCAGAAAGGCAGCGTCCATTATTAAGGACCTCCGGCACCCAGGGCATGCCCTTTTCTCACTGTTACCATCAGGTAGGAGGTACAGAAGCCTGAAGGCACACACTCAGCGATTCAGGAACAGCTTCTTCCCCTCTGCCATACGATTCCTAAATAGCCATTGAACCCTTAGACACTACCTCGCTTTTTTAATATATATTATTTCTGTTTTTAATTAATTCAATATACTTAAACTGTAATTGATTTACTTATCTATTTACTTTCACTTTTTTTTCCTTCTAAGTAACGTATAGCATTGAACTGCTGCTGCTGAGTTAGCAAATTGCGCGGCACCTGCCAGTGATAACAAACCTGGTTCTGGTTCTGGTTGCTGGTCCTATTCTGTGCTGTACCTCAATAAATAAAAATAAATAAGTAAATTGTCCCATGATTAGTTCAGGGTTGTTGGGTTTACAGG
Source organism: Hypanus sabinus (assembly GCF_030144855.1). Taxonomy (NCBI): domain Eukaryota; kingdom Metazoa; phylum Chordata; class Chondrichthyes; order Myliobatiformes; family Dasyatidae; genus Hypanus; species Hypanus sabinus. The sequence continues at coordinate 24,619,063 of NC_082708.1, forward strand.
AGCGGCATGATGCAAAGGGCCAGAAGGTCCTACTCCAGGGTGTATCGCTAAACAAAATATAAATCTTGGCTTGACCGTGCAGATTCAGTGTCTGCTTTGACTGAGGAAAGCCACGCAGTGTTTTTCCCTGTTTAGGAGCTTGGCTCATATACGCTGGGGTCCACACCATCTGCTTGTAAAGGCACTTCTTTAATGGGACAGAATTTTCAATGTTTTTAATGCCCGGAGGAAGGTATTGCAACTCACCCTTAAAAAATTAACCAGGCTGCACAACTCTGCACGGGCACCAGAAGTGGTCAGACACACCACAGACTGTGTGAGTAGTCACGTTGAGCAGTCTAACTTGGAACTGCCCACAAGGCTGACACTTACATCAGAAAGTTGAATCCCGCCATGGCGTCTGGAAAATATAAATTCACATAGTTAGTTAGCATAAATCACCCCCGCCACCACAACACACAAATCAGCCGCTCCTCTCCACAGTCCCTCAGGTCTTTTTATCACCACCCACCCCATGCGCTGCCAGTTTACACTCCTACTGCACACCTCATTTTGTACCTACACTGTCCTACTGTGTTTTTGTATGCCCTGTGATACCTAGAAGAGTTCCTCTTGCCAAGAGTCACTTTGTCACTTTATCCTTTCTTGTCAGAGTCACCTCAGGTTCAGATACTCCTGAACCATCACTCAATGTATAAACGGTCAGTCCGTGTACACTCACTGGCCGATTTATTAGCTACACCGGTACACCTGCTCGTTAATGCAAGTATCTAATCAGCCGATCACGTGGCAGCAATTCAATGCACAAAACCGTGCAAACGTGGTTAAGTGGTTCAGTTGCTGTTCAGACCAGACATCAGAATGGGGTAGAACTGTAACCTAAGTGATTTTGACTGTCAGGGATTGTTGGTGAGTCGGGGTGGTTTGGGTATCTCAGAAATGGCTGATCTCCTGGGTCTTCCATGCACAGCAATCTCTAGAGTTTACAGAGAATGGTGCGAGAAATGAAAAAAAATCCAATTGAGTGGAAGTTCTATGGGTGAAAATAACTTAGAGAAGAATGGCCAGACTGGTTCAAGCAGACATGAAAGTGACATTATTCAAATAACCATTACAACAGTGGTGTGCAGAATATGGTGTCTCTGAAAACACAACATGCCAAACTTCGAAGTGGATGGGCTACAGCAGCAGACCACGAACATATACCCAGTGCTCTTTTTATTCAGCACAAGAAGCACCAATCAAAGTGACCACTCATCAGCTCGTCTAATGTATATACAACCTCACTCAAACAGTTAGTTGTGCATTACATTTTTTTAAAGACTGCTTATACATAGAGGTTTTTTTTTATTGTGTTCTTTTTTGCTTATTGTGTTTTTAATGCTGCATTGGATCCGGAGTAACAATCATTTTGTCCTCCTTTACACTCTGTACTGTAGAGTGACAGTAAACAATCCTGAATGTGGAAAATGAAATTTAGTCACAGATATCCTCCAGGAAGGAAGCTCACTAACTTACATCTGATGCTTCATTTCTTACGGAATAACCTGGTTAGCCACCTAGTTCAGGGGCAGTGAGGAGTCACAATAAGTTTTTGTCTTACCACTGACACCTACATTGCACGAGTAAATAACAGATACAATCTTTATCTGATTACATGTTGGCTCTCCCTAAAACTCCAATAGTGTGCATATTCAGGAACTGGCTCCGTGCCTGCAAACCCTTTGATTCTAATCAAATATGTCGCCGAGATTCGTCCTCGTACTACTGCCTCTATTTCCTATTATATAACCTGTTTAATATAAATGTCTCACATCACAGGAGCATAATAACAAAATGCCCCAAATGTAATTTGAACTTTCATCACTTGGACTGTGCTATTCATAGAAACATAGAAAAGCTACAGCACAATACAGGCCCTTCAGCCCACAATGCTGTGCCAAACATGTACTTACTTCAGAAATTACCTAGGGTTATACATAGTCCTCTATTTTCTAAGCTCCATGTACCTATCCAGGAGTCTCTTAAAAGGCCCTAATGTATCTGCCTCCACCACCGTCACTGGCAACCCCTTCCACGCGCTCACCACTCTGCGTAAAAAACTTACCCCAGACATCTCCTTTGTACTCACTTCCAAGCGCCTTAAAACTGCTAGCCATTTCAGCCCTGGGGAAAAGCCTCTGACTAGCCACACGATCAATGCCGATCATCATCTCATGCTATTCCCTTAGAATCATTTAATTTGTAATTGTACCTTATTTAACAACTCTGTTCTGTGTGGAAAAAAGAGGTTTCCAACTCCATTTGATATTTACTTCCAGGTGCGTAGCTGTGACGTCATTTTCCAAATGTTTAAATTTTGCTGACTCGGTCACCTTGCGTTAGCATTTCACTACTCAGTCCAACAAGCACAGGTCACGACTGTCTTTGATTCCATTTTCTTTTCAGATGTTTGTCGCCCTGCTCTTCTGGTACCAGTTCTTCTGTGGATTTTCGGGTTCAACAATGATCGACCAGTGGTACCTTATTTTCTTCAACCTTCTGTTTTCGTCCATCCCTCAACTCATCACTGGAATACTTGATAAGGATGTTTCTGCAGAAACCTTGGTGGCCCTGCCTCACCTGTATAAAAGTGGTCAGAATTCTGAGGTAAGTATTGGCTAACATACTGTCAGTTGGTTATTTAAAGTCAGTTACGTTAATGAATTCAGGAATTTAAAAGCTAGTTAGAAAAATGTCACCACAAAAGAACGTGGAAGTTTATCTCTAGAAAATGGGAACCACAGAGGCACAACACTTTGCGCAGCACTATTACAGCGCGGGGTTCATTACAGGCGCGCTCTGTAAGAAGTTTGTACGTTCACCCTGTGACCTCATGGGTTTCCACCGTGTGCCAAAATTTCCTCCCACAGTTCAATTGGTAGGGTAGTTGGTCATTGTAAATTGTCCTGTGATGGGGCTGGTGTTAAGTAGGTGGGTTGCTGGGTGGTGCAGCTCGTTAGACCAGGAGGACTTTTTCCATGCTAAATGAATAAAATAAATAATAAATAAAATTTGCCGTCTTTACTAGTCTGGCCTTTGGCAGGACTGCTCCCTCACAGTTCCAGCAGCTTGGGTTTGATCCTGACCTCTGCTCCTGCCTGCGTGAAGTTTGTACATTCTCCCTGAGTTCCCCACATCTCAAAGACATTCAGATTGATAAGTTAACTGGCCACTGTGAATTTACATTTAATCAGTCACAAGTAGAGGGAGTTGTTGGGAACATCGGAAGAATAAAATGGGATTAGTGTACTCAGTTGGCTAAAGTTCAGCATAGACTTGATGGGCCAAAGGGACTTTTTACATTCTGTACAGCTCTGACTTGAATTGCCTTCTCTAATGGCTTTATGAAGCCTCTCCATTCAAGGGCAACAGTTGGACAACGAATGATAGTCCAAACAGTCGGTTCCACATCCCATAAAAGAAATAAAAATTAAGCTATTAAACAGAGACAGAACAAATAAAATACAAGCTAACTGGTCTTAAAAAGGCAATTGATTTATTTGTAGAACTTAAAGCCACCCGACTAATAAAATCATTCTTTGTTAGCTGTAGCTGTGTGGCATCTGTTGCAAATTCTGCATGAAACCAACCATTCAATTTCCTTGCTCTTCTAGGAATACAAGCCATACATGTTCTGGATGAACATGATAGATGCCCTCTACCAAAGTATCATCTGCTTCTTCTTTCCATATTTGGTATGTTGGTTTCTCTTCTGTCTAATTAAACTCAGAAAAAAAAAACTGAGCAAAAATCAAAAACAACTTTGAACTGTTTTTTTTTTCATTTCCCTCTTGTAGGCTTTCCGGGATTCAGATGTTGATGTCTTTACCTGGGGAACACCCATAACCACCCTGGCTCTGTTCACGATCTTAATGCACCTGTGCATTGAAACTAAAACATGGGTAAGAAGTCGCTAGATGTCCGCTCTGTTCTTTTCCAATAGGTTGATATTTATTAGAGGAACTTAATGAGCAGCACAATAGCACTGCAATTAGTGTAGTCGCTTTATGGTACCAGTGGTCACCGGGGCTGGCGGCCCATTGACGCCTGTGAGGGATTTGTACATTCTCCCTGTGACCACGTGGGCTTGCTCCTACATTCCAAAGACGTATGGTTACAGTTAAGGTTAATGAGTTACGGGCATGTTACATTGATGCTGGAAGATATTGACGCTGTGGACTGTCTCCAGCACAATCCTCAGACTGCGCTGGTCATTATTGCAAACAGATGCATCTCACTGTATATTTCGATGTACATGTGACAAACAAAAGTTAATCCTTCCTTCTATAAGCTCAATGTGCAGGCATTCTCATTGTGTAGTCTATATCATTATCTCTCGATACACATACATTCGGCCCTCCTTATCCGGGGGGAGGGGGGATTGGTTCCGGGACCCCCTGCGGATACCAAAAAACACAGATGCTCAAGTTGGTGGACTTCAGGACCCAGCGGAACTCTGGAGCTTATTTAACCTGTGTCAGTGCAGTGGACTTCAGGACCCGGCGGAACTCTGGAGCTTATTTAACCTGTGTCAGTGCAGTGGACTTTAGGACCCGGCGGAACTCTGGAGCTTATTTAACCTGTGTCAGTGCAGTGGACTTTAGGACCCGGCGGAACTCTGGAGCTTATTTAACCTGTGTCAGTGCAGTGGACTTTAGGACCTGGCGGAGCTTGGGACCCGCCACCTGCACAGTTTCTGTTCCAGAAAATGATCACGATTGAAAATAAAGTGGAAATAGTAAAGCAATCAGAAAGAGATGAAACGCCATCAGTCATTGGAAAAGCGTCAGGCTACAGTCGGTCAACAATCAGAACAATTTTAAAGAATAAAGTGAGAATAATGGAGCATGTGAAAGACCCTGCCCCGATGAAAGCTACAATTATTACTAAGCAATGCAGTTGTAATTATTGAAATACATAAGTTTCTTAAGTGTTTTATATGCATAGAAAGGTAAAATATATACTATATACTAAGACAAACATTTGACTAACTGACATTAAATAATACCGGATGTACCTGTTAGAGAACTTCTGTTTTTTTTTCAATTCCCGATCCGCAGTAACCCACGCACATCCTCCCGTATACTTTAAATCATCTCTAGATTTCTTCTAATACCTAATACAATATAAATGCTATGTAAATAGTTGTTATACTGTTTTGTTTAGGGAATAATGACAAGAAAAAAAGTCTGTATATGCTCAAACAACAAGTGCCGGAGAGAGAACTTCCGGGTTTTCCCAATCCGCAGTTGGTTTAATCCGCGCATGCAGAACTCACAGATAAGGAGGGCCGACTGTAGTATAATTGGGTATTCTTGTCTAAAAACAATTAAAATTCAACTTTTTTTTTTAATTTTACTTTAAGAGCCAAGGAACTTAAAAATAATTGTAGGGGATTTAATTTTTCAGAACCAACGAGGTTGTTAAGCATGGATTGGGGTTTAGTAAGGTATTAAAACTAAGCTACACTTCATTGAAAGGATTTAACTCGTCAAGGATGATAGAAAGCATTTCAATTATTTGATATTCATGTCAATTCAATGACTTCTGCTGGTAACCGGAGCAGGCTATAACAATTCAAGCCGTGGTGGAGCAAGGAATTGCAGACAACAGCCTATGGTTTACCTTGTTTAGCTGCATGGGTGAGTCATTGATAAGCTGATATCAGACTACTTTATAACACTTAACACCAAAAATCTCACACCTCCATCATCGCCAATTCCAGGTTGTTAACACTTTACTTCACCTCCTCTTGCCTTCTTCCTAAAATTCTTCCCAAGAAGATTCCCGAGCTTCATAGTCACTAAGCTAGCACTGGGTGGAATCCGTTAGTCTCATGAGACCATGGATCTGCACCTGGAATTCCAGGGCGCAGGCCTGGGCAAGGTTGTATGGAAGACTGGCAGTTGCCCATGCAGCAAGTCTCCCCTCTCGATGACACCAATGTTGTCCAAGGGAAGAGCAAGAGCCGATACAGCTTGGCACCAGTGTCGTCGCAGGAGTTGCCAGAACGAGGTTGAAGGCAACGTCGGACTGCCTTAGGGACTCCAGCTCCGGATTTGTCCTCAGGGTTTACTCCCGAAGCCTTTCCCATGAGTGGGTATGGCCGCAAGGCAGCGGAGGTTTGAAATCAGAGTTTTCCCTCTCTTAGATGGACTGCCTTCCCAGGCTGATGAGCTCCATCTACCCGAAACACTTGTTTTAAGGCGCCAGGACCCACCTTCGCCCCTTCTCCTGTCAGTAGTAACTGTTCCACCGGGCTTAGAGGCTAAGCCACACAAGAAGGCCAGGAGTTGGACGGTTGTCAGAGGCTATATGAGGCGCATGCCCTGAGGAGCACTTTGAGATAGTGAGAGCTTGTCCCCACCACCACTGCTCAGCTTGATGGCCTTGGAAGCTAGCACGATGACCTTAATTAAAGCATAAAGGAGACTTCTACAAATAGGGTTTGGTGTTCAGAAATTCTCTTCAGTTTTCCTTCAACTGTTAATATTTTTGCATGAGTTGATTATTGTTTATTAATCTGTCAGATCTTTGTCAGTAATGTAACATTCATTTCTGACGATCAGTATTCCTTTATGTTTTCAGACTTGGATACACGTCACTTCCATTGTTTTCAGCATCGTTCTCTTCTTTACCGTCGCACTGAGCTACAATGCAGCTTGCCCTAAATGTTACCCGCCATCCAATCCATACTGGACTATGCAGAGGCTGATGGCGGATCCAAAGTTCTACCTGATCTGTGTTCTTACGCCTGTTGCAGCCTTACTACCCAGGTAACTTAACAAAGCAAAATTGGAGTGTCACTGAATGGGTGCAACCCTGACGGAATTGGATAGTGAGCTAACAAAATCCTATTGAGCACATACACCATGGTAATTGATTACTTGATTGAAAATTAGGAGAAAACAAACAGAAATGGTAAACTAATCAGCATTGAGCGTTGTGTTAGCCTAATCTGTTATAAGTAAGATCCTATCAGAATTGTGATATGGGTGATCCCACTGTCCATATTGGGACCTATATTCTGAACCTGTCCAGCTCCCAGATCCTGTGGCCTCCCTTGCAGTCACTCCTAGACCTCTGGCATCCCTTTCAGTCACTCCTAGACCTCTGGCCTCCCTTTCAGTCACTCCCAGACCTCTGGCCCTTTCAGTCACTCCTAGACCTCTGGCCTCCCTTTCAGTCACTCCCAGACCTCTGGCCTCCCTTTCAGTCACTCCTAGACCTCTGGCCTCCCTTTCAGTCACTCCTAGACCTCTGGCATCCCTTTCAGTCACTCCTAGACCTCTGGCCTCCCTTGCAGTCACTCCTAGACCTCTGGCCTCCCTTGCAGTCACTCCTAGACCTCTGGCCTCCCTTGCAGTCACTCCTAGACCTCTGGCCCAGCAGCTTCTGCAGAAGTATGTTTGACAGTCACAATTGAAATTGAAGCAGTGAACTGTGGTGCCCCAAATGATGGAAACTGAGAGAAGAATGATAATTCTTAAAATGAAACACTCTTTAGATATAATTTAATAGCAGTATTGAAATGTTTTTGATTTTTTTATGCCATTGGAAGCATTTTTCCTAGAAAAGCAAATGTTAAGTTTACCCTACGGCATACTCAACTTTTTGGTACATGTTGGGACACTGATTTGGGGCAGTATAAGATGCATCCGTGTTCCTTAAATAACAATTCTTGTGACCAAACCATGGGAAGCAACACAAGCCATTCCTTTTGGCCTTAGAGTAACTGTTTACACAAAAGCATTTATCTAGAACATCTGCTTAATGAGAGTCCAAGAATGCTACAGGCGTTCTTGACAGAGTATCATTTACACATAAATTACTAGCCTTTTGTTTCCATACCAGACCTATTTAGGTTATTCCCAATTCCACATTGTATTGAAAGGACAAGCAGGTAGGTAGAAGGGGTGGGGTGGCTCTGTCGGTAAAAAATGAAATCAAATCGTCAGGAAAAGGTGACATAGAATCGGAAGATGTAGAATCCTTGTGGGTAGAGTTAAGAAACAGCAAGAGTAAAAAATTTCTGATGAGAGTTATATGCAGACCACCAAACAGTAGTCAGGATGTGGGATATAACTTACAACAGAAGATAGAAAAGGCATGTAAAAGGGGCAATGTTGTGATAATCACGGGGGATTTCAATATGCTGGTAGATTGGGAAAATAAAGTTGGTGCTGGATCCCTAGAGAGGGAATTTGTAGAATGCCTGTGAAAAGATTTTCTAGAGCAGCTTATGATTGAGCCCACTAGGGGAATGACAGTTCTGAATTGGGTGCTGTGTAATAACCCAGATTTGATTAGGGAGCTTAAGATAAAGGAACCCTTAGGAGGCAGTGATCATAGAATTCACCCTGCAGTTTAAGAAGGGGAGAAGCTAAAATTGGATATATCGGTATTGCGGTGGTGAAAAGGGAATCACAGAGGCATGAGAGGAACTGGCTAAAGTTAATTGGAATGGATACTAAAAGGGATGTCAGCAGAACGGTAGTGGCTGTTGTTTTAGCAGGAAATTCAGAAGGCGCAGTAAAGATGCATCTCAAAGATGAAGGAGGATCAAATCAAGTTTAATTATCATTCAAACTAGACATAAATACAGCTGAACAAGACAGTGTTCCTTTGGAGGCAAGGTGCAAAACATTCAAAATAGCAAATGAAACGGTGCACATGAGCTCGATTTCACTGCTTAAGAGAAGTTTGGACAGGGACATGGATGGGAGGAGTATGGAGGGCTATTTTCCGATTGCAGTTCAGTGGGACTAGGCAGATTAAATGGTTCGGTATGGACTAGATAGCCGAGGGCCTGTTTCTGTGCTGTACTTTGCTATGACTATGACTAACTGTATCATAATTACTGGAAAAGTCACTGAACAGTTGCATGTGTATAAATGATTAGATCAAAATACAGGCAGCCGTAGGGAAGTTAAACTAAAAGAAAAGTACAAGAAAAATAACAATTCTAAACCCTAATCCAATTTCTTTCTGTAAAATTATTTTTGCAGATACCTGTACCGAGTCTTTCAAGGCACATTGTTTCCCACACCAGTCCAACATGGCCGCCAGCTGGACAAGCTGCACCCTGCTGTGTGGAGACATTCCAATAAGTGGAATGTCCCAGGCAGTTCCTCAGTTATGCCGAAACCTGATTTGGTGAGCCCTCCTTCAACACACTCCGGAGTAGAAGCAGTCGGTTCCTCATCAAGCAATAGCCAAAGTGCTCCTAGGGATGCAAACCCGACCTCTAAAAGACCAGGAAGGAAGGAACTGGCACCAGAAGTAGAAGATACCTGTATGGCTGCCAGAGATTCTGTAGAAAGCGCAAAGCTCTCCATTCCAAATGGCAATTCATCGTCAATCCAAAACAGACTGTCACATGTTCACGATGCCCAGCTTACTGAGTCGGTTTCAGAGCTGCCTTTGATAGAAGACGGTATACCATTGAGTCCTTCCATTGGGAAGGACCAATTAAATTTACATTTACCAAACTGGAAGACACTTCCACCATCTACCAATGATACAACTCATACATTACATTCCTCAACACAGACACAGACTTCAGAAGGTGAGATATTTGTGCCGGGATTCATGGTGCTGGAGGGTGCAAATCTCTCTCAAGGAATGTTTCAGAACCGTTCCTGCACTTCACCTCAAATCGTCCGGACAAAGTCATCAGAAGAGGTTCCTCTGGAAGGGATTTCTCTATGACAAAAGCAGGCTGCTTCATGTGCCTTTATTTTTAATTTTGCACAGTTTAAAATTATAGTATGATAAAACTTTGTATTTAATTCTAGATTATCTTTTCATAAGTCTCAAATAAGAGAAAATGTTATTTTATAATTTGTACACATAGAAGAATATAAGATCGTGCAGGATTTAATATATAGTTATGTGAAATAGTGCGGTTTTCAAAGTGAAGCTTGCGTCACTGAGAGTGTGCTCCTGAATGTCATTGAAAGGGTCAAGAACAAGGAATCAGGACTAGAAAATGAGGAGCTGGTCATTTAAAACTGACACACATAGAAATCACTTCTCGGTGAGAGTCAGTCTCTGGAATTTTCTGCCCCTAAGGTGGTGGAGGCCAGATTATTTAAAGTAGAGATAGATGAATATTTGGAAGATAGACAGGTATGGGGAACAGGCACGGTAGCGGAGCTGAGATCAGCATAGATTAGCACTAATCATATTGAATGGCAGGGGAAGGTGCGAGGAGCCAGTTAACCTACTCCTGCTCCTATTTTCTTGCATTCCTGTACTCAAACCATGTCTCCAAACAATTATTTTCCCTGTCATCATTTCTCTAGATGGAAACCATCTGGGTTTGAATAAACCAAAGGGAGATGGTCATAATTAAATAGTCATAGCAGGTGTATAGTAGTAAATATCCATGGATCACATCATTAGGGAGATTTTCATTTGTTTGCTATAAACAAAACCTAGATATTATGTGTGTATATACAGGTATGGATAACCTGCCAGTTTGTCCATCTGTTCTTGGAAAAAATCAAAAGCAGCTAATCTGCATGTCTGTCTCTTGCACTAATGACAGGTCTAAATTTATCAGTGTGGGTGAACTCTTGTGTTTCCACATTTAAATTGAAAGTCTCTATGTAAATGTTAAATTGTAACTGCAGCTCTCCCCTAAGGCAGTTCAGGCAGGGTGTGTAATCACAGCAGGACAAGATTATGGAAATAGGATTAAGCTATTTGGTCCCTCTATGTTGTTATATCATTCCATTCCAAATGACTCAATTCAGTATAATACTCACAAAATGCAGGAGGAACGTAGCAGGTCAGGTGGCATCAGCAGAACAGACAACCAGTGTTTCGGGCTGGGACACTTCATCACTCCTCTGGACTTCCAGCATCTGCATAACTGTTTTTATAATTGTTTTTATAATTTCACTATAACTTGGTTTACAGAAACCTACCTGTCCTAGATGTAAAGTTTCTTATAAAACTTTGCTGAAGGGGATCCCACAATTCTGCCTAGAGATGTGTTTCCCAATAAGGACGTGATTCTAATTTTAAGATTAAATTCTGTAGTTCTATAATTCTTGATCACTTCACATTATCATATTGGTTCATATTTACAGAAGCTGCAGTTTTTATGGAACGAATACTTTTATGAACTGAGAGCTACATCAAGCCTAGAAGTTATTATCCGCCATTTGCCAAATGTGACCTTGACTTTGATATCAAAGCAAGGTCAACTATATTGGATCCACAATACAGAAACAATCCATTAGGCTTAAATTGTCCATTTCACTATTTAATGACTATCCCACTTTAGTGAACACTGTCAGCACAACCCTTTGCTTTCTTTTGGTATGTATCACATTTCCTTATTAGTTGGACCATAATTTGGCTATTGTTACTTCCCATTTAACATGTGATCACACACTAAAGTATGTTGATAGAATTGATAACTGTTTAATGATACATGAGTAATAGGATCGTGAGAACACAGAACAGTACTACACAACACTAGTGATCCGTAATGTCTGTATCAAAATGTTCTGGGCATACTGACCACATTTAAAACATATATGGTACTCTCCTGTAATCACCCTGGTTGTGCCTGTGTGGTTTGGGTCAAGGTCCAAGTTGTGAAATATTTACAACATGACTTCAGCAGTTCTCAGGAGAAGGAGCAAAAGTGGGTTTTGGCTGGAAATGGAGATACATTAAATCTAAGCATTATTTTTTACTGGCTGGAATACAAGTGTCTATTGCCATCAAAGCCAAAGGGTGCATTGGAATGTATTTCTCTCTACTCAAAAACGAGTTTGTCTTCAAATGTAAAGCAGCTTTATAAATAACCAATCAGAGAAGGTTAATGACATTGGCCTTTAATAAGGTTGTTTCACATTGTGAGACACTGCTTGTTTTAGAGTGGGACAAAACTGGTCCAATGCACGATTAGGCTATTATTGCAGGCCATCTAACACGTGAACACACACTACAGTGTATTGAATCGATTGGTAACTATTTAATGATACATAAGTAATAGGGTCACGAGGACATACAGTAGAACGGTACTGCACAGCACCTACGATCCGTACTGTGTCCACCAAAATGATTGGTATTACTGAGGTGAAAACACAAAACACTGGAAGCACTCAAGATGTCAGACTGCATCTCTGGAAAGAGGAAGAAAAGTCATGCTTCTTGTTGAAGATGCTCTGTCCAGACTCAAATGTTAGCTCCGTTTCTCACTCCATAAATATTAACTGATCTGCTTCCAGTCTTTTCTGCTTTTGGTTCAAACTTACAGGGGCTGCAGTTTTTATTGTGTCAGTGAGATATTGATCTCCTCATGTGCCTTTTATTTAAAGAATTTTGAAATAACAAACAAAATGCTGGCACAACTCAGTGGGTCAGGCAGCATCTGTGGAGGGATGGCGATGTCTATTAACACTGTCCTGCAGTAAGGTCCAAGCGAAGTACCTCAGCCTGAAACATTCACTGGCCAGTTTCTTCCACAGATGCTGCCTGACCTACTGATTTCTTCCAGTATTGTTTGTTACTGTGGATTCTAGCACCTGCAGTCTCTTCGGGTCGTTATTTGTTGAAATTGAGCTAGAAAGAAACTCAGTTAGCTGCTGTATATAACTTTCGCAATGGAAATATATTGGAATTATTTCAGAAGTGCAGCTTTTAATAACTGGAAAGAACTTTTCCAGCCTTGGAGTTCAGTGCGCGGGATACATAATAGCTTTTTGAACTCCATTTGTAGAGAATGTGTTCCATTCTGCCTATTCTGTCATATTTGCCTCGTTTAGAGGTAGTTTTGGAATCTCAGAGGGTACTTGTTCCCTCTGAGACTAAATTATATTGGTCAGTAACTTACTATTATTATTGGTTTATTATTGTCACACATACCAAGGTACAGTGAAAAACTGTTTTGCAATAAATCCATACAGATCATTTCAGTACAGCAGTGCCTCAAGGTAATATAGAGAATGCAGAGTTACGAAGTTCAGTGCAGGCAGACAATAAGGTACAATGTCATAACAAGGTAAATTGGGAGGTCAAGGTTTCATCTTATTGTCGTGGACCGTTCAGTGGTCTTACAACAATGGGGTGGAAGTAGTCCTTTATCCTGGTGTTACGTGCTTTCCAACTTCTGCCCGATGCAAGTCCTACTTTACTCCCCAAACCACAAGTGGTGCATTAGATGATAACCTTGCCATTTCTTTAACAAGGCTGAGTTGCTAGCTTGACACTCAACCCAGTACAAGTGGAATTCAAGCAAGGAGCCAGCTGGATTCGAACCCGGGACCTCTCGTTCCGAAGTCCAGTGCGGATACCTTATCTCCAGCACAGATGTCACAGTCCAGATGAGAGTCTGGATAACTTCGAAAGAATCCAGGCTTTAATGAGCTGTTATCCCTTCTGCAATGTCTGTGGTGGTGTTTGCATCTGGGCTTTCGAAGGTTAGCAACACAAATTTTAAGATCTCACACTCTTCCTGGATTCTTGTCTCGAGAGAAGCTCCTGGGTTTCTAGCCAGAGCTTCATGAACTAAGAATGCTGGTTAAAAAGTCATGATGATACAGTCTAGTTCATTCCCAGAATTTCAGTATCCCCCTAGCTCCTGAAAGTGATACATCAGAATGTCAAGGAACTTAAAATGATTTCACAAATCCATTTACAGAGCTTGGAAAGGGAGAGTTTTATTTTCCATGAGTCATGGGCTTATGGCATGATACACTATGTGTAACATATTTGAGTGCTGGCAGATGCTCAGGCACAATTCACTTCCATCTGTGCCTTCCAAGTATCTGTTACCCGGTCAAATGGGTGAGAGATGAAGTTCAAGATTAAAACCTATGTTTTTGTGCACCTTTTTTTCCAGCTTCAAACCCACAGGCAGACCGGGCCATTATCACAGAGGCATCAGCCGATTCTGATGATAACAACCTGAATTTGTCTATTTTACATTTTGCACGGAAAGATTTCAAAAGTAATTGCAAATCTGACACACAGGCCTAGGAATTCATCCCCGACTGGTAGCACTAGACTTGAATGGGCTAAATTTTTAGAAGTGGTGTACAGCATTGACAACCACATAGCTCACTGTGTAATGGAATTCATTTCTGGACAAAGATCTTGCAGACAATGAAATTCATCTGGCTTGAACTCAATGGCTTGCATGTTTCCCCACGAGCTTTCAAACAGCATTATAGCGTCACAGTTGAAACATTACCGTCAATCGTCATTCCTGCCCCTTTTTAGTGCGTCTGAGACCTCAGATGATTGCGAAGACACATGCTTCATTTGTCCTCCTTAGGGCTTAAGTGTTATGGCTGAGTCAAAATTCCTGGTCTACTATTTTAGTGAGTGTGATTAATTGGAATTATAGGTTAAAAAACAATTGTGTAGGTGAAACAACTCATGAGTAAAACTTCAAAATAATGGGAAATAAGAAAGGGTATTGCAGGAATCACAAGAATCCCAATATGTACTACATCGGAGGAATACCTTAGCTCAGTGATTGACCATGTTCAGATACTAAAGCAGGTGCCTTACCCATGATCAAGAAGGAAAACTATTTCGCTTCTGTTTTTTTTTAAGTTGCCTTACTCCCACCTTTCTAAGAATATGAAGTGAGATTTATTTAGAGAAAGAGCATGGCAACAGAACCTTCTGGAAATGAGCCTGGCCTGGCCCAGTTACACCCATCCATGTGTCTTTGGAATCTGGGAGGACACCAGGGCACCTGGAGTAATCCCATGGGGAGAATGTACACCATCCCTACACAACAGCGGTGGGAGTTGTACCCGAGTCGCTGGTCCCGTCGTAGTGTTGTGCTAACCGCTAGGCTAGCATGCCAACCCCAGATGAGTTAAACTGTCACAGAATTGTAGAATAAATGAAATGAAACAACACTAAGCTGGGCTTTTTGGCCTTTCGAGGTCGTGCTGGATCTCTGGAAGCACTGTGCAATAACTCTGAGTACCAGTCCCAACCAACTTAACCTCATCTCTGATCCCCTAACCTTGTAGCAAAAGGGATTTTCAAAGCGATGTTAATCTCAGTCATACCATCTATGAACATACAGCACAGAAAGAGACAAATCTTGTGTAACGTCGCTTGCTACATTATTTCAGGTTATTTATAAGTGCTGAGATCAATCATTATCAACAAATACATTTTTTTAAATTATGCATGCAGTGGTTTTCACTATGTAGCAATAACCAACCCAATTTATTTTCAATGCAGGATATTTTCTTTACTTGATGTTTACAAATATTTTTTTTACAAAGCAAACTTTATTTATTTGAATTTATTTGCAAAAATAATTTAGATTCGTGAGCTATACAAACGCTACTCAGCCAGACATACTGTTAATGATTGCCTAAAGATGGAAAATTTCATTAGCTTGTTACCTTTGATTCTTGAAACTTATAATGATAACAGGTTGAAGCGCTGAGGAAGAGTTAAGGGACGGGCAAGAAAGTGTTCTTTACAGTTCTGGCACTTTACCTCGAAATATTATCAAAGTATGGTCAATGTTGTGTCACGAAATAAAACAGACTTGAGTACTCTTCGGCAAACCAAGCGGAGAAAAGAATTTGGGCAAACTGTTCCACGTTTTAATTTCAAGACCTAAGAAAATGCCAAGCTTAGTCTTTTAGAACAAGTGTGTATCTATCTGAAGCAATTCATAGCACCTTGTGTATGACATATTTCAGACTGGTTCTTTGAATGTTCAGTAAGTGTCTGCCTTTGTTTTGAATATAAAAAATAAGAATATAGTAAAAATGTGTTCATTATTTGAAATTGAGAATCATAATTATGACAATATAGACATTATCTAAAACATGTGTTTCTCTGCAGTTAAGATTAAACATTATTTTGGCCAACGGTTCCCAAAGTTCATTGGTGATTTATATCTCATATTCTCTGTTCTTCAAAGAAATGTTTGTCTAAAGTACATTGCATGTCAATCATTTTATGGACGGTAAAATTTAAATATTCATTGTGCCAATAAACTGAAGTGCTATTTCGGAAAGAATTTCATATGTCTTGGAATTTGCCAACATGCTCATTCTAAACACATGGAGGCACATAGGCTGATAAAATAATTGACAGTGTAAACCTTCAAGACCAAACCTGATGAGTCAT
Source organism: Hypanus sabinus (assembly GCF_030144855.1). Lineage (NCBI taxonomy): Eukaryota > Metazoa > Chordata > Chondrichthyes > Myliobatiformes > Dasyatidae > Hypanus > Hypanus sabinus. The sequence continues at coordinate 24,635,242 of NC_082708.1, forward strand.
AGAGCACACAACAGGCCCTTTGACCCATCTAGTCTATGCTAAACAGTTACTCTGCCTGCTCCCATCAACCCACAACTGGACCGTAGCCCTCCAAACCCCATCTACCTATCCAAATATCTTTTAAATGTTGTAATCAAACCCATATCCACCGCTCCTTCTTGCAGCTCGTTCCACACGCACACCACCCTCTCAGTAGAGAAGCTCCCCCTCATGTTCCCCTTAACCTATGACCTCTAGTTCTGGACTCACCCAACCTTAGTGAAAAATGCCTGTTTGTATTAACCATATCTATACCTTTCATATTTTTATGTACCTCTATCAAATCTCTCCTCATTCTCCTATGCTCCAGGGAATGAAGCCCTAACCTTTTCAACCTTTACATCTAACTCAGATCCTGGCAATGTCTTTGTAAATTTTCTCTGTACTCTTCCAATTTTGTTGATATTTTTCTTGTAGGTAGGTTACCAGAACTACACATGATACCCCAAAATAGTTGAACCAACATTTTATACAACTTCATCATATCATCCCAACCCTTGTCCTCAATACTCTGTTTTCTGAAGGCCAATGTATCAAAAGCTCTTTTTTTGACCCTACCTACCTGTGACCCCACTTCCAAGGAATTACAGACCTGTATTCCCAGACCCCACTGTCCTACCACACTCCTCAGTACCCTACCATTCATTGTATAACTGCTACCCTGGTTTGTCTTCCCAAACTGCAACATCTGGCACTGGTCACGCTCTGCAGGAAAGCTTAAAGCAGAATCTTAATGAACATAGTGTATCCCCAGCTGTCAACACAAGCCGCTTGTAAAACCCCAACATTGCCCTCCCAAAGATCAGATTAATTCTGCAAAGGCTTGGAACCTTGGTTAAGCCAAGGATCTATTTGTCTATCAGATGTTGTGACTCTGACCAAAGTCACTGGGGGTCACTCTTGGAAGAAGAGGCCTCGTGACACAATATTATATCATATTTTATATGTTAAAGAACAAAGGTAACAACAGGACTATTTCTATAGTTACAAAGCATTCATAATTCAAACATCTAGATCTTCACACCAACACACCCAAATTGAGTGTTAATCATCTGTCTCTGATCTATATTCATGCATATGCAGACATCTCAGGTGAATGGGGTGTTTCCCGGTTTTGAAACGCCACCGCACCCCCCCCCCCCCCCCCACCCGTCTGCAGCTCCAGGAAGACCATTGTTCTGAGTTGCATTTTAAATTAAAGTTACAGTGTACATTCAGATCTGGTTTCTGTTGAAATTAATGTTTTCTATATTGCATAACTCCAGAGTATACCCTAACAAGCTAGATCCCAGCAGTACAATTTGAAGCCTTTCAATTTACCCTCTCTCACATTCCCATCAGCACCCTTTGATTCGCTTTTGTCATTAACCTAGACCAAGTGGTCATTTAGAGCTTCGAGATAGCAGAACCAACTACTGCACCACCATGCTACCCTCTTTCAGTGGCAGCCAGGCAAACTGCTTTGGTGGTACCTTCAAATCACATGCCTCATCGGAAGATATATGTTTTCCAGCATGGAGAATAACTAGCATTTCCAAGTAGTTTGTCACCATATACTACCTTGAAGTTCATTTTCTTGCTGGCATGAAGTGAATTGTTTACTGTTTCCAATTTCCTTTTTGGGACAATTCCCAGCTAACAGCAGAGAAACATCTCCGTGAAGGAGACCTTTTGCCAGACTTGTCATATTTCCTGGAAGCTTTGGGATGGCTGAAATGCTTCAATAGAAAAGAGCTGTTTATTTTTGCATGGTCTTCCAATCATTGGGATGATCACAGGATTTCTGGATTTGTACTGTGGTTAAATTAAAGCTTTTTCAGAAAGAAAAGAACCATTCCGGAAGAGGAGAAGGAAATATTCTGATAAATTTAACATTTTGCAACTTCCGTGATGAGAATGAAATTCGAATCACACCAAATATATAGTTTCTTTTACATCAAAGATGTAGAGTCAGTGTAAAGCAGTTACTCTTCACAAAGCACTCCAATCTCAGAAGAATGTCATTGGAGAGAGTTTGATAGACTTTTGTAGTTTTTCCTCCTGAGTGAGAAAGCTATGGGATCTCTGGTTGTTCTCACCCAAACTATGAATACAGCCAAAATCCTGAGTCAGTTATCAAGAACCCCATCAGACTTTCAATAGATTTCTTTCCATAAGCTTGACAACATCCTTGGCCTTCAACAAAGGTTCTGGCATTCAGTCAAAGGGAATTGAATGAAAACAGGCTTTTTCCACTAAGGTTGGGTGGGACGACAACCAGAGATCATAGGTTAAGAGTGAAAGGTGAAAAGTTTAAGGGGGAACTTAACGGGAAATTTCTTCACTCAGTGGGTCCTGAGCTGCCATCACAAGTGTTGGATGTGAGCTAGATTTTAACATATAAGAGAAGTTTGGATAGCTACATGGGTGGTAGGGGTATGGAGAATTGTAGTCCTGGTGCCAGTCGATGGGAGTAGACAGTTTAAACGTTCAACCCCAACTAATGGATCAAAGGATTGTTTCTGTGATGGGTGGAAAGCAGAAATCCATCACAAAGAACCAGACAGTTGTTCCGTTTAGACAAGTACACTGGCTTCATCAACTTTGTTTCTTCTCCTTCCAACCTTCTATCAATTTTTAAAACTTCAATTATAACCCCTAAATGAACAATTCTCTCATGATATGTTTTTCATCCTGCAGTTTGGAATACAAGAAACAAGATTGAATTCATCTTTATGGTCACAGAACGACAAGCTATTTTCTTAACACAAAGTTTCAAATAGGAATAGCTTGTAAGCAAATAACTGCAATCCATCCATTCGTTTGTACACAAGTCACTCGAAAGGTAATGACATAAATTTCCTCGTAAATGTTAAGTGGATAAGCTTTGGAATTTAATGAAGGAATTCAGTATTATTTAAAATCCCTGTAACTTTACCACAACCCATTTTGATGTGATGGTGAATAATACAACTTGATTGATGTAATTGGAAACAATAAAAATTCTAAAAGATGCAATTTACTAAAAAGGCTTAACTGTAGCTAATTAAAATGTCGCAGTTCAAAAAATCCACCAGAAATGTGCTTTACATGCTGGTATACTCTGTGATTCAATTACCCATCATTTATAAAACGTCATCAAGTGCTCAGTGGAGGAGCAGAGGTGGAGAGGGTTAGCAGCTTCAAAATCCGAGGTAGTATTATTTCAGAGGACTTTTCCTGAGCTCAGCACCTAAGTGCAATTACGAGAAAAGCATGGAAGTGCCTCTGCTTAGGAGTTGGTGGAAACTCAGCATGACTTCTAAAACTTTGGCAGACTTCTAAAACTTTGGCAAACTTCTATGAATGTGGCAGTGGAGAGTATATTGACTGGCTGCATCACAGCCTGGTATGGAAACACCAAAGTCCTTGAACAAAAAATGCCACAAAAAACAGTGGACAAGGCCCAGTCTGTCACAGGTAAAGCATTGAGCACATTCACATGAAACAAGTCACAGGAATGCAGCATCCATCATTACGGAACTCAGCCACCCAGGCTATGCTCTATTCTTACTGCTGCTAACAGTGAAAAGGTACATGAGCCACAGGACTCACACCAGGTTCAGGAACAGTTACTACCCTTCAACTATCAGGCTCTTGAACCAATGGCTCTTCACTCAACTTCACTTGCCTCATCATTGAAATGTTCCCACAACTTATAACTCGCACTCAAAGACTCTTCATCTCATGTTCTTGATATTTATTACTTATTTATTTATCATTATTGTTTCTTCTTTTTGTATATGCACAGTTTGGTGTCTTCTGCACTCTGGTTGATGCCCTAGTTCAACCAGAATAATTGATTCTGGAATATTATAATTTGGTTATGATGTTTGGTTATTGTTGAGTATGCCCAACAAAAAATGAATCTTACGCTTGTATATGGAGGCATACATGTGCCTTGTAATCCCGACAAGTTGCTCCAGTTTGGATAGGACAATGCATCCGCTCAAAGTGTGGAAAATCTGATAAATTGATGAATTTTCACAAAAGTGTAGGACGTATATAATCTGGTCAAGTCTTGCTCAATCAGACAGTTATCAACAAAATAATCTAAGTTGCCATCAACAGTGCTACCAACATCAGCACGACCAAGGAACTGGTTATGGACTTTAGGAAGGGGAAGTTTGAGAACATGCTTCAGCCCTTGTTGAGGGGGTCAGCTGTGGAAAGAGTGAGCTGCTTCAAGTTCCTGGGTGTCAAGATCTCAGAGGATCCACCTTGCACCAAACACATCAATGCAATAACAAAGATACACCAGCTGCTCTACTTTGTTGGGAGTTTAGGAGATCTTGTATGCACTAAAGATTCAAACAAATTTCTATCGATGTACAGTGGACAACATCCTGACTGCTTGATCACAGCCTGGTGTGAAGCCTGCAATGCACAGGATAACAAAAGGCTGCAGAGGGTTATAGACTCAGCCAGCTACTTCACCCTCTCCACCACCGAAGACATTGTCAAAATGTGGTGACTCAACAAGGTAGCATCCATCATTATGGACCGTCACCACATGGGGCATGCTCTCTTCTCATTACTACCATCTGAGAAGAGCCACTCCAACAATTTAGGAAAGGCTCCTTCCCCTTTGCCATCAGATTTCTGAATGGTCCATGAACTATTGAACACCATCTTGTATTCTCTTTTGTTTCACTAATTACACACAATGGCCAATTTATTAGGTAAACCCCATACCTAATAAAGTTGTCACTGAGTGTAGGTTCATGGTCTTCTGCTGCTGTAGCCCAGCTACTTCAAAGTTCAATATGTTGTGTATTCAGAGATGTTCTTCTGCACACCACTATTGTAATGTGTGATTATATGAGTTACTGTCACCTTCCAGTGAGTTTGAATCACTCTGGCCACTCTCCTCTGACTTCTCTCATTAACAAGGCGTTATCACCCGCAGAACTGCCGCCCATTGGATGTGCTTTGTTTATTGCACCATTCTCTGTAAATTCTAGAGACTGTTGTGCATGAAAATCCCAGGAAATCAGCAGTTTTCAAGATACTCAAACCACACCATCTGGCACCAATACTCATTTCACGATCAAATTCACATCGAATACATTTCTTTCCCATTTTGGTCTGAACAACAACCGAACCTTTTGACCATGTCTGCATGCTTTTGTGCGTTGAGTTACTGCCACGTGATTAGCTGATTAGATATTTGCATTAGCAAGTATGTGTACGGGGTACCTAATAGTGTGGCCACTGAGTTTATTTGCTATTGTAATTTATATTTTTATGCCTTGCATTGTACTACTGCCACAAATTTCACATCATATGTTAAAGATAACAAGTTTGATTGTGAAGCAGCACGTTTTCCCCAATAACCTGCTTGTCAATGCCCAGTCTGCATTTCACAAATATCATTCAGCTCTAGACCACATCACAGCCCTGTCCAACCAAGGAGGAATGAGCTGAATTCTGGAAGTGAGGCATTAAGGTGGCATCATGACTGTGGTGTCAAGTTCAAGTTTATTGTCAACTTGCCATCATGGATATATATAAAGAAATGTGCTGGAAAAGGGCAAATAACATCATAAAGGATATCACCCACCCCGCTCATTTTAATCTTTTTTTTGCGCTGCATCTGATCCAGAGTAACACTTATTTTGTTCTCCTTTGCACTAGTTTCCTGGAAATTACACTGAATAATCTTAAATCTTGAATCTTGCAAGGCATGCATATATAGGGTATAAATGCATGAAAATTAGATATTTACAGCAGCAGCACAGAACATTGCAAATATGACAAATATAATATAAACTGAACATAAATTGTACATAACTAGCGCAACAATAAACAAAACAACAACACAACTTGAAAGAGAGAAAATGAAATATAATCTGTGGTAGTTTTGGCTTTTTCAGTTTGGTTCAAGAATGTAATGGCAATGAGACAGGAGCTGCTGGTTCTGTGTCAGGCTCCTTCAGGTTCCTGTACCTGCTGCCCAAACCAAGGCCATGGATGAAGCAGGAGATTCGCGGTCTGCTTAGGGATAGATCTGTGGCATTCAGGACCGGTGATCCAGATATCCAGTATGACCTATGGAAGGTAAGAAAAGAAAAAGCTACCAGCAAGAAAAAAATTCTGATTGTAGTTAGAGAAATAATCAGCTCTGGCAGGGTTTGCTGACCATTACTATCTTCAAAGCAAAACCTAACAACATGAATAGCTGTGATGTTTCAGATGAGCTCAATGCCTTTTGTGCACACTTTAAAAGGGAGAATAAAACTACACCTGTGCAAATCCCTGCAGAAGCTGGTGACCCTGTGATCTCTGTCTCAGAGACCAACATCACAAGATCATTCAAGAGGGTGACCCTCGTAAGGCATCAGGCCCTGATAGTACAATGAAAACCTGTGCCAACCAAATGGTTCAAGGACATCTTCAATCTTTCTCTCTGCTGTAGTGAGAGCTTCCCAGCTGCTTCAAAAGTGTGAGAATAATACCAATGCCTAAGAGCAGGGTGAGCTGTCTCAATGACTATTGCCCCCCAGTTGCACTTACATCTATTGTGATGAAGTGCTTTAAGAAGTTGGTTATCACCGGAATCAACTCCTGCCTTAGCAAGGATTTGGATCCACTGCAATTTGCCTATTGCCACAATAGGTCTACAGAGGATGCAATCTCATTGGCTCCCATTCAGCCTTGGATGACATGGCAACATCTATATCGAGGGGATGCTTATTGATTACAGTTCAGTGTTCAACGCGACCGTACCCTCAGTTCTAATCATCAAGCTTCAATACCTCAGCCACTGTATCCCTCTCTGCAACTGGACCCTTGACTTTCTCACCAGGAGACTCCCACAGTCAGTGGATCAGAAATAACGTCTCCTCTTCACTGTCAATCAATACTGGTGCAACTCAAGGATGCATGCTTATCCCACTACTCTAGTCTGTCTGCACCCATAACTGTGTGGCCAGGCACAGCTCGAATGCCGTCTATAAATTTGCCAATGATACAACCGTTATTCATAGAATTTTGTATACGTAGTGATGAGGAGGCACAATGGAGCATGATAGATCATCTGGTTGATTGGTGTCACAACCTTGCACTTAATGTCAGTAGGACCAAGGAATTGATTGTGGACTTCAGGGAAGGGAAGTCAAGGTAACACACACCAGCCCTCATCGAGAGATCAGCAGTGGAAAGGGTGAGCAATATTAAGTTTCTGAGTGTCAACATCTCCGCTTATCTATCCTGGGCCCAACATGTTGATGCAATTACAAAGGTTCAGGAGCCTGAAGACACTCACTCAGCATTTCAGGAACAGCTTCTTCCCCTCAGCCATCTGCTTTCAGAATGGACGCTACCTCACTATTTTATTTGACCTCTGTTTGTACTACTTAGTTAATTTAACTTCTTAATAAATATTTATTATTGTATTGCATTGAACTGCTGCTGCTAAGTTGACAAGTTTCACGACGCATGCGGGTGATAATAAACCTGATTCCGATCGTGAAGGTGGGTTCAGGGATCACTCCACAAAAGCCATTCCATTGTGACCTACCCGTCGGTGTCAGTGAATGACATGTGACTATCACATTGCTGTAATGCTGCCCAAACACTTGCTGCAAACTTGGAAAATCTCCAGAAGTGAAGAGAAAGTGCAAATTGCCAGGAATAGCTGGCCATCAATTATATGTTTTTATTGAAATAGACAGTCAGAATATCATCTCATCTATTGCAATGAATTCTGTGATGAATGATGAGATTAATGTTAAATTTGAATATGAGCCCTCAGATTGAACAATGGATACACCGCATTGGGAATCCAGATTTTTCATGCAAAAATTAATTATCTGGCATTTACAGAATTTGAAGAATGACCAGCATCTGCTTTATTCAACTAATAACTGTAAATATGCAATTATCATCAGTATTCTGTTTACTATCTGTAATCACATTAAAATAATTGATTATACTGGATCCAGAATGGCAATACTGGCATAACGTGGCATTTTATATATTATATTACAATATAACAATATATTACAATATAATGCGGCATTAGTTGGTCTTAAGCCATGGTAATTTTCAAGGTAACAGCATGGACACAGCAGAGTTCAAAGTATTATCAGATCTTTCTCTATTTTTTAGTGAGAAAAGGATGCAACCATTTTCATAAAGCAGTCATTTCCCTGGAGTACTGAACATGTCAGTTGATTTAATAATTAATTGATTTGGTGTTCCTTTAGTTCTTCTTCGCTATGTCACAATATGGTTTGTCCTTGTGGAATACCATAATGCTTTCTGTGGAAGTCACATAAAATGCAGGAATGAAGGATCCCTGTATAAAACGCTTGTCTCGCCCGCATGCAAGGTGTGCTACAGATGCTGGAAACCGAGAGCCACCCACACAAGATGCTGGAGAAACTCAGGAGGTCAGACAGCATCCATGGAGGAGAAGAAAGAGTCGACGTTTCTGGCCGAGACCCATCATCAGGAGTGGGAAGGGAAGTGGAAGAAGCCATATGAAGAAAGTGGGGGAGAGGAGGGAGTACAAGCTGGCAAGTGATGAGTAAAGCCAGTCGAGGGGGAAGGTGGGTGAGTGGGGGGAGGGGAAGGAAGTGAAAAGCTGGGAGTTGATAAGTGTGAAGAAGGAATCTGATGGAAGAGGGTAGGAGGAGGGGCATTGGGGTGGGGTTGGGGAAGATAGCTACCTTATTATTAGGACTTCTTCTCTGTTCCTTTCCAGTCCTGATGAGGAGTCTTGGCCTGAAACATCAACTCTTTATTCCTCTTCATAGGTGCTGCCTGCCTCCAGCATTTTCTATATGTTACAATTGTCACATGTAGCATTCCTTATCTTGTCTTTAATGAAACAATAAGAGTATAGAATTTATAGATAGCTCCTAAAGGTTCAAACTGCTTTAAAACATGGCACTGAGAATCCAGATGGTTCACAGTGAACAGTAGGGCCCTGGGGACAGGGGGACCCTGGAGTACAAAAATATGGTTCCCTGAAAATGGTGTCACAGGTACACAGTGGTGAAGAAGGTGTTTGGCACATTGGACTTCATCAGTTAGGACATTGAGTACAGGATTTGGAATGCTACGTTGTAGCAACAAAATGTTGTTCAACACCAAATGCTAGAGGAACTCAACAAGTCAGGGGAATAAACAGTTGACATTCAGACCAAGGCCTTCATCAGGACTGGAAAGGAATTGTCATAATCCCTGTGGGCCTGTGCATCTGCATTGTTAATTATTCTCTAATCTAGAGTCACTAATCCCTAGTGCTTTCTGTAAAATGTTGTCAAGTTTATTTTGACTGTTACAGGTTTTCCGTGTACCGTGATTATTTAAAGCAGGCTCCTGATTAGTGCTTATCACGGGATCTTTGTGTTTCGAGAATGATTCGTCTTGCAGTGTCGCTTGGTCGAGCCACCGATGTTCTGTAGGAATTCCTATGAATAAACATTTGCATTTGTCTTGACGTGGGAGTCTGTCGTCCCTCCGCACCTGGGTTCAGTCGCTTGTCAGCACGCACTGTGACGCAATGTGTCAGAAGCCAGGATAAGAAGGTGGGGGTAGGGGAAGAGTGCAACCTAGCAGGTGATAGGTGGGATCAGATGAGGGGAAGGTCTGTGTGAGGGTGGGGGGGGGGGCGGATTAAGTAAGATGCTGGAAGGAGATAGGTGGAATAGGTAAACGGCTGAACAAGAAGGAATCTTATTGGAAAAGGCAGTGGCCCGTGGAAGAAAGGAAACAGTGAGGGAGAAGTATTGTGTACAGCTTTAGTCATTAAGCTACAACAAATACAAAGATTATGAGACTGTTGCCAGTACTTGATCTGAGTTAAAGGGAGAGACTGGGCAGTCTAGGGCTTTATTCCTTGGAGTGAAGTGGAAGGCATCACCATATAGAGAAGTATAAATTCATGAGGGGCCTAGATAGGGTGAATGCATAGACTTTTTCCAGGGGAAGAGAATCAACAATTAGAGGGCAGAGGTTTGTGAGAAGGGAAAGAATTAAAAGGGAGCTGATGAGCATTTTCTTCATGCAGAGGGTGCTGTGTTAATGGTATAGGTGTCAGAGAAAGCAACTGAGCCAGTTATAACAATATTGAAAGACACTTGAAGTGTACCAATTCACAGAAATGGAGGGAGTTTGGATGGAAAAACTTGATAAGATATTTTATTACACCCTCTCAGAAATCCCATTATGATGGTAACCTCCCTGTTTGCTGGAGAAATTGTGGAAGTCAAAATGCAAATCATGATCATATTTTTTGGGATTGCCCTGTTATCAAAAACTATTGGAGGGGGATACACAATGCCCTACAAGACATATTTAAATATGAAATACCCTTGGAGAGTAAGTCCATATAGTTTGGATATATACCTCAAGAATGGTTGAAAAGAGATAAATATACTGTTGGTGGCTGGTAAAAAGACTCTTACTAGGAGAGCCCAACTTTAAATACATGGATGGAAATTACAATGGACATTTACAAAATGGAGAAGATAACAGCAGCTGTTAATCATAAGCTGGAACAATTTGATTCATACTGGTAAAAATGGTTTAACTACATAATGCCTCATAGGCCTGATTTTATTCTCACAAATCAATGAATCTGTTGTAAAAAAAAGATCACTCCTTACTTGTACATAGTTCTTTCCTTTTGCTTGTTTTTTTCTTTCCACTCTTTTCTATAAGTGTATACCCCAGATAAATACTTTGTGGAGATTTTGTGATACATATGATTATATGATATATATGTACACTGTCTGAAATACATCTTATGGAAATGTTTGTTTGATGAATTTCAATAAAAAAATAAATTACAAAAAAAGACATTTGGATATGTAAATGCATAAGAAAGGTTTAGAGCGATATAGGCGAAAGGTGGAGAAGCTTAGATAGGCATCTCGGTGTGGCATGGATAAGTTGGGCTGAAGGGCCTGTTCCTGGGCTACGTTACCCAGAGACTCTATGACATTTTGACAGTTACAAGGTTGTGTGGTCAATGTACGGTGGGGATGTATGAGAAAAGGGAGAACTCAGGAAGCTAGAGGATCCTGGTTAGGCTACTGAAGATCAGAGCCTGCAGGAGGCATGGTCTTTGAGCAAGGACCTTGGGAAATCCTCCCAGTGAAAAGCAAGTTCAACTGGAAAGAACTTCTCTCACCGTAGACCAAATTGCATTGATCTAGCTTAGGCCATCGTCAAACACTTCAAACTTCAACATTCAAAGTAAATTTATTATCAAAATACATAAATGTCACCAGATACAACCCTGACACTCATCTTCTTGCAGGCATTCACAGTAGAACAAAGAATGCAATCTATGCAAATTGAATTGAATTGACTTTATTTCTTGCATCCTTCATATACTTGAGTAAAAATCTTTACGTGACGTCTCCATCTAAATGTGCACACGTGCAATAGTAATTTATAGTAAATAGAACAGTCAATGTAATATAGAATACACTCAAATCAGCGCGAGTTTATTAGTCTGATGGTCTGGTGGAAGAAGCTGTCCCGGAGCCTGTTGGTCCTGGCTTTGATGCTGTGGTACCGCTTCCTGGATGGTAGCAGATGGAATAGATTGTGGTTGGGATGGTTTGGGTCCCTACGGGCCCTTTTTACACACCTGTCCTTGTAAATGTCCTGAATCATAGGAAGTTCACAACTGCAGATGTGCTGGACTGTCCACACAACTCTCTGCAGCGTCCTGCAATTAATGGAGGTACAGTTCCCATACCAGGCAGTGATGCAGCCAGTCAGGATGCTCTCAATTGTGCCCCTGTAGAAAATTCGTCAGATCTGGGGGCCCATACAAAAACTTCCTCAACTGTCTGAGGTGAAAGCAGCGCTGTTGTGCCTTTTTCACCACACAGCGGAATGTACAGACCATGTGAGGTCCTCGGTGATGTGGATGCCAAGGAAATTCAAGCTGTTCACCCTCTCAACCCCAGATCCATTGATGTCAATAGGGGTTAGCCCGTCTCCATTCCTCCTGTCGTCCACAACCAGCTCCTTTGTTTTTGCGACATTGAGAGAGAGGTTGTTTTCTTGACACCACTGTGTCAGAGAGATTACTTCTTCCCTGTAGGCCACCATGTTAATGTTTGAGATAGGCCGATCAGTGTAGTGTCATCAGCAAATTTAGTTAGCAGTTTGGAGCTATTGGTGCGGAAGCAGTCATGGATATACAGGGAGTAAAGGAGGGGACTCAGTACGCAGCCCTGAGGGGCTCCTGTATTGAGAGTCAGAGGGTTGGAGGTGAGGGAGCCCACTCTTACAACTTGCTGGTGATCTGACAGGAAGTCCAGGATCCAGCTGCACAAGGCAGGGTCAAGGCCGAGGTCTCTGAGCTTCTTGTCGAGCCTGGATGGAACTGTGGTGTTGAATGCTGAACCGTAATCCAAGAACAGCATTCTCACATAAGCATCCTTCTTCTCCAGATGTGTAAGGACGGTATATAGAGCAGTGGCTATTGCGTCATATGTCAATCAGTTGTGTCAGTAGGCGAACTGCAGGGGGTCCAGTTTGGGTGGTACAAGGCTGGAGAAGTAGTCCTTGATCAGCCTCTCAAAATGTTTGCTTTTTATTGAAGTGAGTGTGACAGGTCATTCTTATTACTACAGTCATTATTACTACTAATAATAATAATGATGATTGTCATAATAATAAAAAATAACTAAATAAATAATACTGAGAACATGACCTGTAGAGTCATTGAAAGTGAGTCCATAGGTTGTGCAATCAGTTCAGTGTTAAGGTGAATGAAGTTATCCACACTGGTTCAGGATGGTTGTAGGATAACAACTGTTTCTGAAGCTGTTTGTAGGATAACAACCATTTCTGACGCTGTTTGTAGGGTAACAACTGTTTCTGAAGCTGGTTGTAGGATAACAATCGTTTCTGAAGCTGGTTGTAGGGTAACAACTGTTTCTGAAGCTGGTTGTAGGATAACAATCGTTTCTGACGCTGTTTGTAGGGTAACAACTGTTTCTGAAGCTGGTTGTAGGATAACAATCGTTTCTGAAGCTGGTTGTAGGATAACAACTGTTTCTGACGCTGTTTGTAGAGTAGCAACCGTTTCTGAAGCTGTTTGTAGGATAACAATTGTCTCTGAAGCTAGTTGCACGGCACCTAAGGCTCCTGTACCTCCTTCCCGATGGCAGCGGTGAGAAGAGAGCATGGCCTGGATGGTGGGTGTCCTTGGTGATGGATGCTGTTTTTGTGTGGCAGTGCTCCTTGTAGATGGGCACAATGGTGAGGAGGGCTTTTCTAATGATGGACCAGGCTATATCCACCTCTTTCTGTAAGCTTTTCAAATGGGAAATTAATAGTAGGCACACACTCAGTGGTTCAAGGGGATTGACTCTATTCTGATCTCTCTACGACCACATGACTCTCTAATATAAAATTAGGAAATGGATTCTTCTAGAGCAGGGGTTCCCAACTTTTTTTATGCCATGGACCCCTACTATTAACCAAGGGGTCCCAGGAGCCCAGGTTGAGAACCCCTGCACTGGGGCATTAAATCACCCTGCAATAAGTGGAAAATTGCTCTGGACTGGATCTCGCCAATTTCCCTTGCTTTGGAGTCACATAAACAAATCTCTAACACATTGTGAACATGCTTTGGTAAGTGAAGTTCATGTAAATAAACATTACTTCAGGCATTGGAGTAATTACAGCAAGCAAGTCCATTAATGCTAACGATTAGAACAAATACTATTTATTGCTTAAATTTTGTATAACTGTAGTTAGTTAGTGCAGTGATGAAATGTATTAGTAGAAATTACAACATGAAATACCTTTCCTCTCATTGCTGTTTATCTGACATTAATAATTAAAGAATTTGAATTTATATAGCGCCCTTAAATACCTCAGGATGTCCCAAAGCACTTAACAGCTGATGAAGTGTAATCATTCTTGCAATGTAGGAATTGCATTTGGCTCATAGCTAGGTATTACCAAAAGAAATATGGGGAAAATGAGAACTGAATTTCTTCCATGACATCAGATGAAAGAAAATATTGGCCAGGGTGTCATGGATTTTTCTTACTCAAAATAGTGACATAAAAAACTTTCTGTCCATATGAGTGAGTGAGTGAGTGAGGCCTCCGTCGGTCAGGGTCAACTGTGGATGCTGCGTCTAAGCTCTCTAAGTACAAAATACCTGGGCAGTATGATATAGAGAGCAAGCTATTGCCCATGTAACAAGCTTCTCCTCTCCACCCATCTGATGAACCCAAAGAAATGGCAGAGACTGGTACAGTTTGGTATTAGCAGCATCACAGAAGTTGCTAGTCAGCATTGAACTCAACGTTGGACTGCCTTAGGGACTCCAGCTCTGGGTTTTTCCCTCGGGGCTTATTTCTGAAGCCTTTCCCATGAGTGGGTATCGCCGCAGGTCGGCAGAGGTTTGAGATCAGAGTTTTCCTTCTAGGTGAGTTGCCAAACACAGCTGATGAGCACCATCTTCCCAAAGTGACTGTTCTAAGGCGCCAGTAACCCACCTTTGCCCCTTCTCCTGTCAGTAGAAATGGTTCTGCTGGGCTTAATAGCTAAGCTCACATGAAGGCCAGGAGCTGGACTTGATCGTCAGAGGCTGATTGAGGGGCACGCCATTGGGAGCATTTAATAGGTAGTTGGAGCTTGTCTGCATTACCACCCCTGACTATAACTACTATAAGGAAACAAATGAGAGGGCAGAGAAGGCTCTGGTTTGAGCTCCCTCAATAGGGCACTACGAGACACAATCTGTGGAGGGGAACTCTAAGCTGCAGCTGGGTTGTTGGAGGCAGAAATGCTGTGATTGAACACATCGAGTATCAAAGTTTTAATAAAAGCCATCACAATTGTCCACACCAAATTCTAATAAATGATCATTTTTTGGACCTTTCATCAAGTTAACAACCAGAAGCATGATTCCCTTTGGCTCACATTTTAGACCATGAGATAATAAGATATAGGAGCAGAATTAGGCCATTCAATCATGGCTGATTTATTTTCCCTCTCAATTTCATTCTGCTGTCTTTTCCCCAATACCTTTGATGCCCTTACTAATTAAGAACCTATCGACCTCCACTTTAAATATGCCCAATAACTTCCACAGTTGTTTGTAGCAATGAGTTCCACAGATTCTTCTCTGGCTAAAGAAATACTTATTCACCTCTGTTCTAAAAGGACATCCTTGTTTTCTGAGGGTGTGCACTCTGGTCCTGGACTCTTGCTCTATTAGAAACTTCCTCTGAATATCCACTCTATCTAGGCCTTTCAACATTGGGTAGGTTTCAATACGATTTCTCCTCACTCTTCCAAATTTCAGCTAGAAATCAGAGCCAGCAAATGTACCTCATATATTAATGTTTTTTATTCCCAGGATCATGCTTGTAAACCTCCTCTGGACCCACTCCAATGCCCCAAACTTCTTCAAGCTTAGGTGGTAAATGATACAGTCTTATGATTGTATAGGAAATGAAGTCAGTTCAGTTTCATGATATTGAGTTGAGTTGAGTTGAGGAGAGAGAGAGAGAGGTGATTCGTTTTCCAAGTAAGCCGATGCCACCGATTCTTCCCACATTGTCCTCCGAAGTCCTGTTAAAGTCACCAACAGCGACCACACAAAAGGGTACTGTCTTCACGCGGTAAAGCTATCAACCCAGGCAAGGGTTAAGCACACTCATGGTACTCACAAAGGTTTTCTCCCCACCAGAGAACCCACTCCTGTGGATTAACTAAGTGACAATCACACTTCCATAGCCGAATGGAAACAAACTCCCCCTTACAGGCTACAGGCTACTAGAGAGAGTCCAAACAGTGATCTCTTTGTCCCTAGGTTTCTTCTGTTCCAAACCTCCCTCTCCTCTCTCCTCTTCCTGCAAACTTGTTCTAGTTTCAGAAAACATGTGAGAGCCATTTATCAATACTCAGGATCGATCTCAACTCACCCCTTTTGGGATACTGAAAGTTTAAACCAGCGGCCGACTCACTGGTGTCTTTCACTGACCGAATCCACCTTGACTCTAAGCTGTGTCTTTCTGTGTGTCCTTGTATATTCAAAACAAGCTGCAAAGAAACCATAACATCGATTGTCCATCAAATACATCCACCTCACTTTGCCATAGCAACTCAGAAGCAGGCAGTGTCCTTGCATAGGTCCAAATGCACTGTAGTCAGTAGAAATCCAATACAACAAAAGTCAGTCTCATTCCCCTGGTGTTTTAAAGTGACAGACCACAGAAAAAATGAACCCAAGGGGTACATAACGTAATAAATTGATTTTGTAGTTTCTATCACTAAAAATCACAGCCAAGGGAGAATATGATGAGCAAAACATTAACAAGGAGGTCCAGTCTGAACATTTTAAAGGATTCTAGTTGGAAGAAGGAATGGCATTTATGGTACTTAGATCACGGGTTCATTTCTTGTGTGTAGAGTAGATTGGCAAAGATGGAAAACCCAGAGGGATTTCTAGCTTGACCCTCTGGTGGGTCCTCACAGACACCATCTGTGATCTTGAATCTATATATTTTTTGAAATGTTGCTATTAATGAATTGTCACCCAGCTGTTGCTGATGCCAACTAACGCTGTAAGATGCCAATACCAATCAGCGTGGTTGTGCTGATGGAGCTGACCTGCAGGACACACTTACTGCTCTTCACTATCAATACTCTGCCACTCCTTCTTATAGTTAAACTCAGAATGGATGGAAGTAGAGGAAGCCCATTCTTACATGACTCTTTCATAGCCCATTGATTTTATAAACAATCTCAGAATCAGAATCTCAAGTTTAGAGCAAATCTGTGAGCTGTTGGTCACTGAATCTGTTGCACCAGAATGTCATTGTTCTTTTACTGAGTGGCTGAAATTTGTCTTCAACCATATGTGTTCATAGAGTGAAGCGCAGGCATTGGTGTCTACTTCCAAATTCCCACTTGAAGTCAAGGGAACAGAACGTTGGAATTGATAAGTATAAATCTCATTAACGCCTCTATTGAAGCAAGTTGGTAAGGATAGATTTCCAACTGCAGTTGGAAAAAGTTAGAAATTTTAAACTGTCTCTACTCTTCATATCCATAATATTTTTCAAGTACGTTCCAAGACAGCCTGGCTAAACCTCATCTTGAGAGTGGATGCTCCACAATATGCACCGTGCTTCATTTTGGTGAAATGCGACACGTAAGAGTGGTTGTAATTCAAGACTCCTTCAGTAGTTTGAAGGTGCTTCAGCGTCCTCAGGATGTGTAGAGATGCATTACTTTTATTTTACTGATCATAGCATGTGGAACGAGCTTCCAGTAGAAGTGGTTGAGGTAGGTTCGATATTGTCATTTAAAGTAAAATTGGATAGGTATATGGACAGGAAAGGAATGGAGGGTTATGGGCTGAGTGCGGGCCAGTGGGACTAGGTGAGAGTAAGCGTTCGGCATGGACTAGAAGGACCGAGATGGCCTGTTTCCTTGCTGTAATTGTTATATGGTCATATAAGAAGAATTTGCGTTTTCCACTTCTGTTGTTACAACAGGAAAAGCACTCCTAAAAGAGAAGACAAATCTCAGATTTGTATACTGCATACACACTTTCATAATAAATTTACCTTGAAACTATTTGGATATCTTATCTCTTTCTTGCTAATTATAAACGACAATAATGAAGAGCTTACATTTTGCTTTAGAAACCTGCAAGTCATTTTCAAAATGCTGACATAAGCTGCTGATCAAACAGATTTTTCAGTTGAATGTGCTGAACAGTGGTGTGACAATGGTGTAAAAATAAAGCAAAGAGTAAAATTGTGAGTGGAAATAGGGTGATTAAAAGATAAGCCACGCACAGCATGCGAAGATTTTGCCAGTGCCGTTCAGTTGGGTCAATCTCATCCCACTGTTCATGTTATAAAACAGCCTCCAGTACTCAGCCAAGCAGTTAGCAGCTTCAGTAAAGAAATCCAGCAAGATATTGTAACTGACAGGGTCACTTTCAATGCCAAATATATTTCCTGCACAACTGCAAGGAAGGTTCCCTTCAATTCCCATGCACATTTGAATAAAATTCAGATTTGAATGATTCAAGTTTCTATAGATGTACCATGGAGAGCATTCTGACAGGTTGCATCATTGTCATGTGGCAGGGGGGTGGTGCTGCTGCACGGACCGAAAGAATCTGCAGAGGGTCGTAAATCTAGTTGGCTCCATCTTGGGTACTGGCCTACAAAGCACCCAGGACATCTTCAGAAAGGCAGCATCCATTAGTAAGGACCTCCAGCACCCAGGGCATGACCTTTCCTCACCATTAGCATCGGTTAGGAGGTACAGAAGCCTGAAGGCACACACTCAGCGATTCAGGAACAGCTTCTTCCCCTCTGCCATCCAATTCCTAAATGGACGTTGAACCCATGAACACTATCTCACTTCTTTAATATATATTATTTCTGCTTTTTGCATGATTTTTAATCTATTCAATATACATATACTGTTTACTTATTTATGTATTATTTTTTTCTACTTTATTATGTATTACATTGAACTGCTGCTGCTAAGTTAACAAATTTCACAACACGTGCCGGTGATAATAAACCTGATTCTGGTTCTGATTTTGAAATCCATGACTTCTGTGAAAGGGGCCAACAAAAGACTGGCCTATATTACCAGGCTGGGTTCCATGTATTTGTTCTTAGTCTAAAGTCAGAGTTTTGATTTCAAGTCATAGAACAGCTTCACCACTGAGCTAATCAGATACATTTTCACAAATGTATCATATCATTCCAATTTTTTCGATTTTGTGTTACTTAACAATTTTGATTAGCAGCAAATGTTGATATCTCTTTTTGACCAGGTTTCTCAATAACCAGAGTAATTGATATAGCCAAACTCTAATAAAAACCAACTAAAGACGCTACCAAGCTAAACACAAATAGAAGTATAAAAGTTTCACCACTATGTGGTAATGCAATCACTCGAGTCGAGTACAATGTTCTCCCAAGGGGCCATTCCCATAATGGAGAACGCCTGTGTGTAAATTTGTTTAATGGGGAGAGACTGGTGCACGGGCAGCCACCCCACGGCCTTTGACAGATTGGGGTCAGGGTCCAGTGGCATCGAATGCAAGATGACTGGGGACCCTTCATTGCTGCAGCCTTCCTCCACGTACTGTTGCGATATGTCAGCATCTTCTGCCAGCTCCACGGCTGGGGTCTTGATTGGAGCATTCTTTGTCTGGAACCTCTCCTAATGACCTCACTGCTTTGGGTGACCCCACCAAGAGCTAATTTCCAGATGGCATCACTCTTTGGAACTCACAAATCTCTCCATGATGGCAAAATGACAAATCTCGGGGAAATACTGTATGTTATACATTAGTTTGATTCTAATTTTTATATAGCACTCTGCCAGAGATGTGCAGCAGTATACTTGTGTGTGAGCAAAGCTGTTTCTCCTGTTAGTTTTCCTTATGTTCAAGAACAATGGTTTTAATACATTTTGTTCTTCTTTCAGAACGTTTATTTATTAAATTGCTATTTTGAAGGCTTTATCTTCAAAAATTTAAGGCAACTAAACATTCAAAAGGCTATTCGTGCATGAATATCTCTCAGTATCATTGTATGTTACTGGAGGATAGATGGAAAATTAATCTTATTGGGTCCTCAAATAAGAGAAAGAGCTGACAAGGACTTGCATCTTTTCTTAAATGTGTACCTGATAAATTGACACAAGAAGATAGATTGTAGTATATTTAATATTTCAGCGATATTTGAGTAATATTGTAAATATATTGTTTGATTGGGCATTCTTTGTTTGCATACTTCATTACAGGTTAAATGTAAAACTATGTGAATGACAGATGTTATGATGTCACCATGTCATGCCTCATTAGTGGAAAGTAAAACTAAGTAGACACGAGTATCCCTGGACTCCCAACTTTTTCTTTCGATAGTTTTGGAGTTACAAAACATAGCACAGATATCTTACAGAGACTTACTGCAATCTTCACCTAAATAATGATGCAGAATACTATATATGTACACTAAAAATCCTATAATCCAACTTCCAGTTGTTTGGAGATCATGATAATCTGGCATCTGGCATACTGATTATCCTGGAATATGAAAGTTCAAGGAATGAGAGTATTGGGAAATTGGAGCAGAAAAAGTGTTGATGCCAGCATAGATCATCCATGATAAGCTCATTTTGAATGGCAGGACAGACTGGAGAGGCCTTGTGGCCTACTCCTGCTCCTATTTTCTTTTGGGTAAATTTCTGTGGGTAATTTTACAGCTGAGGCCAGGGTGAGCAGAGCTTGTGTGTTTCCCTTATCCTTTACACTCACAGTATGTTGTCACACTGCTTGATAAAAGTAGCGGTTAGTGTAACACTATTTCATCACCAGCAACCCGGGTTCAATTCTGCCACTGTCTGGAAGGAGTTCGCATACTCTCCCCCTGACGGCATGGGTTTGCTCCCACGTTCCAAAGATGTACGGGTTAGTAGGTTAATTGGTCACATGGGTGTAATCGGGCAGAGCAGATTCATTGGGTCAGCAGGGCCTGTAACCATGCAGCATCCCTAAATAAATAAAATTGAAATTCGGCTAGTTCAGCACGACCAGATCAAAAGGGTTTCGGAGATTTACTTAGTTGGGTACATAGTGCCTTAAAAGTGGACACCCATTGTCATATATATCACAAATGTTACAGAACATTAAACATTGAACATTACAAGACAGTACAGGTCCTTTGGTCCACAATGTTGTCCCAACAGTTTAGCCGACTCTAAGATCAATCTAACTCTTCTTCCTACGTAGCCCTCCATTTTTCTATCATCCAATGTGCCTGTGTAAGACTTGCTTTAACGCCCCTAATGTATCCTGGTAGTGCGTTCCACACATCCAGCACTCCCTTTGTAAAAAACATACATCTGATATCTCACTCTCTACACTTTCCTCTAATCACCCCCAATATTAGGCATTTCCACCCGGGGGAAAGTGTCTGGCTGTCCACTCTGTCTATGCCGTTCATCACCTTGTCACCTCTCATCGTCCTTCACTCCAAAGAGAAAATCCCTGGCTCACTCAACAGGCTAGACCATTAGATGTAAGCTCTTCTATCCATTGAGACTGTTCTGTAATTCAGTTCAGATAATGGTAGGTCTAAACCTTCAATCTATTTTCCTCCAACACCCACAAAATGCTGGAGGAACTCAGCAGGCTAGGCAGCATCTATGGAAAAGAGTACAGTCGACATTTTGAGCCGAGAGCCTTCATCAGGACTGGAAGAGAAGACAAGGAGTCAGAGTAAGAAAGTGGGGGGAAGGGAGGAAGAACCACAAGGTGACAGGTGAAACTGGGAGGGGGAAAGGGATGAAGTTAAGAGCTGAGATGTATCTTAGCCTTGTGTACCTTCATGCGTGAACCTCCAGGGCACTTGTCAGTCTCCATTGTGAAAACATGTCTGCCATCAGTTTAGTGAGATAGCACCCAATGTCAACCAAGCTAAGGTTATAAACACACGGCTACAAATTTTTTTATCAACACATTGAGCTCAGTAATACCCTTCAGGAAAGGGAAGCTGACACCACTGATCCCCCTGAGCTGTCCAGATGCACGGCTGCACGGTAACTGAAATGCCGCTGAAATAGCCTTTGTTCCCACACAGCCAGAATAAAGACAGATGAGAAAATGTTTACAAAATGGGTAAGATTTTATTTGTTGTACTGTATTTCATTTATACCCTTCAATTAATAAATGGAAGTATGTGATTTTTCAATTTTCATTCTAAACATTCATAATATGCAATTACAAAACAAAGTATTGAAAGTGTAAGAATTTCCAGCTCAGTTGGTCCACACAGCTGTAAAGAATAATTAGAGGGAATGTTGGTTGTCATCGTCATTCAGTTTTACCTGTGTGTGTAAATCCAGAACAGCTGGACTCCTAAATGTCTCCCAATATAGGAAAGTCCACATTTCATTTTCAACAAAGGTCCTGATACCCATCTATCACCAACTGAAAGCAACTCCTTCAATCTTCTCAGAGTATGGTAAAAGCCAGCGATAGCCAAGTCAAGACACTTTTTTATTGTCATTTCGACCATAACTGCTGGTACAGTACTGTACACAGTAAAAACAAGACAACATTTTTCAGGACCATGGTGTTACATGAAACAGTGCAAAATCTAGACTGAACTACGTAAAAAAACAACACCAAAAAAATCTACACTAGACTACAGACCTACCCAGGACTGCATAAAGTGCACAAAACAGTGCAGGCATTACAATAAATAATGAACAAGACAATAGGGCAGTAAGGTGTCAGTCCAGGCTCTGGGTATTGAGGAGTCTGATAGCTTGGGGGAAGAAACTGTTACATTGTCTGGTCTGCTTCGGTGCCTTTTCCCAGACTGCAGGAGGGAGAAGAGTTTGTATAAGGGTGTGCGTGGGGTCCTTCATAATGCTGTTTGCTTTGCGGATACAGCGTGTAGTGTAAATGTCTGTGATGGCGGGAAGAGAGACCCCGATGATCTTCTCAGCTGACCTCACTATCCGCTGCAGGGTCTTGCGATCCAAGATGACGCAATTTCCGAACCAGGCAGTGATGCAGCTGCTCAGGATGCTCTCAATACAACCTCTGTAGAATGTGATGAGGCTGGGGGGTGAGAGATGGAATTTCCTCAGCCTTCGCAGAAAGCAGAGACGCCGCTGGGCTTTCTTTGCTATGGAGCTGGTGTTGCGGGACCAGGTGAGATTCTCCGCCAGGTGAACACCAAGAAATTTGGTGCTCTTAATGATCTCTACCAAGGAACCATCGATGTTCAGTGGGGAGTGGTTGCTCCGTGCCCTCCTGAGGTCAATAACCATCTGTTTTATTTTGTTCACATTCAGAGACAGGTTGTTGGCTCTGCACCTCCCCTCTGTAAGCTGACTCGTCATTTTTGATGATGAGACCCACCACGGTCCTATCATCGGCGAACCTGATGATGTGGTTCGAGCAGCACAGTCATGGGTCAGCAGTGGACTGAGCACACAGCCCTGGGGGGTCCCCGTGCTCAGTGTGATGGTGTTGGAGCGGGTTGGTATCCAAAGGAAGCTGGCCTGGAATTAACCTGGGATAACAATGGCCAGTGGGGAGCAAGGCTACCATTCCTTTCAACTGCTCTGCCGGTGCCTGATATTCTGATAGTAGTGTTAGAACAAAGTCGGAGAATATGTGTTCATCCGTCAGTCAGGTGAGTGATGCATTAATCAATCACTCTTCTTCCACTTCCTCTTCCACTAAATAAGATGAACATTTCCCAAAGTCAAAATATGTAATAATTTTGGCATAGTTTCATCTTTCAAGTTGATGAGTTGCAGGACCATAGGAATTTCAAAATATTTGCCTAGCAGTGAAGATGTGTTGACAGAGATGTTGATTAAGAGCTAACTTAACCTTCTTTCATTTTTTTAGGGCAACTATTTAACTGCCTGCAACTATTTGGGGCAGCACGGTAGTGGTTAGAAAAATGCTTGACAGTGCCAGGGACAGGGTTCAATTCCCGCAGCTTCCTTTGAGGAATTTACCCATTCTCCCCAGGACTGCATGGGTTTCCTCAGGTGCTCTGGTTTCCTCCCATGGTCCAAAAAGATGAACCAGTTGGTAGGTTACTCTGTCCTGTGAATAGGCTAGGGTTAAATCAGGGTTGTTGGGCAGAGCAGCTCAAAGGGCCAAAAGAGCCCATACCACACTGTATCTAAATAAATAATAAAAAATAAATGTGAGTTTCAGTGTGAGCCAAGATGATCTTCTTCTAACAGTCACCTAATTTGATAGTCTGTGACCGACAAGCAAACCATGTGGGAAATGTCAAATATAGTCAAGGGCAAACTGTGGGTTGGCTCATCCCAAAAACACTCTTTCTGGCCTGTTTCGCTGAATTACACGGATGTAGTTGAAAGCGTTTAAAAAAACACTAACAATTCAAGTTAGTGACAAAAGGTGCTGGAAATACTTGGCAGGCCAGGCAGCGTCTGTAGAGGGAAAATCAAAGTTATTAGTCTAGGTACTACAGGGACTCTGGCACTTACTCACAGAACAAGTTCAGGATTTCCTGCGGGTTAACTTGCAAGTGAGATGAAAGCAGGCAAATGGAATGTTTGTATTTATTTCAAGGGTGTCAAAGCCAGAATGCATCGTGGCTTTGTATGGAGCTGGTCGGACTGCATTTAGATTATTGTGAGCAATATTACTATGTAAGGAAAGATGTGATGGTCCTGGAGAGTGGCAGAGACTTCCAGAGTGAAAAGCTTCATGTTTGAGTATTTAATATCTCCACGTCTGTACTCAAAGTAATCGTATGAATGGGGGAGGGTCTCATTGAAACCTGCTGGCCACAGTATTTGTATAGCACAACTTGGTCGGCATGATATGGTGGGCCGAAGGGCCTGTAATGAGCTGTAGATTTCTATGTTCTATGCTCTAACTCTGGGGAACATCAGGCTTTTCACTCCTAAGCTATGGTCAGCAGAGAAACGAAAAAGCACACTTCATGCAATGGGAGTAAGCACTATACAATGTTGTTCGAGGCATTTCTGGCCACATATCAGAGCAAGAATAGAGCCCAAAGTTGTTGCTAAACTCAGTGCAGGGACTTCTACACCATTCTCAGCAATGGAATGAAAGGCTGTCTGGGACTTATGGAAATCAAAGTATATTTGCATATCTTATGCGGATAGGTTGAGCTTTATGCTTGGGAGCAAAGGAGGACAAGAGGTGTATAAGATGATAAGAGGCATAGGTAGAGTGAGCAAGCAGACAATTTTTCCTAGGGCAGAAACAGCTAACATGAGGTGGATGTAATTTTTAAGGGTGACTGGAGGAAAGTATAAGGTGGTGGGAGGGTATGTCAGGGTTTTTTTACTGGTTTGGGGTAAGATGGCATTGCACTTGGTTACCGTGACCTCTGCGTGTGACATTTGTGCCTTTTGTGCGATTGCACGGCGCTGTTGGATGTTGAGAACATCAGGCGCTGCAGGGTTGTCCCACTGGCGAGTTGCTCGGTAGTTATGAAGCCGGACTTGTCACGCGCCATGTTGCAGCCTGCAAAGGAGTAAGGAGTCAGTGGCTGTACGAAGTCCAACAAACATGAAAGTGATTGCTTAGGACAGTTTTCTCGTGATCGCAAGACCCTGTTGGACATTGATGGCATAGAATACGGCAAGTCCGGACACTCAGGGACCAGGGCTATATTATTTGTCATGACTGTATGTTTTTCTGCTATCTTAACTATACGTGCTATAGGTTCTGTGTGTGACTATTGGTGTTATGGCTTTGCACCTTGGCCCCAGAAGAGCACTGTTTCATTTGGCTGCAATCATGGTTCAATGATAACTAAACTTGAAATTAGACTCACAAAGTGTTAGATGCATGGTCTGAGCTGCTGGATGTGGGTTTGCAAAGAGAGTGTGGAGTAAGATGAAAGGGCCTGTGTCCCGGTTCATTCCCAGCTGCTGCATGTCAGAGGACTCTCTAATCTATGCGATGTTCCTCGGGACACACACAGAGACAAACATCAAATGCTGCTGGGAGATCGCCAACTTGATGAAAAATGCTCTCCGGACTGCATTAAAGTTGTGAGTCTGCCAGCACATCGAGATGTCCATGGAGGAATGCTGCAGACTGGCTCATTGCACTCTGCAGGAGTTCATGCCAGGGGACGCACTGGAAGGCTTGGTGGGAAAGGTCCATGGCGTAGGGTTCTTCTCCTGCTGGAATGGCAGCTGTGCTGCTGATGTGTATGAATGCAATAGAACTGTACAGAACTCAATGACTAGGAATGTAAAGAATGAAATTTTATTGAATGAAACTGTGTATACTGGTAAATATGTTTTTATTAAGAATAAATGTTATATCGGTTAAAAAATGTGTTGGAAGAAGCTGATACATTAGGGACATGTAAGAAACTCTTAGATAGACATATGGGTGATAGAAAAATAGAAGGCTATGTAGGAAGAAAGGCTTAGGTTGATCTTAGAGTAGGTTAAAATTGATTTTAGAGTGAGTTAATGCCGGCTCTCAAAGGATTCCCATAAATCCCATTCATGATTTGTTTTCCAGCAACAGATTCTCTCTCACATTCTTGTCAAAGCCACTTTGATTTTCCTGCCCCCCACCCCACACTGAGGGTAGTTTACATTGTGCAATTAGTCTTCTGACTAACACACCTCCAAGATATGATGACTCAGCATAAAGGAGGGACATCCTCATGATTTCTCCGGTGGTGTGTGCTTTTCCGTGGGGAAATCAGGGCACCCATGGGAAAAGTGCACAATACCAGGGAAATCTTGAGGATTTCCCTCCTATATGCCGATTCGTCACCACCTTTGATACGGCTGAACAACAGTGGTGTCATCAGCAAACTGTAAAATGCAGATCATGCTCCTGTGTTTGGACTGGGAGAACCAAAAAGAGATGGTGCAAGAATGTTAAGGATTATTTTTCACCAGAATAATTATAATCTTTTACCTTTGCCCTCGCCCAGGTTTTCCAATCTCTGCTGGCCTGACAGCCATTTGCATAAATAACAAAAGATATTTTGCTCATGAAAACCTATTTCCTCTCTGTCATGTATTTAATGTTTCAACAATATATGAGTAATCTTGAGTGTGTGTGTGTGTATATATATAGCTTGATTTAGCACTCTCTTTTGTTTAAATAATTAATTATGGGTTATATGTAAAAATATATTAATTGGGTGTTTCACACTACCACATGATACGTGAGCGCCTTGCCAAAAGTAAAAGATGAAGCCAGACCCGTACTCATGGATTCTTGTGTCTTCCAGTAAATTAGTTTAATGTTTTGAAGTTGGAAAATATAACTCTCTCTTTCAAACCTCCTCGACACTCCCCACCCGCCACTCTAGAGCAGCACAGCGGTGTGACTGGTAGAGCCACTGCCTCACCGCTCCTGTGCCCCAGGATCAATCCTGACCTTGGGAGTTGTCGGTGTGGAACTTGCACATTCTCCCTTTGATCACGCGGGCTTCCTGCAGGTGCTCCGGTTTCCTCTCACATCGCAAGGGAATCCGAGTTGGTAGGTTGACAGGTAAGTTGTGTACGTGAGTTGAGAGAATCTGGGGTGGGGGGGGGGGTTTAAAATGGCAATGATGAGAGAATAAAAAATGAGATGATATAGGATTAGTGTAAGTTGTTGGCGGATGGTCAATACAGACTAGATGGGTCAAAGGGTCTGTTTCCATTCCCTTTGTGGGGCGAGCCAGCCTCAGGTAACTAAGGAAGTAAAAGATAGTATCAAATTAAAAGTTCATGTGTACAAAGTCGCAAAGAGTAGTGGGAGACTGGATGATTGGGAAAACTTTAAAAAGCAACAGAGAACAACTAAACAAGAAATAAGGAAAGGGAAGGTTTCACATTTGCTTGTGAAAGTAAGTTAGCACAAAATATAAAAACAGATAGCAAAAGTTTTTACAAATATTTAAAGCTTAAGTGGGTGGCTAAAGTCAATGTAGGACCCTGTGATGAACTACATATACCTGTCTGGACACGCCCCCCCCCCTCGCTGACTGCTCCTGTGGCTCCTCCCACGGACCCCTGTATAAAGGCAGTTGGAGGCACTGCCCTTCCTCAGTCTCCAGGATGTTGTGTGGTGGTCGCTTGCTGCTTGTTCTTTCTTCCAGCCAATAAAAGCCCACCTTAATTCACGTCTCCAAGAGTTATTGATGGTGCATCAGTCCCTTGGAAGATGAGAAGGGGAAATTGATATTGGATGATAAGGAAATGGCTGAGGCATTGAACAACTATTTTGTGTCAGTCTTCATGGTGGAGGACACGTCTAATATGCCAAAGAGTGAAATAGGAGGTGAAATAGGAGGTGAGGGAGGACCTGAAAAAAATCACTGTCACTAAAGAGATAGTGATGAGCAAACTAGAGGGCCTAAAGGTAGATAAGTCCCCTGGTTCTGATGGGATGCATCCCAGGGTGCTGAGAGAATTGGAGGAGGTTATGTTAGACGCGTTGGTAATCATTGGTCAAAACTCTCTAGACTCTGGGCAGGTCCCGATGGATTGGAAGACAGCAGATGTCATGCCACTTTTTAAAAAAGGATGTAGGCAAAAGACAGGCAACTATAGGCCAGTTAGCTTAACATCTGTAGTTTGGAAAATGCTTGAAGCTGTCAGTAAGGAAGAAATAGCGAAACATTTAGAAAGGAGTGGTTCCATTAGACAGATGCAGCATGGATTCAGAAAGGGCAGGTCCTGTTTGACAATCTTACTGGAGTTCTTTCAGGACATAATGAGTGCAGTGGATAGAGAGGAACAGTGGATGTCGTATACTTGGATTTCTAAGGTGTTCGATAAGGTGCCGCACAAGAGACTTATAAATAAGATACGGATGCATGGAGTCAGAGGAGGTGTATTGGCATGGATAGTGGATTGGTTAACCAACAGAAGGCAGAGCATTGTATAAATGGGTGTTTCTCCGGTTGGCAGCCAGAGGTGAGTGGGGTGCCGCAGGGGTCAGTGCTGTGCCCACAGCTGTTCACCATTTACATTGATGATTTGGAAGAGGGGACCGAGTGTAGTGTGGCAAAATTTGCTGATGTCACGAAACTGAGTGGAAAAGCAAATTGTACAGAGGATGTGGAGAGTCTGCAGAGGGATATAGATAGGTTAAGTGAGTGGGCCAAGGTCTGGCAGATGGAATACAACATTGGTAAATGCAAGATCTTCCACTTTGGAAGGAATAATAGAAGAGAAGATTATTATTGAAATGGTGACAGATTGCAGCATGTTGTTGTGCAGAGGAACTTGGCAGTGCTTGTTCATGAATCGCAAAATGTTGGCTTGCAGGTGCAACAAGTTATTAAGAAGGCAAACGGAATGTTGGCCTTCATTGCTAGAGGGATTGAATTCAAGAGCAGGGAGGTCAAGCTGCAACTATACAGGGTACTGGTGAGGCCACACCTGGAGTATTGTGTGCAGTTCTGGTCTCCATACTCGAGGAAGGATATACTGGCTTTGGAGGCAGTGCAGAAGAGGTTCACCAGGTTGATTCCAGGGATGAAGGGGTTAATCTATGAGGAGCAATTAAGTCACCTGGGACTATACTCTCTGGAATTCAGAAGAATGAGAAGGGATCTTATAGAAACTTACAAAATTTTGAAAGGGATAGATAAGATAGAAGTAGGAAATTTGTTTCCATTGGTAGATGAGACTAGAGCTAGGGGACATTGCCTCAAGATTCAGGGAAGAAGATTTAGGACTGAGATGAGGAGAAACTGTTTTTCCCAGTGAGTGGTGAATCTGTGGAATTCTCTGCCCAGGTAAGCATTTGAGGTTTCTTCACTAAATATATTTAAGATACAGTTAGATAGATTTTTACATAGTAAGGGAATTATGGGTTATGGGGAAAAGGCAGGTAGATGGAGCTGAGTTTACGGACAGATCAGTCATGATCTTATTGAATGGTGGGGCAGACTTGATGGGCCAAATGGCCTAATTCTGCTCTTATGTCTTATGATCTTATGGACTCTTCTCATTGCTACTATCAGGAAGGAGGAGCCCGAAGGCAAACACTCCAATTCAGGAATAACTTCTTCTTCTTTGCCATCAGATTTCTGAATAGACAATAAAGCTATGAACACTGCCTCATTATTTTTATATTTATTGTGCTTTTCAAATACTTCTTATGTTTTGCAATATACTGCTGCCTTGTAACAAATTTCATGACATACGCTGTGATATTAAACCTGATCTGAATTCTGAATTCGAAATTGGCTCGTGATGGTGGTATCAAACTTGCTGATGGAGTTACAACACTGTGAATATACAGGGAGTAGGGAAGAGGGATGAGCATGCAGCCTGTGGGACAGCAGGGCCGTGGATAATTGTGGCAGAGGTGTAGCTGCTGATCCTTACTGATTACAAACTGTCCTGGTATCCTGGACCAGTGATTAAACACTCCAAAATTGCTCTGTTCTTCCACATCACTCAAATCTTCAGCCATATTGCATCTGTCCAAATACATTACCTCACACTTCTCTGGATTAAACTCCATTTACCATTTATCCGCCCAAGTGACCAGATCATTTATATCCTTCTGCAGTCCCAGGTTTTCCTCCTCATTACCAACTACAAGATCAATTTTTACAGCATTTATAAATGGCGAAGCGCTGCCGTAAATTACCGAGATTGATTACTCACCTCCACTCACTGCATTCTTTGGGGAAAAATTGAGAGATGTTACTATAAATGCTGACCTAATTTTTAAGTCCTTCATTCTGAAAACCTACTTCTCGTTCTACAATTTTTTTTTGTCTCACAAACCACGATAATAAATTAAATGTCAAATTTAAACAAACATCTCAGCTGCAGTTGGCAACCAGACAATAATATCTGGGCTTGAGAAATCACACTCACAAATGTGTTTTCAGTCTTGGTCTGCAATCTATAACAACTTTCTGTCCATTTCTTTTTGGAATTAAATAAGTCTGTTTTTTATGAAATTGCAATCTCTATAACTATTAACAGGGTTAAAATTTTTAAATTGCATATTTTGGTGTCAACAGGTTAAGATTTTAATTGCTTATTTTGTAATTTTTCATTGATTCGAATGTAGTTCATTGTTCAACTGTGAATGCCTGCAAGAAAATGAATCTCAGGGTAGTATATGGTGACACATATACATTGACAATAAATTTACTTTGAGCTTCGCTTAAGTTTCCAAAAAAACATATCAGGTGAACAGAAAGGATCTGAAACATCAAGATTGAAGATTGTTTAATGTCATTTCCAGTACACAAGTGTAAAGGACTTGGTGGCTAAATACATTACTTGCTGATGTGTTCACTATGAAGAAAATTATCAAAACAGCCCAGCATCTGGGGGAGCCGTCATCCCCCTGAGCAACTTGTTGGGTAGATGTTATTTTCTTTCACCCTTAAACTTGTAAAATGTGCTGAAAACATCAGCTGATATGAGATCAAAGAAGCATCTGGGACCTTGGTGAACAAAGTTGGGGAAGTGGGGGGTGGGTGGTTGGTGGGAGGCAATATATCTCTTTAAGGTAGAAACAGTGAAATTGCAAGAGTAGGAATTGAATTAGAGCCAGATCAGATATATGGAAGACCAGAAGGAAAGAGGTAAAATAATTGAATTAAAAGTAGACATAAATGAATAAAAACAAAAGATCAAGATTCGAGATTCAGGATTGTTTAATGTCATTTTCAGTACACAGGTGTAAAGGAAAATGAAATAATTGTTACTCTGGATCCGAGGCAGCACAGAAAAAAGATAAGGTTAAGAACACAATAATGAAAAAAAAACAATAAATATAAATACATATGATAGCTTACTACATAGATCGATTGTATATCTATAAAGTGATTGACACTAGACAAAGGAGTGTCTGTGCATAAGGTGACTGACAGGAAATGATAAAGTAGTGGTGGGGGTGTGGGTCGGTCGGGGGAGGTGTTGATCAGCCTTACTGCTTGGGCAAAGTAACTGTTTTTGAGTTTGGTTGTCCTGTCATGGATGCAATGTAGCAAACTCACTCATGGGAGTGGGACAAACAGTCCATGAACAGGGTGAGTGGGATGCTTCATGATATCACTAGCCTTTTTTTGGCACCTTTCTGTATACGGGCAGACTGTATATGGACTGGAGCAATAAAGTTAAGAAGCTAGTCTGTATTGGTGTAAAAGTGATCATTGGTGGATTACTATAAATATTAAGAAGTTTCAAAAACCATTGAAGGTATTTCTGCCAAGGCATCATGACAATAATTCCCACTGCAGTGCTGACACGGTTACATCAAGCGAGAGAATCTTCACAACCATTGTATTATACTCCTGATTTTTCTTTTTGCATTTGCAGCAGAAATATTGACTGTGTAGACGGGACAAATGAGAAGAAAAAGTAAATAAGTTCACTGTGTGGTACATAAGTGCTTTTACCTAGCTGTGGAAATGTTATCATCTAGTCTCCGTTATTGACTTGACTAGAGAAGGTTGCACTAATGAAAAGAACGAACCTAATATCACATAAACAGAATCAGAATCAGGTTTAATATCACCGGCATGTGTCATGAAATTTGGTGTCTGCTGCAGCAATACAATGCAATACATTATAATGGGGGAAAGCTGTGTATTATAGAATATACATATATTTTTTTTTGTATTGGCATCCATTAGTCTTGTGAGACCATGGATCTGCGTCCTCTCCAGGACGCAGGCCTGGGCAAGGTTGTATGGAAGACCAACAATTGCCCATGCAGCAAGTCTCCCGTCTCCATGCCATCGATGTTGTCCAAGGGAAGGGCAAGGGCTGATACAGCTCGGCACCAGTGTCGTCACAGGAGTTGCCAGAACGAGGTTGAAGGCAACATCGGACTGCCTTAGGGACTCCAGCTCCGGATTTGTCCTCAGGGTTTACTCCCGAAGCCTTTCGCATGAGTGGGTATGGCCGCAATATAGATATATATATATATACACACACACACACACACACACACACACACACACACACACACATATAATAGTTAAATTAAATAAGTAGTGCAAAAATAAAAATTAAAAAGTAGTAAGGTAGTATTCATGGGTTCAATGCTCATTTAGCAGGTTTCAGAGGGGAAGAAGCTGTTCCTGAATTATTTAATGTGTGCCTGCAGGCTTCTGTACCTTGTCCCTGAGGAAGCAATGAAAACAGGGCATATCCTGAGCTCTCTTCAAGCATTGTGTGATGTCCTTACATTTGTGTTTCATCCTTGAAAGTACTATCTAAATATGTCTGCTGCTCATTTCATCAGAAACCACCCCAGCTGTATAAAAGGCTTATACAAGTACCAAGGTTTTAGGAAATGTCCTCAGAACATTTTCTATCAAAGGCACCATGATTCAAAGAAACAATTAACTTTATAGAGTGATTAATTATATTTTCCATAATTATTCCCAAGTTTGCCAAGAACTTCCTGCTGATGTTACCATGCCCCTATCCTGTGGCTCTCTGTAGGAGTCTCAAACTAGCATATAGTCAGCACCAAAAGACACAGCCTGTTGTGTAATGTATCGGTTCTGGAAGAGCAAAAGAGCCCTCT
The DNA here is from genome assembly GCF_030144855.1 of Hypanus sabinus. Classification (NCBI taxonomy): domain Eukaryota; kingdom Metazoa; phylum Chordata; class Chondrichthyes; order Myliobatiformes; family Dasyatidae; genus Hypanus; species Hypanus sabinus. The sequence continues at coordinate 24,668,363 of NC_082708.1, forward strand.
GCTGTCTAAATATAAGAATAGTTTTACCCAGTGGTCATGACAAGAGCAGAAACTGACAGAACAAAGCAAATCTCAAACACAAGAAATCCTGCAGATGCTGGAAGTTCAAAGTAACACACGTAAAATGTTGGATAAGCTCAGCAGGCCAGATGCAGGCCAGAAGAGACGAATAAAAATCGATGCTTTGGGCTGAGGTCCTTCATCAGAACACACCTGATGTGTAAATCTTGTGAGTTTCTGTTGGATCATATGAAGAGAAGGATAAACTTTGTGTCCACAGCAAAACAAAACTAACTTTTTCAAATGAATTCTGCTTCCTGCATGAATAGACTTAAAGAGGATGCTGTTGATTTTGGGGTTGTGCAGCACAGTAATGTAGTGGTTAGCATCCAGACACAAACCAGAGGAAATCTGCAGATGCCGGAAATCCAAGCAACACACACAAAATGATGGAGGAGCTCAGTATGTCAGGCATGGGAAAGAGTACAGTTGAGTCTGCTGTGGTCATATACTGTGTGCAGTGCTCCCAGTGCGGCCTCCTGTTTATCAGTGAGATCCAACGTCAATTGGGAAACTCCTTCACCCAACACATACCCTCACTCCGCCAGGAGAAGCAGGATTTCCTCGTGTCCACTCATTTTAACTCCACTTCCCATTCCCATTCCGAATTGTCAATCCATGGCCACCGATGAGGCCACACTCAGGTTGAAGAAGTAACACCTCATATTCCCTCTGGGCAGCCTCCAACCTGATGGCATGAGCACTGATTTCTTGAATGTACAGTAATGGCCTCCCCACCCCCCACCCCCACTTCACCATTCCCCATTGCCTTTTCCCTTTCTCATCCTATCTCCTTACCTGACATCGCCTCCCTCTGGTGCTCCTCCCCCGTATTCTTCCTTCCAAGGCCTTCTGTCCTCTCCTATTAGATTCCCCTTTCTCCAGCCCCATATCATTTTGTCCAGTCTTCTTCTAAGCTCTTTACTTCACCCCTCCCCTTCCTGGTTTCTCCTACCACCTCGTGTTTCTTTCTCCCCCTCCCTCCACCTTTTAAATCTACTCCTCATCTTGATTTTCTCCAGTCCTGCTGAAGGGCCCTGGCCCAAATCGTTGACTTTTCTCCTCTCTATAGATGTCACCTAACCTGCTGAGTTTCTCCAGCATTTTTTTTTGTGAGTTGTTTAGTGGTTAGCATAATGTTTTACGGCAGTAAGATTAGGGTTCAATTCTCGCTGTTGTCTCTAAGGAGTTTGTACATTCTCCCCATAACTGTCTGGGTTTCCTCTGGATGCTCCAGTTTCCTCCCACATTCCAAATGACATATGCTTAAGTTTAGTAAGATGTAGATATGCGATGCTGGCACTGGAAGAGTGGTATCGCTTGCTGGCTGCCCAGCACAATCCTCGCCGATTTGATTTGGCACAGCTGATGCATTTCACTGTATGCTTAGATGTACATGTGACAAATAAAACTCATCTGATCTTGATAAACAACAAAAGATGATTATCCAGCAGCCTCTTTCACGTTTGCCTTCAACTATATTCTTGTTGAGGTTGTCCAACTGTTCCACATCTCCAAACCTGAGATCTAAAACACCTAAAAGTGGCAGCCTGGGGAATGAAGGTGGAGTGGGAGAGTAAGAATTAATTTTAGCAGCACAATGATGGAATCCTGACTCTGCATGTTATGAAGCCAGGGAGCATAGAATATAGTGAATTCCAGTTAATTGGGACATTGGTTAATTGGGGTAGCCACTTATTTGGGACAATTCTTGAAGAACCAAAACAAATTGAGAAAAGAGCTGGGATTCCCTTTGTTTATTGGGACACTATGCCACTGAATTAGGCCAGGATAGAACGTAGAACAGCACAGCACAGTACAGGCCCTTCGGCCCACAATGTTCTGCCAACCCTCAAACCCTGCCTCCCATATAACCCCCCACCTTAAATCCCTCCATATACCTGTCTAGTAGTCTCTTAAACTTCACTAGTGTATCTGCCTCCACCACTGACTCAGGCAGTGCATTCCACACACCAACAACTCTCTGAGTGAAAAATCTTCCTCTAATATCCCCCTTGAACTTCCCTCCCCTTACCTTAAAGCCATGTCCTCTTGTACTGAGCAATGGTGCCCTGGGCAAGAGGTGCTGGCTGTCCACTCTGTCTATTCCTCTTAATATCTTGTACACCTCTATCATGTCTCCTCTCATCCTCCTTCTCTCCAAAGAGTAAAGCCCTAGCTCCCTTAATCTCTGATCATAATCCATACTCTCTAAACCAGGCAGCACTCTGGTAAATCTCCTCTGTACTCTTTCCAATGCTTCCACATCCTTCCTATACTAAGGCGACCAGAACTGGACACAGTACTCCAAATGTGGCCTAACTAGAGTTTTATAGAGCTGCATCATTACATTGCGTCTCTTAAACTCTATCCCTCAACTTATGAAAGCTAACACCCCATAAGCTTTCTTAACTACCCTATCTACCTGTGAGGCAACTTTTAGGGATCTGTGGACATGTGTCCCCAGATCCCTCTGCTCCTCCACACTACCAAGTATCATGCCATTTACTTTGTACTCTGCCTTGGAGTTTGTCCTTCCAAAGTGTACCAGCTCATACTTCTCTGGGTTGAACTCCATCTGCCACTGCTCAGCCCACTTCTGCATCCTAGCAATGTCTCTCTGCAATCTTTGACAATCCTCTACACTATCTACAACACCACCAACCTTTGTGTCGTCTGCAAACTTGCCAACCCACCCTTCTACCCCCACATCCAAGTCGTTAATAAAAATCATGAAAAGTAGAGGTCCCAGAACAGATCATTGTGGGACACCACTAATTACAACCCTCCAATCTGAATGTACTCCCTCCACCACAACCCTCTACCTTCTGCAGACAAGCCAATTCTGAATCCACCTGGCCAAACATCCCTGGATCTCATGCCTTCTGACTTTCTGAATAAGCCTACTGTGTGGAACCTTGTCAAATGCCTTACTAAAATCCATGTAGATCACATCCACTGCACTACCCTCATCTATATGCCTGGTCACCTCCTCAAAGAACTCTATCAGGCTTGTTAGGCACGATCTGCCCTTCACAAAGCCATGCTGACTGTCCCTGACCAGACCATGATTCTCTAAATGCCCATAGATCCTATCTTTAAGAATCTTTTCCAACAGCTTTCCACCACAGATGTAAGGTTCACTGGTCTATAACTATCCGGACTATCCCTACTACCTTTTTTGAACAAGGGGACAACATTCGCCTCCCTCCAATCCTCCGGTACCATTCCCGTGGACAACAAGGACATAAAGATCCTAGCCAGAGGTTCAGCAATCTCTTCCCTCACCTCATGGAGCAGCCTGGGGAATATTCTGTCAGGCGCCGGGGACTTATCCGTCCTAATGTATTTTAACAACTCCAACACCTCCTCTCCCTTAATATCAACATGCTCCGGAACATCAACCTCACTCATATTGTCCTCACCGTCATCAAGTTCCCTCTCAGTGGTGAATACCGAAAATATTTGCTGAACAGATTCTAACAAGCGTCAGTTGCACGCACTGTGTGTCCAGTAGACGCTGCACCATTTCTAAAGCAAACAATTTTTAAATAGCATCAGTTACGTGTGCTTGTGGTCAAAAACAGTGATTTTTTTTTTTGTCACTGACAGTTGACGAAAAATAAGCAGTAAAACGGTTCTGAACTGTTTTGCTCACTGCTGCTGTTTCAAGCATTCAAGCTTTGAGATGCCAGAGACAGCTGGGAGTGAAAAAGAAACGATTTCATTACTTCAACAAGTTAGGAACTGCGAAAAAAATTAAAGGTATCCATCGATGATCATCTTGAATGTTATATTGAAAATAAAGATTTGGAGGATGAAATCATCAATAGGATTGTATGAAGACAGTCCATTATCTGCACTAGCTGACTGTTCTGATTTTGTTGTTCGCATACAGTGGGATGAATTTCTCCATCGGTAACTATTAGGAACTAATACACAGACTTATGGTACTGTATTACTGTTGGTAGTATTCCAATTTGTTCTGAATTTCATTTAAGTACTGTACATAATTGTTACCCAGTTTGTCTTTTTAACTATTTCCAAAAAAGACTTCAGCTAATTGGGGCAGCCAATTCAATGGGCCCAAATGTATTGGTCCCGATGCATCCCAATTATCGGGAATCCACTGTATTCTCTTGGCCTACCACCAAGTACCCAACGATGTCAATCACATTGACCAGCCCTTGCTGCATTGCCTTCTGGGTAATTCAAGTGTTAATCTAGATACAAATTAAATGTTGTGAGAGCACCTGCCTCCACCATCTACTCAGTCAGCGTGCTTCAGTTTCCAACCACCCTCTGGATGAAAAATACCTTACTAAGATCCCAATTAAACCTCCTATCAATTTGCCTAAACCTATGCCATTTAGTTTTTCGACATCTTTGCTATGGGGCTAAGGTCCCTGCTATCCACACTATCTTTACCCATCAATATATTAACTCCCTTAGGCTCCTCCACTTCAAGGAAAATAAACACAGACTGCCTAATCTCCCTTATTTACTGAAACAATCCAGCACAGGTAATAAACTTCATTTGTTGCGTGTACATCGAAACATCATGTTCAAGTTCAGTTTATTGTCACTCATTCATACACATATATACTGCTAACCAAAGCAACATTCCTCCGGACCAAGGTGTAAAACATAGTTCCCACAACACATAAGGTAATATTTCCACAAATAAATTAACAAATAATAAGGAGCATTTACAACACACGTTAAAAAGGAAACAGTATAACACTACTGGCACTTCATTACTGATGAGACCTGGGTGGTGGCAAGGAGTTCAATGACCTTACAGTCTAGGGGAAGAAGTTGCTTCCCATCCAAGAAATTTTTGTCCTAATGCCATGGTATCTCTTGCTTGATGGTAGGGAAACAAAGAGATGGACTGATGGGAGGGTTCATTACTGCATTCACTGCACTCCAGATGAATATTTCTATTGTATGGAAGAGAGACCCCAATGATCCTCCCAGCAGTCCTGACAATCCTTTGTAGGAACTTTTGGTCAGATACATTGCAACCCCTGCACCAGATGATCTTGTCCACATTGATGTTCTAGTCGTTATGCGCACACCGTTCTACCAGCCGCTCTATCTCCTCTCTGTACACTATCCCATTGTTATTGTTGATGAGACCAGCCACTATTGCATCATCAGCAAACTTGATGATTCAGTTTGAACTGGACCTAGCAGTGTAGTCATCTATCAACAGTAGGGCCAGCAGTGGGCTGAGTGACCGGCTCTGGGGAATGCTGGTGCTCAGTGTGATGGAGCAAGAGATGACTAGCCTTTTCATCAAGAAATCCAAGATCCAGTTGTGGAGAGGGGTGTTGAGACACCATTTTCCAGGTGGGACAGGACAGAGTGGCGTGCAGATGATACAGCATCATCAGTTGTCCAATGTGAGCGATAAGTGAACTGGAAAGGTCCAATGTAGCAGAAAGGTGGAATTTAATGCAATCTGTTGCCAGCCACTCAAAGTGTTTCATTATTGTTGAGATCAGTGCAACTGGGCAGTTGTTGTTAAGGTAGGTTACATTGAAATGGGTTGTCAAGTCAAAATGGCGAGGATTGTGCTGGGCATCTCACAAGTGCCACCATGCTTCTGGTGCCAATATAGCATACCCAAAATTCACTAATCTTAACCATACATCTTTGGAACGTGGGAGGAAACCCACATAGTCACAGAGAGAACATACAAACTCCTTACAGACACAAGTGGGAATTGACAAGAACTAGGGGACTTTGCCTCAAGATTCGGAGGGAAGATTTAGGACGGAGATGAGGAGATACTGTTTTTCCCAGAGCGTGGTGAACCTGTGGAATTCTCTGCCCAGGGAAGCAGTTGAGGCTTCTTCTCTAAATATATTTAAGATACAATTAGATAGATTTTTACATAGTAGGGGAATTAAGGGTTATGGGGAAAAGGCAGGTAGATGGAGCTGAGTTTACGGACAGATCAGCCATGATCTTATTGAATGGTAGGGCAGGCTCAATGGGCCAGGCGGCCTACTCCTGCTCCTATTTCTTATGTTCTTATGTTCCTAGTCAGTGATCACTGGTGCTGTAAAGTGATGCACTAATTGCTACACTACCATGTTGCCTTCAACATCCCAATGAATCACCTCTGCACCTCTATCTGTTCTCTATTCTCTGTATTCTGGGTTGCCAGTTTATTATGTTTATTGTTGCAATTAGTCGTGTAAGTATGAGCGTGGTGAAAGCGAAGGGAAATAAGTTACATATTCTTGCTTACTTCATTGAAGTTTGTAGCTTGGGCCAGCAGAGGTCATATCTTTGCTGACCACTTGATATCACTAAGTAATGCTTAATTGTGTGTTTGCTAATTGCTAATGAAGGATTTGACTCTTTGGAACAATCATTTCCTTGGAGCTGAGGGTGCATCATGCAAGAATAGCAACCCAGTGCCAGTTGCAGGCTAGTGGCAATTGTTTCATTTTGATTTTAGATTAATTTTGCCACAGCAGCACCTTCTGCAATACAATCATATCTTTCCTATTATGTTGCAACCAGAAATGTACACAGTACTTCAGCTATGGCCAAGCCAATGTTTTATAAAATTGTTCCATAACCTCTCTGCTTTTATATTCCAGACCCTGGTTAATGAGGACAATTAAACCTCTATGGCTTCTTATCTATCTACCAGCTTCAGGATCCCATGAACTCTTACCCCATTCCTCAAGAACAGAGTGATGTTGCAATTATACCAGTGCCTAAGAATAACGTGAGCTGCTTTAATGACTATCGTTCGGTAGCACTCTCATCTACAGTGATGAAATGCTTTGAGAGGTTGATTACGACTAGACTGAACTCCTGCCTCAGCAAGGACCTGGACCCATTGCAATTTGCCTATTTCCATGATAGGTCAATGGCAGTTGCAATCTCAATGGCTCTCTAAATGGCTTTAGACTCCCTGGACAACACAAACACCTATGCCAGGATGCTGTTCGTCGACTACAGCTCAGCATTTAATACCATCATTTCCACAATCCTGATTGAGAAGTTCCAGAACCTGGGCCTGTGTTCCTCTGTCTACAATTGGATCCTTGACTTCCTAACCAGAAGACCATAATCTATGTGGATTGATGATAACACCTCCTCTTTGCTGACAATTAACACTGGTACACCTCAAGGGCATGTGCTTAACCTACTGCTCTATTCTTTATATACCCATGACCGTGTGGTTAGGCATAGCTCAAATACCATATTTAAATTTGCTGATGATACAACCATTGTTGGTAGAATCTCAGATGGAGATGAGAGGGTTTACAGGAGCGAGATATGCCAACTAGTGGAGTGTTGCTGCAGCAACAACCTAGCACTCAACGTCAGTAAGATGAGAGAGCTGATTGTGGACTTCTGGAAGGGTAAGATGAAGGAACACATACCAATCCTCGTAGAGGGATCAGAAGGGTAGGGAGTGAGCAGTTTCAAGTTTTTGGGTGTCAAGATCTCTGAGAATCTAACTTGCTCCCAACATATTGATGTAGTTATAAAAAAGGCAAGACAGCAACTATACTTTATTAGGAGATAGAAGAGATTTGGTACGTCAGCAAATACACTCAAAAACTTCTATAAATGTACTGTGGAGAGCATTGTGACACACTACGTTACTGTCTGGTATGGAGGGGCTACTACACAGGACAAAAGAAGCTGCAGAGGGTCATAAATTTAGTCAGCTCCATCTTGTGTACTAGCCTACGAATTATCCAGAACATCTTCAAGGAGCAGTGTCTCAGAAAGGCAGCGTCCATTAATAAGGACCTCCAGCACCCAGGGCATGCTCTTTTCTCACTGTTACCATCAGGTAGGAGAAACAAAGGCCTGAAGACACACACTCAGTGATTCAGAAACAGCTTCTTCCCCTCTGCCATCCGCTTCCTAAGTGGACATTGAATCCTGGACACTACCTCACTTTTTTTTTATATACAGTATTTCTGTTTTTGAATGATCTTTAATCTTTTCAATTTATGTATTCTGTATAAAGTATACTGAATAAGATTTATTCATTAATTATTATTACTATTATTATTTTTTCTTCTATATTATGTATTGCATTGAACTGCTGCTACTAAGTTAACAAATTTCATGTCACATACTGGTGGTAATAAACCTGATTCTGATTCTGAAAAAAAGAGTCCCTAGACCTATTCCATTCATTATTTATATCCTACTAGTCCTCCTAAAGGGCATGATCTCACACAAGTCATCTACTGTTGCTTTTCCCATCTTAATACTCAATCATGATCATCCTGCAACCTAAGATTTTCATCCTCCCTGTCAAAAACACTATGAATTTTCATGCCATTTCAAAACTTACTAAACACACCTTTTTTAATGTCAACAGGTTCAAGATGTCAATTTTACCCTGGGTGGGAAAGTTGGAAATCTACCTCACACTCTTCTTTCACAAAATCCAGGTATCTGAAATGTTCCTCCTTCAACACTCACAAACCTAATCCACTCATGATAAAGCACTTTGAGATATCCTAGGATTGTGATGGTGCTATGTAAATGCAAATGCCTTAATCCCTATAATGGAAGGTGATGTATTGTGCCTCTTTTTGTACTATCCTTGGTGATGTCACTGAGTTGGTGGTGACGTGGCCCCTCCATCCACACCGTGCTCTCTTCACTGCTGCCATTGGGAAGGAGGTACAGGAGCCTTAAATCCCACACCACCAAACAGTTATTACCCTTCAACTATCAGGCTCCTGAACCAGTGTGGATAACTTCTCTGAACTTCACTGAACTGATTCCACAACCTTTCAAAGACTCTACAACTCACGTTCTGGATATTAATTACTTATTCAGCTATTATTGTTACTTCGTTAATTTTTTTTCTACTTGCCCATTTGGCTGTCTTCTGTTTGCATGCCTTGCTTTGTTTAAAGTTTTTCGTTGATTCTACCAGGTTTCTCCGTATTTACTGTGAATGCCGGCAAGTAAGTGAATCTCAGAGTAGTATATGGTGACATATATGTACTTTAAAAATAAATTTATTTTGAACCTTGAATGTTGAATGTCACAATCCATCTCCATTCAAATATGTTGCATGATGCTAAAGTAAATTGTGTGTTTTTGTTCAATGCATTATGATTTGAGCCAGCACAAATTATCCTCTGGTATTGCACAGTATTGATTTTTATTTTCAAATGGTAACCTTTGACAATAAATTGAATTCCTTGTGACTATAATGGAATGACATCTATAGAGCAGCATTCCTAAATAAAGCAATTGCACCTTGTATTTATCTAGACCCTTTATCAAAATAAAATGCTCTGAAGAGCCTCACATGACCATTATCAGATAGACACTGAGCAATGTAAACAGATAGAAATATAGCGAAGTAATTTTAGAAAGGAGATTGGGGAGAATTTCTTTAGCCAGAGAGTGGTGAATCTGTGAAGTTCATTGCCACAGACAGCTGTGGCGGCCAAGTCATTGGGTACTGTATTTTTAAAGCAGAGATTGGTAGGTTCTTGATTAGCCAAGGTGTTACAGGGAGAAGGCAAGAGAATGGGGTTGAGAGGGATATTAAATAACCATGATGAAATGGTGAAGCCAACTTGTTAGGCCAAATGGCCTAAAACTGCTCCTATGTGTTAATGTTTTATATAACCGAAAACATTTTTAGCAGGATCTTAAAACAGGAAAGAGAGTTGAAGAAGCAAAATATAAATTTCAAAGATTCGGTCTGGGGAATCTACGTAAAGTGCCAATTCAAACAAAGTGATGGATGAGATAGAAGTTCAAATAGATGAGTGAAAACGTCTTGAGAAGCTTACAGAAAACAATTGCCATGAGACAATGATGAAGAATTTGCAACTGAGCCTCTGCTTGAGTATTAATAGTGTGGATCACTATTTTGATGAATATTTGGATGGACTTGGTGTGAGCATGAAGACAACAGAATTTAGTATTTATGTTTAATAGGAAAGCGGACAAGAGTATGTTAATATCGGAAGTTAGGAAAGGTGTAGTTGAGAGTTTCAACAATAAATGCACAGAGTCAATTGAGGTGCTCAATGAGATCAAGCTGGCAGTTCCAATGATAAATGGTGTTAGCTCTTTTGGGAGTCAAAGGACTATCCAAATCAAACAGTATCCAAATTAAGTCAGATTAAGAAAGAAGTATTTAGAAACATAGAAACATAGAAAATCTATAGCACAATACAGGCCCTTCAGCCCACAAAGTTGTGCCGAACATGTCCCTACCTTAGAAATTACTAGGATTACCCATAGCCCTCTATTTTTCTAAGCTCCATACACCTGTCCAAAAATCTCTTAAAAGACCCTATTGTATCCGCCTCCATCACCGTTGCCAGCAGCCCATTCCACACACTCACTACTCTCTGCGTAAAAAACTTACCCTGACATTTCCTCAGTACCTACTCCCCAGCACCTTAAACCTGTGCCCTCTTGTGGTTTTTTGATCAACCCTTGTGTTCAAGATAGTCTGATCTAACCACAAAGAAATGTATTCACTATGCTTCAGCAGCATTTTCCCCGCCTGCAATGAATAGTATGAACTGCAGTCTGTATACATGTACATTCAGCCTGAAATGTTGACTGTTTACTCATTTCCATAGATGCTGCCTGACCTGCTTAGTTCCTCCAACATTTTGTATGTATAACTTCTGGTAATGTTTGGACAGAGTCAAATCAAACATTATTTTAAACAAATAACTAAATAAGCAATAAGTAGCGAGAACATGAGATGAGATCCCTTGAAGTGAGACTGTATGTTGTGGGAACATTTCAATGATGAGGCAAGTGAAACTGAGTGAGGTTATCCCCTTTGGTTCAAGAGTCTGATATTGAGGGGTGATAACTGTTCCTGAATCTGATGGCGTGAATCCTAAGGCTCGTTTATCTTCTTCCTGATTGCCGCCAAGTAAACAACATCCACTGACTCTCCTTTGTCTATCTTGCCTGTTATTTCCTCAAAGAATTCCAACAGACATGTCAGGCAAAATTTTCCCTTAAAGAAATCATGCTGACTTTGGCCTATTTTATCACGTGCCTGCAAATACCCCAAAGCCTCATCTTTAGTAATGGACTCCAACATCTTCCCAACCACTGAAGTTAGGTTAACTGGCCAATAATTTCTTCAGCCTCTCTCCCTTCTTAATGAATGGAGCGACATTTGCAATTTTCCAGTGCTCAGGAACCATTCAGGCAGAAGACGAGGGAGCAGAGTTGTAGTGGGAACTCATGGTGATGTTCTCAGCCCATCCAATACTACACACCAGTGACTGACTTCAGAATAACTAAAACAATAGTGGACTTTTATTTCTTCCAACTACATAGTCTATACTATTAAAAAGGTATTCAAAATAAAATCAGGAATAAAGATGCTGCAATAGTACTTCAGTAAAAAAGGCAAATACATATTTTCTTTTGACCTTTTGAGAATAAACTTCAATTCATATCATCCACAAAATGTTCAGATAATGAGAACAAGAAGCAATGGAAAGCAAATATGAACTATGAATATGTAAGCAAATGCTTTCCCTGTTTGACCTTTGTAAAAACCAATATATTAGAGGCAGTCTGTGTGAAACCTGCATCAAAAGTCTGCAGTTGTGAGTTCCTTTACTTCAGATCCTGAAACACCATTAAACTTTAAAGGAGGCAAATGAAGTGTACAAACCATACAAAATATACAAATCACACCATTTATAAAATGTGAAGAAGTAACATGCATCTGCAGAATGGGAAGCAAGGTATGTTGGTATGTTGGTATGTTGGCAAGGTAAGTTGGTATGTTGGTAAGCGATTTGTAGGTTGGAGTAGCTCATTCAAGACGTTGGCGAGCTTCTGCCTCAGAGCTTAGGTTTATTCTTCACGTTGGTGTAGTCTGCATGGAGCTTGCATGTTCTCTGTCATGAGACCATTAGATATAGGAGCAGAAGTAGGCCTATCGAGTCTGCTGCGCCATTCAATTAGGGGCTGATCCAATTCTTCCAGTCGTCCCCACTCCCCTGCTTTTGCCTCATACCCTTTGATGCCCTGGCTAATCAAGAATCTATCTATCTCTGCCTTAAATGCACTCAATGACTTGGCCTCCACAGCCACTTGCGGCAACAAATTCCACAGATTTACCACCATCTGACTAAAGTAATTGCTCTGCATCTCTGTTCTAAATGGATGTCCTTCAATCCTGAAGTCATGCCCTCTTATCCTGGGCTACCCTACCATGGGAAATAACTTTGCCATATCTAACCTGTTCAGGCCATTTAACATTCAGAATATTTCTATGAGATTCCCCCCCACCCCCCCCATTCTCCTGAGCTCCAGGAACACAGCCCAAGAGCTCCAGACATTCCTCATATGGTAACCCTTTCATTCCTGGAATCATTCTTGTGAATCTTCTCTGAACCCTCTTCAATGTCAGTATATCCTTTCAAAAATAAGGAGCCCAAAACTGCACACAATACTCCAAGTGTGGTCTCACAAGTGCCTTATACAGCATCAACATCACATCCCTGCTGTTATATCCTGTGCCTCTAGAAATGAATGCCAACATTGCATTCACCTTCTGCACCACCAGCTCAACCTGGAGGTTAACCTTGCATGTATTCTGTACAAGGACTCCCAAGTTCCTTTGCAACTCTGCATTTTGAATTCTCTCCCCATCTAAATAATAGTCTGCCCGTTTACTTCTTCCACCAAAGTGCAATGCCATACATTTTCCAACATTGTAATTCATTTACCACTCCTTTGTCCATTCCTCTAAACTATCTAAGTCTCTCTGCAGGCTCTCTATTTCCTCAGCTCTACCTGCTGTTCCATCTACCTTTGTATCATCAGCAGATTTAGCCACAAATCCATTAACCCCATAGTCCAAATCATTGTCATACATCATAAAAAGCAGAGGTCCCAACACCGACCCCTGTGGAAATCCACTGGTAACCGGCAGCCAGCCAGAATAGGATCCCTTTATTCTCACTCTCTGTTTTCTTCTGATCAGCCAATGCTCCACCCATGCTAGTAACTCCCCTGTAATTCCATGGGCTCTTATCTTGCTAAACAGCCTCATGTGCGGCACCTTGTCAAAGACCTTCTGAAAATCCAAATACACCACATCTACTGCATCTCTTCTGTCTATCCTGCTTGTAATTTCCTCAAAAAATTGCAGTAGGTTAATCAGGCAGGATTTTCCTTTCAGGAAACCATGCTGGCTTTGGCCTATCTTGTCATGTGCCTCCAGGTACTCCATAACCTCATCCCTAAAAATCGATTTCAACAATTTCCCAACACTGATGTCAGGCTAACAGGTCTATAGTTTCCTTTCTACTGCCTCCCACCCTTCTTAATAGTGGAGTAACATCTGCAATTTTCCAGACATCCAGTACAATACCAGAATCTATTGATTCTTGTAAGATCATTGTTAGTGCCTCCGCAATCTCTCCAGCTATTTCCTTCAGAATCCGAGGGTGCATTCCATCAGGTCCAGGAGATTTATCCACCCTCAGACCAATAAGCTTCCTGACCTTCTCAGTCATAATTTTCACTGCACATACTTCACTTCCCTGACCCTCTTGAATGTCCGGTACACTGCAGACATCTTCCACTGTGAAGACTGATGCAAAATACGCATTCAGTTCCTCTGCCATCTCTGCGTCCCTCATTACAATATCTCCATTATCATTTTCTATTGGTCCTATATCTACCCTCAAATCTGTTTTACCCTTTATATACTTAAAAAAGCTTTTAGTATCGTCTTTGATATTAGTCACCAGCTTCCTTTCATAATTCACCTTTTCCTTCCTAATGACCTTCTTAGTTTCCTTCTGCAAGTTTTTAAAAGTCGTGCATGGATTTCCTGCAGATGCATCAGTTTCTTTGGTACACCAATGCCTTTGAATGGAAAATACTACAAAAAGCAGTGGATTCAACCCAGTTCATCACAGGTAATGCCCTCCCAACCATTGAGCACATCTATATGAAGCGTTGTCGCAGCAAAGCATGTTCCATCATCAAGGATCCCCACACTCAGGTCATGCTCTCTTCTTGCTGATGCCATCAGATAGAAGGTACGAGAGCCTCAGGACTCTCACCACTAGGCTCAAGAACAGTTCCTAGCTCTCAACCATCAGGCTCTTGAGCAGAAGTGGATAATTACACTCAACTTCACTTGCCCCATTATTGAAATGATCTCACTTTCAAGGACTCTCATGTTCTCATTATTTATTGTTATTTATTGATATTTGCATTTGCACAGTTTGTTGCCTTCTGCACTCTGGTTGATCTTTCAATGATCCTGTTGTAGTTACTATTCTGTCGATTTGCTGAGTCCGCCCACCAGAAGATGAATCTCAGGATGTGTGGGTTGTGAGGTCAGTTGACCATTGTAAATCATCCCTATAATGTGAAGGTGCATGATAGTATGTGGGAAGAATTAATGTGACTGTGAAAACAAAATAATTTAATGAGATATTAGTACAGGTGGTGCTTGGCGATTGGTGTGGAAGGGCTGTTTATCCATGCCACACAACTTCATAACTTGATGAAGAGGGGAGACCAGTTTGGAGTAAGGCAGGATTAAGAAGAGGCAGGTTAGGGAAGCCTTGTAAGCCCCAGGGTATACATGTTAGAACACAAATCTACAAGTGCTGAAGCACACCATTGATTTTAATTCTTATGTTGCCTTTGAGTTGTGAATGGCTTGCTGCCCTATTGCATTTATTACCTTCTTGGTCCTTCAAAATGTCTCCATAGCTGACTACATTGTCATTATCCCCTCACACGCAAAGAAAGGTGTCCTGGAGAGGTGTCATATGCCCAGTTAATACAGCTGGCTTCAGGATCAGAACTGGCACTTCCACAAGGCTTTTGTCCAAGTCGTTCTTAACAAGGCTGTGTAAGGAATATGGAGAAAAAGAGCAAACTACTCCTGCAGCTACTGGTGCAGGAATCCACTGATTGAAATTACATGTAAATACTATGTGTTTGATTTGTGAAGCTATTTAATTGGCATTTTGAAGACGTGAAAGATAACACAATGACTGTTACATATTTATAAATATATATCTGCTAAATTTTTAATGCTCCTAACTTACCTTTCACTAAAACCCTATGGGACTGAGATATCCAGGACTGGTAACAGACTAACAAACAGGAGGAGCTAAGCTGGATAGAGACCACAAAACAGCTTAGGGAGTGTAATACATGATTAACTGGCACCTGTGGCTTCTGGGAAGAGCTTGGCTTTCTGCATGCAGTCAGCATTATCAAAGTCAAAGTCAAAGTCAAAGTAAATTTATTATCAAAGTACATAAACTATGCCACCATACACTACCCTGAGATTCATTTTCTTGCAGGCATTCACAGTAGGACAAAGAGATTTAATAGAGTTAATAGCAAAACTACATACAAAGACTGACAAATAAAGCTCAAAAGACGGACAAAGACTGCTTTCTTGTGGCAGCACTCTTTGTGGATGTTGCAATGGTGGGATGGGCTTTTCCTGGGATGGACTGGGCTGTATCCACCACTTTTTGTAGGGTTTTCCTTCCTTGGGCATTGGCATTCCCATAGCAGGCTGTGATGTAACCTGTTAGCATCCTCTCCACTGTGCATCTATAGAGAGTTTTGTCAAAGTTTCAGATGACATGCCGAATCTGTGCAAACTTCGAAGGAAGTCAAGGAGTTGCTGTGCCTTCTTTGAAATGGCATTCATGTGCCTCTTCCAGGACAGATCCTGTTGACGGACCAGTCAGGTCCTGCATGCTTCCCCACACCCTCCTGCACTCAGCACTACCTGGAGTACTCCATCATGCACGTCAAACTTTGTGCATACCAACAACTATTCAGCCCTGACAGACAAATCAGTGCACAGCAAACGCATGGGGATTACAGTATTCTTAACAGTTTTCTGATTTACTACCTGAAACGGTATATGCAAGGGGGCACAAAGTGCAGATGCTGGTATCTAGAGCATAAAACAAGGTGCTGAAGGAAATCAATGGTTCAGGTAGTAATGATTCAGATCAAGAATATGAAAGCACTCTTTATTTCCCACAAGTCTATCATTATGCCTTTCTTTTTTCATTTATCCAAGAACTCCAATATCGGAATTAGAATCCAGTTTATTATCACTGCCTTATACGACATTAAGTTTGTTATTTCACAGTAACAGTACGGTGCAAAGACATAAAATTAATAGAAATAGCAAATTAAATAAAAGTGTAGAAAAAGTAATGAGGATTGAATGGGCCATTCAGAATATGATGGTGGAGACCTAGAAGTTGTTTCTGAATTACTGAGTGTGTGCCATCAGACTCTGGTACCTGCTTCCCTGTGGAAGTAGCTAGAAGAGGACACATCCTGGATGATGAGACCCCTTCGTTCTCGGGGCCAAAAGGAAGAGAGTTGAAAGCACACCATCACTCATATTAACGCATCCAGTATTGCCAAAGATGCGACTATTAATGGCAGAATTTTAGATGGTGATGAGGAGGCATACAGGAGCAAGGTAAATCAGCTGGGTGAATGGTGTCACAACAACCTTGCACTCAGTGTAAGTAAGACCAAGAAATTGATTGCAGTTTTCAGGAAGGGCAAATTGAGGGAACACACACTTCATCAAAGGATCAGAAGTGGAAAGTGTGAGCTATTTCAAGTTCTTGGGCATCAACATCTCTAAGGAATTATCCTGGGCCCAACATATTGATGCAATTACAAAGAAAGCATGATAGTGGCTATATTTCATTAGGAGTTTGAGGAGAATTGGTATGTCAGCAAAGACACTCAAAAATCTGAATCAGCTTTAATATCACCAGCATATGTCATGAAATTTGTTAACTTTGTGGCAACAGTACAATGCAATATATGATAATAAGGAGAAAAAGAAAACTGTGAATTACAGTAAATATCTATATAATAGTTAAATTAAGGAAGTAGTGCAAAAATAGGAAATACAAAAAAGTAGTGAGGTAGTGTTCATGCAATAGACAATAGACAATAGGCAGTAGGTGTAGGAGTAGGCCATTTGGCCCTTCTAGCCAGTACCACCATTCGCTGTGATCATGGCTGATCATACATAATCAGTACCCCGTTCCTGCCCTCTCCCCATATCCCTTGACCCCGCTATCTATAAGAGCTCTATCTAACTCTCTCTTGAATGCATCCAGAGACATGGCCTCCACTGCCTTCTGGGGCAGAGCATTCCATGTGTTCAATTTCCATTCAGGAGTCAAATGACAGAGGGGAAGAAGCTGTTCCTGAATCATTGAGTGTGTGCCTTTAGGCTCCTGTACCTTCTTCCTGATGGTGCAATGAAACGGGGGCATGTCCTGGGTGGTGGAGGTCATTAATGATGGACATACGAGCGCACGCAACCAGTTCATGGTTTCAGCTCAACCTGAGTGCATGCAACTAGCTCACCAATGTCACTTCTGGTCCTAGGTGAACCGCTTATTATGTACACTCATAATAACACATCTTCCTCCATTAAAGAAAAACCAAACACAATACTATGTCTTCCTAAACCTACAGGAAACAATAATGCTTTCCAACACAGATATTTACATTAACTTCAATTGTAATGAGCAAATACATTCCCTTATTCACTCAACAACTCTCAACCAGACTCTGAGGTGGTTTGATGATCCTTGTTGGTCTGCTGTTTGTTTCAATGGATGTATTGCTTTCCTTTGCTGCATTAACACTGGTGTCTTCCTCAGAACTCTTATCAACATATTCATTTCTTTCACATCCTTCTGCCAAGAGGTCTCTGTTCATCTCAGTTCTTGATCTTGCTGTGTGACCATAGTTCCACGTGCCTCATAATAGAGCCAAGGACTACAACCACATGATCAGTGACTCTTTGCAGAAGTTCCAACCGATTCTGTCTCACTTCACAGAGCTCCTTCTGTTGGCTGTGTATAATGGATAGCAACTCCTCCTGTTAGTTCTGTTGAACTGGTGCTGTTGTTCTGACCTTGGGGTCTGTGTGGTCTTCCCATCTTCCTTTTTCTTTTTCCTCTTCAACTTTAGAGAGGATTGCAGAGATATTTTTGATTTCCGCTCTTTAACTGGAAGTCGATGAGAGACAGATTTTGAACCACCGCTGCATGATGTGAAAGCAAGACAGGCGACTCTCTTCCTCACTGGCATCCTGACTGTCATGCTGGGGTAGCTGGTATGGATGTCTATGGAGGGTAGAGTTCTTATGCTACTCTTGCATAAGCTCTCTGGAGCTCTCATCGATGCTGCTCCAAGTTTCTCGAGTTACATCAGGCAAGCATCCAAGCACTTCAAAGACATCTGCAAACTCTTCCATGACTTTTGCATAATCATCTTTGGCCTGCAGAGCCATTATGGACATTCGTTCCACCAGGCTGAGTTTTTCACATGCACTCAGACCTAATACTAACTGTATTCTCATTTCTACAATCAGAAGCTGTGCCTTTAGGAGTTTGAAGATCCCTATTCGGCCTCCTTTTACTGGAACGCCCTCTCCTGTGTAGCCCATAACTGAATAAATCTTGCTCTTTCCTTTTGAGAGTCTTTAATCATCTGTGGATAACAGATTCACCTGGGCTCTGGTGTCAAGCTGGAATGGAATTATTGTCTCATTCACAGTCACATTTCTGTTTCACCAGCACCAGCAGTCTGTAGAGAATCTATAAAGAGTTCCTCCATTTCCTCAGCAATCATGTGCACCTTTTTCTTGGTAGTCCCAGTTTTGCAGCACTTTGCAAAATGATTTTTCTTCCCACAGCTATTGCAGAACTTCCCATAAGCAGGGCACGTCTTCGTGATGTGCTGCATCTGCTGTTTGAGCCTCCCTCTCTGCTTCACTGTCGCTTTGGGAAATGCCTTATGCTCTGCTCCTCCGCTTTCACAGCATGCACTGTTCTTTCTGCCCTGTGCAGCTCCTTGGCTTGTGTGTATGTGGCCTCCACTGCCCTACACATATCCAAAAGGCTTTTCCAGTGTTAAACTTTTCACACAACAGGCTTTCTCTAAGACCATTATCTGAGATTCCGCAAACTATTTTGTCTCTAACTAGTGAGTCTCTCAAATCTCCAGGTTCATAGGACTTACTCAATGTGTATAGCTCAGCTAAGTATTGGTCAAAAGCAACACTTTGTTTCTGGTCACAGGAAAAGAACTTATATCTCTCAAACATGACGTTTTTACTTTGAACAAACCTCTCCTAAGATGTTTTGATCAGAGTGTCCTAAGTTCAGGCTGTCTCATTAATTTGAAAGCCATTATAGATGTCCGAAGCATCTTCAGTAATTAAATGTAGAAATATAGCTGCTTTCAATTTTTCATCCGTGCCTCCAGCTCTACTTGCTGCAAAATATATATTGAATCGCGGTTTGAAGTGTTTCCATTTATCAGTTAGATTGCTGGTAAACCGCATGGCTGCGGGAGGACTTAGATTATTTAATATGGGGATTTTTGGCATTTCTCTCAATCTCTTGGTGAGCTTCTGGACACAATGTGCTCTGTCACCTCACTGGCTGACCTCACTCACTGCTGCTTTTTTTCTTCCCCATTGGAACTAGAGCCTCTTTCTCAGTATTCATTTCCACTCCATGTTTAGACCTCACACTGACTTCTGACACCATGTTATGTTTGTTCTTGATTAAAGCCAAGCTTAGCCTAGGTAAATCTAACACATGTTTATGTACAGTAATGGCTCTAGCAACACAGGAGTGCATGTGTCCAGCTCATGGCTACAGCTTGAGCTGAGCACAGGAACCAGCTCATCAACAATACTTCTAGTCCCAGATGAACCGCCCACATTGCACAATGGGAACTGAAGTACTTTATTTTGTGCACACATAATAACACTCCGCCTTTCTGAGGTACCGCTCCTTGAAGATGACCTGGAAACTATGAAGGCTAGTACCCATGATGGAGCTGACTAAAATTTTACAACTCTCTGCCGCTTACTTCAATCTTGTGCAGTAACTCCTTCCATACCAGACGGTGATTCAGCCAGTTAGAACGCTCTTTACGGTACATCTATAGAAACTTGTGAGTGTTTTTTGGTGACATACCAAATCTCCTCAAACTCCTAATGAAATATACCTACTGTCTTCCCTTCTTTATGGCTGCATCGATATGTTGGGTCCAGGTTAGGTCCTCAGAGATATTGACACCCAGGAACTTGAAATTGCTCAGTCTCTTCATTTCTGATCCCTGTATGAGTACTGGTGTGTGTTCCCTTGTCTTACCCTGATTCCAAAGTCCACAATCAGATTGTTGGTCTTACTGACGTTGAATGCAAGGTTGTTGCTGCGATTCCACTCAACCATCTGGTATATCTTATTCCTCTACACCCTCTCGTCATCATCTGAGATTCTGCCAACAATGGGTGCATCATCAACAAATTTGTAGATAGCACTTGAGCTGTGCCCAGCCACACAGTCATGGGTGGCAATTTCTACAGATGTACCATGGAGAGCATTCTAACTGGTTGCATCATCGTCTGGTATGGAGGGGCCACTCCAAAGGACCAAAAAAAGCTGCAGGCGGTTGTAAACTCTGCAAGCTCCACCATGGGCACTGTCCTCCTGACATCCACGACACCTTCAAAAGACACATACTCAACATTTCAGAAACAGCTTCTTACCTTCTGCCATCAGATTTCTCAATGGACAATGAACCCATGAACATTACTATTATGTTGCTTCTGTTTAAACGTACCGTGGGTTAACAGTAATGAATCATATTCTGGAAGAATCAGAGAATTTTTATTTACAGTAATAAATAAACTTGTCTTAACCCAGCCACGTGCTGGAACATTCTGGCAATCCTGCGCATGTTCAGTGCTCTGTCCAATCGTATACTGGCACATCATTGCACGTGATACCACCACAACTAGCCCAGTGTTTTTTCCTGTCTTGTTGCATGACGATATTTAATTTATATATATATTTCTTATTGTAATTTACAGGTTTTATTATCATGTACTGCTGCCTCAAAACAACAAATGTCATGACATACAGTATGCCAGTGATTTTAAATGTGATGCATTATGTAGTTTCAAGGTTGCCTTTGAGGCAAGATCTGCACATAACCAATTGCAGGGCCCATGAGGCTGGAAGGAGAAGACTTGGGTGTTAAGCTCCTCAGAGCGTGCAGCCCCATATGAACGCTGAAGCCGAGAATTTGAATGAGGAGTGTGCTGGAGCGCGCTACAGAAGCTGGCTGATGGGCACACACGAAGGTGCACTGGTAGGCATCGGCAGCAAATCCACAACGGCTCTCAGCTGATAGATGTTCCAAAATCAGTTGAAGAAAACAGGTCTGGAGCCAATGCCCAAATTCCTGGAAAAGGTTCAAGAAAAGCTCTCTGTGATGATGAAGCACTTCAGAAAGATCAGAATGGAACTGTAGCCCAAAGCACAAAGAGCTCCTAACTGCTTGACTTGAAAATATCCAAATGCAACAGTGGCATGGAATTAGTATGAGTACTCATGAAATGACGGTGCCAATCCACTCATTAAGCAGCTTAGATTACAGCTCTTATGATCTTTTGATCATAAATTATGATTATTTTATAAATTATTTGCTATCATTTTTCAACAGGGAATCCAAATAGCTGTTACATTTTTTCCATATCCAGCAGGATGATGATCCGTATCTCCCAACTGTACCAGGGCCTATGTGCCTTAAGGGGCTTTGGAACGTTAATTAAAACAAGCAGCAGATGTTACCTTTCTTCTGAACTTCATTCTGAAAGCTTTAGGCAGGCACATAACAGTCCTTAATATTCAACTCTCTGTTGAAAGGAAATACAGCTTGCATTTATATGGCAACTTCTCTTTTGTGCCTCAGGAAATCTCATGGTGCTTTATTTCAGAAGGATAGTAGGAATGTGAGAGTCAGTCCTCACATAGCAAGATCCCACGATGGTGATCTGATAACCACGAGATCATTTTTCATAAGCACCAGAGGTTCTGCAGTGCTGGAAACCCAGAGCAACGCACACAAGATGCTGGACGAATGCAGCAGGTCAGGCACGAGGTTTCAGCATACAGGAGGGAGATTGAAAATCTGACTGAGTGGTGATACAGCAACAACCTCTCACTCAATGGCAGCAAGACCAAGGAACTGATTATGGACCTCAGGAGGAGGAGAGTGGAGGTCTATGAGCCAGACCTCATTAGGGGATCAGAGGTGAAGAGGGCCAGCAACTTAGAAATTCCTAAGTGTTAACATTTCAGAGGATCTGTCCTGGGTTTAACACAAAGTGCCATTACAAAGAAAGCTTGGCAGCGCCTCGACCTTCTTAAAAGCTTGCAAAGATTGGGCATCTCATCTAAAACTTTCAGTAACTTCTATAGATATGTGGGGGAGAGTATTTTGACTGGCTGCGTCACAGCCTGGTACGGAAACACCAATGCCCATTTATAGAAAAGCTTACAAATAAGACCCAGTCCATCATGGGTGATGGCCTCCCACCACTGAGCACACCTACAGGAAAGCAACATTCATCATCAGGGACACCTGCCTTCCTGGCCATGTTCACTTCTTGCTGCTGCCATCAGGAAGAAGGTCCAGGAGCCTCAGGACCCACATTACCAGTGACACACCATCAATAACTCTCAGGGGCGTGTCCAGACAGGTATATGTAGTTCTCCACAACCAGGCTCAGGAAGAGTTATTACCTCTCAACCATTAGGTCTTGAACCAGAGGGAATAACTTCACTCAACTTCACTTACCTCATGACTGAACTGCTCCCACAACCCATGGACCCACTTCAGAAACAGAATCAGAATCAGGTTTAATATCACCAACATCTGTCATGAAATTTCTCATGGCAGTTCAATGCAATACAATACAAAGTAAGAGAGTTTTAAAAACTTCTCTTAAAAGTTTCATATTCTCTCTGTTTCTCTCTCTCTCTCTCTCTCTCTATATATATATATATATATAGAGAGAGAGAGAGAGAGAGAGAGAGAGTCATACATTTACATACACCTTAGCCAAATACATTTAAGCTCAGTTTTTCACAATTCCTGACATTTAATCCTAGAAAACATTCCCTGTCTTACGTCAGTTAGGATCACTACTTTATTTTAAGAATGTGAAATGTCAGAATAATAGTAGAGAGAATGATTTATTTCAGCTTTTATTTCTTTCATCACTTTCCCAGTGGGTTAGAAGTTTACATGCACTTTGTTAGTATTTGGTAGCATTGCCTTTAAATTGTTTAACTTGGGTCAAGCATTTTGGGTAGCCTTCCACAAGCTTCTCACAATAAGTTGCTGGTATCTTGTTCCATTCCTCCAGACAGAGCTGGTGTAACTGAGTCAGGTTTATAGGCCTCCTTCCTCACACACACTTTTTCAGTTCTGCCCACAAATTTCCTATCTGATTGAGGTCAGAAAATGATGTCAAGTCTGTTTCATCCTTGGGAGCAAATTCCAAATGCCTGAAGGTACTACGTTCATCTGTACAACAATAGTACACAATTATAAACACCATGGGACCACGCAGCTGTCATACCACTCAGGAAGGAGACTTATTCTGTCTCCTAGAGATGAACGTACTTTGGCATAAAAAGTGCAAATCAATCCCAGGCCAACAGCAAAGGACCTTGTGAAGATGCTGGAGGAAACAGGTAGACATGTATCTATATCCACAATAAAACGAGTCCTATGTCGACATAACCTGAAAGGCTGCTCAGCAAGGAAGAAGCCACTGCTCCAAAACCGCCATAAAAAAGCCAGACTGCAGTTTGCAAGTGCACATGGGGACAAAGATCTTACATTGTGGAGAAATGTCCTCTGGTCTGATGAAACTAAAATTGAACTGTTTGGCCATAATGACCATCGTTAAGTTTGGAGGAAAAGGGGTGAGGCTTGCAAGCTGAAGAACACCAAGCCAACCGTGAAGCATATAACCATATAACCATATAACAATTACAGCATGGAAACAGGCCAGCTCAGCCCTTCTAGTCTGTGCCGAAAGCTTACTCTCACCTAGTCCCACCGACCTGCACTCAGCCCATAACCCTCCATTCCTTTCCTATCCATATACCTACCCAATTTTTTTTAATGACTATATTGAACCTGCCTCTACCACTTCTACTGGAAGCTCGTTCCACACTGCTACCACTCTCTGATTAAAGATGTTCCCCCTGGTGTTACCCCTAAGCTTCTGCCCCCAACTCTTAACTCGTCCTCTTGTTTGAATCTCCCCTACTCTCAATGGAAAAAGCCTATCCACATCAACTCTATCTATCCCCCTCATAATTTTAAATACCTCTATCAAGTCCCCTCTCAACCTTCTATGCTCCAAAGAATAAAGACCTAACTTATTCAACCTTTCTCTGTAACTTAGGTGCTGAAACCCAGGTAACATTCTAATAAATTTTCTCTTTACTCTTTCTATTTTGTTGACATCTTTTCTATAATTCAGTGACCAGAACTGTACACAATACTCCAAATTTGGCCTCACCAATGCCTTTAATATTACATCCCAACTCCTATACTCAATGCTCTGATTTATAAAGGCCAGCATACCAAAAGCTTTCTTCACCACCCTATCCAAATGAGATTCCACCTTCAGGGAGCTATGCACCATTATTCCTAAATCACTCTGTTCTACTGCATTCCTCAGTGCCCTACCATTTACCATGCATGTCCTATTTTGAATAATCCTACCAAAATGTAGCACCTCACACTTATGGGGGTGGCAGCATCATGTTGTGGGGGTGCTTTGCTGCAGGAGGGACTGGTGCACTTCACAAAATAGATGGCATCATGAGGAAGGAAAATCATGTGGCTATATTGAAGCAACATCTCAAGATATTGGCCAGGAAGATAAAGCTCGGTCGCAAATGGGTCTTCCCAATGGACAATGACCCCAGGCATACCTCCAAAGTTGTGGCAAAATTGCTTAAGGATAACAAAGTCAAGGTATTGGAGTGGCCATCATAAAGCCCTGACCTCAATCCGATAGAAAATTTGTGGGCAGAACTGAAAAAAATGTGTGCGAGCAAGGATGCCTACAAACCTGACTCAGTTACACCAGTTCTGTCTGGAGGAATGGAATGAACTTATTGGGAGAAGCTTGTGGAAGGCTACCCAAAATGTTTGACCCAAATTAAACAATCTAAAGGCAATGCTACTAAATACTAACAAAGTGTATGTAAACTTCTGACCCACTGGGAAAGTGATGAAAGAAATAAAAGCTGAAATAAATCATTCTCTCTACTATTAATCTGACATTTCACATCCTTAAAATAAAGTAGTGATCCTAACTGACCTAAGACAGGGAGTGTTTTCTAGGATTAAATGTCAGGAATTGTGAAAAACTGAGTTTAAATGTATTTGGCTAAGGTGTATCTAAACTTCTGACTTCGACTGTATTCCATTGATATGTTGGGTCTGGGATAAATCCACGGAGACGTTGACATCCAGGAACTTGAAGTTGCTCACTCTTTCCACTTTGATCCCTTTATGAGGACTGGTGTGTGTTCCCTTGTCTTACCCTTTCTGAAGTTTACAATTATTTCTTTAGTCTGAGTCATGTTCTCGATAGTTATTGCTCATTTCTTTATTATTAATATTGTTATTTCTTTTTTTGTCTCTTCCATTTTGTATTTGCACAGATTGCTTATCACCCTGTTGGGCGAGGTCTTTCATTGATCCTATTGCATTTCATGGATTTGCCTGTAAGAAATCTCAGGGCGGTATATGATCATATATATTTACTTTGATAATAAATTTACTTTGTATCTTTGAACCATAAATGAAGCGTTTATGGATGTGGAATAAACAGTCAATGTTTTCAGAACTGCTGAAGGGTCTCAGCCCAAAATGTCGGCTGTTTAATCCCTTCCATAGGTATGCCAGATCATATCTCATGTTTCATAGGAGGACATTCCACCCATCAAGTCAATGCCAGCTCACAGAACATCCTACTACCCACTAATTTTCCCTACAACTTGGATTCCTTATAATCCCATTAATTTCTCCCAGATTCTACCATTCAGCTCCACACTAGCGACAACTTACAGTGGCCAGTTAGGGTACCAACCTACACATCGTTGGAAAGCAGAGCACCCAGAGGAAACTGGCAAAATCCATGCAGGATGGTGCTTGAGATTGAGATTAAACCCAGTTGGCTGGGGCTGTGAGGAACCTGCGCAACAGGCTGCATCCCAGAGGCCACATCATGGGGGAGGAGGAGACGGCATTTGTTCTCCCTTTGCAGGCTCCAGGTCACATTTTAACATTTTGTTTGAGACATCCAGGATATTACAAGTGCCTGTGTAGGTCTGCTTTGTGCTGTGAAATGAGAGAAAACCAATGAGAATCAAACCAACTTATGCTCAAACACTGCCTTTCCCTCACAGAATATAACTGGAATGCAAGGAGACGATGAAAGTTGTTGGTGTAAGATTAGAGTAAATCAGTGGTTCAAAGAACTTACTTCCATGCTGAATTACTCTATAGCTTTAAGTGGAAGCGCGGTGACATAGCGGCTGATGTAATGCTATTACAATGCCACGTGTGTGAGGCTCCTCAGGGTGTTCCAGTTCCCTCCTACATTCCAGAGACATACAGTTATGGTTAGGGTTAGTCGGCTGTGTGCACACTGTGTTGGTGCCAGAAACATTGCGACACTTGCAACCCTCGCTAACGAGAGAGAATCGCCGCGGACGCTGGAAATCCGAGCAACACACACAAAATGCTGGAGGATCTCGGCAGGCCAGGCAGCATCTGTGGAAAAGAGTACAGTTGGCATTTCAGGTCCACTGCATCCGGTGCACCCGGTGTGGCCTCTTGTGTGTCGGTGGGACCTGACGTAGTTTGGGAGAGCACGTCGCTGAGTAGCTACACTCTGTCCGCCAAAAACAGAGAGGTTTCCCAGCGGCCTCCGATTTTATTTCTGCTTCCCACTTCCCACTGTCGTGATGAGGCCACGCTTAAGTTGGAAGAACAATACCTTGTATTCCATTTGGGTAGCCTCCAGTCTGATGGCATGAACATCAATTTCTCAAAATTCTAGCAATGTCCCCCACCTGCCCCTTCACCATTTCCCATCCCCTTTTCCCTCTCTCACCTCATCTCCTTGTCCACCCGTCACCTCTCTCTGGTGCTCCTCCCCCCTTTTCTTTCTTCCATGGCCGTCCGTCTCTTTCACCAATCAACTTCCCAGCTCTTTACCTCACCCTTCCCCCTCGAGGTTTCTCGCTCCACTCAATCCACCTTTTAAATCTACTCCTCAACTTTTCTTTCTCCAGTCCTGCTGAAGGGTCTCGGCCTGAAACGTCAACTGCATTTTTTTTCCATAGATGCTGCCTGACCTTCTGAGTTCCTCCAGCATTTTGTGTGTGTTGCTATCCTTGCTGATTTGGTTTGAAACAAACAACAAACTTCACTGTATGATTTCAATGTACACATGACAAATAAAGCTAATCTTTATTTTTAAATGTGGAGTAATTGTGAAGTACAATTAAAAGATCAGTGAATGTCTAGAAATAGCTGAAACAGTTAATATTATGCTGCTTAACATCCTGTGGTGAGCATTTGGCCCATAATGACAGACAAGGAAGATTGTTAAACTCAACAACAGTTTTATTGTGATAAACCCCAAAACAGACCAGGCACCATGACCCAGAAAGAGGCACAACCAGTTTCGTGTAGACGAAGGAGGTGACCATCACACACGTCAGTTACAGTCAGGGTGACCCACAAATACACAAGTGAATAACTGTATAACCCAAACTAAGGTGTAACAATAAATGAACTGGAACTTCCCACCATAATCCCATAAAAGCATTTTAACACCAGGGTAATAAACAGTGGTGGTCTTAGAAATTCAGGAGGGGTTCTATCGGCCATGACCCCCCCCCCCCCAGAGCGACACACTGCCCCCACCCAAGGGGTCTACCGTCCTTGGCAACCCAACAGTCCATAACATAGTCCAAAAGTCCCAGTGGGGTTCGATTCTATCGCCCGGGGCACTGGGGGTATCTGGACCCCCCGCCAGGGAAGAGGCAGGGCACCTGTAGAGTTACTTTCTTCCTTCAGCCTCGCTGGGTCTGTGGTGCCCGAGGGCGGTCTCGGTGCCTTCCGTCGCTCAGACTACTGCACCCGATATACCACATCAAAGGTGCAGTTGAGCGCTCTCTCAGCCCCTTCCAGAGGCTTCCCAGCCCAGAGATAGGCCCTTCTTCTGGGAGGGGCAGACCACGTGCTGCTGCATTGGCTCTCCAGACTGGTGGCCTGGCCCTTTCTGGGACGTGCAAGGGTTGCAACACGAGCAGCTCCACGTCCTGCCTGCATCCGGGCTGGTATAAGCGTTCACGCAGCCTGCCCAGCGTCTTTGCAACTCCGAGATGGCCGGCCCCCACCAGTCCATGCACCGACCGCAGCACCGTGGTGCGGAGCCCCTGGTGCGAGAGTCTGTCACCGTCGGACAACGGCCACCGCCTGAACAGCAACCCGTCACGCACCTGCAGCGTTCCCCACAGTAAAGACTTTGGTCTCTGGGTCCAGGACAGAGACCTCTCCCCACGCTCAGCCATCCCCTCACCCGAGCCAGTATGGAGTCGCTCATCTGCTTGCTACACAGTTGCTTGTGGTCATGGTGGAGAGGTCATTGCCAGCTGTCACGTGGAATGTCACCACTGTCGCTTGCCCGTGGTTCTGCCGTGCTGCACTGCCGCGGGCCGCTGTGAAGCTGGTGGTGGCTGACCGTAGCCAGTTGGACCATCATCGTTGCCCACCCAGGCAGGGATGGCTGCTCCGTGTTGGGGAGCACACCGGGGTGGATGATAGCGCTGGTTGATCCCAAACGCACAGCATCTGGTACCCTCCACCATGCAGTCCACATGTAAGCCTTGCCCTTCACCCAGATGGCCCACCTGGAACGGCAACAATGGAGGGGTTCTGCTGGAGGACTTGGGCGGCACTGCCCGCTCAGCGTTTCCCGATGGCGGGGCTGAGCTGTGGCACGGTGCTGATGCCGGGCGGTCCTGGCCAAATGGTCTGCCTCACCGCACAGGTAGCAGAGGTCACTTTGCGGCCCACGGCATGTGTCAGACCAGTCTCACGGGCCCCTCCTCGTCACTTTCCTCCTCCGCCTCGGTGACACGAGCCCAGACTCGCGGTGTGTGGGACAATGCTGGAACTCCTTGGGAGACGGGGTACAAAATTGCCTCTGCACCCTCTGCCTCTGCCAGCACCTAGGCCAGCAGTGACACTGATGTCGGGCAAACTTGCTGCTGAAGGCATTCCGATGTCAGCGCCTTTACAAAGCAACGGAGGGCAAGCTCGTCCTGGGCCATGGGAGGGTACTGGGGGTAGCCATGCCAAGCACAGTGGTGGATTTCTGCTGAAACTGCCTCCAAACTTTCTCCCATACAGCGCCGTCTGCTGCCCAGTTCTTCCCTCAGTGCTTCCGCCCACGACCTCTGCTCGAAACGTCACCGCAGCGCCACTACAAGATCCTATAGTCATGCTGCTCTGCCGGCGTTAGGTCAAGCAGGGCCCACCGGGCATCTCTCGCCAGTGCCAGGGCAAGGTGCACTGCTGTCTCGGTGGGGCTCCACCCATTGTGCTATGTGGCAAGTTTGACTTGCCCCAGGCAGCTGATATTGTCGTATCTGGGGAGCTTCCGGGTAGACTCTGAGGCACAAATCGTCGAGGCCCTTTAGTCTTCCTCTTGCTCTGGTGGCACCTGTCATTGTGCCCACCCTCCCTTGGCTACGGCATCTTGGGTTCCCCAGTGCAGGTCATGTTGGAGAAGGGTGATGCCTTCCACCATGTCCCCTGGGTTGGGGAGTCTGGGTACACTCGCTCCGCTGGGGCTCCCTGAGAAGGCACAATGCTCGGTTCCCAGGTCCTTCGTCCAGGTCACGTCTTCATGAGTCCTGCCCGGGGATGCAGGGGGAGACATACTGCTCAGTCCCTCATCTTATCCCCCAGGTCCTAAGGCACTCCATCCGACATCTTAGCTCTTCAATCTCATCGTCAACTTTGTATCCCACTCCTGACACCATTGTGGCGAGCATTTGGTCCATGATGACAGACGAGAAAACTTGTTAAACTAAACAACACAAAAACAGACTGGGCACCATGACCCAGAGAGGGACCCAACCAGTCTCACCAGACCAGGAAGGTGACCATCACACACCCCAGTTACAGTCAGGGTGACCCACAAATACACAAGTGAATAACTGTAGAACCCAAGCTAAGATGTAACAATAAATGAACTGGGACTTCCCACCATATTCCCCCCCCCAGAGTGTCAAAATCCTTTGTTTAGATCAGGCGACCCAACCTTTTTTATGCCAAGGACCCCTACCATTAACTGAGGGATCTGTGGACCCCAGGTTGGGAACTCCTGATTTAGAGCAGGTTGGATAAATGTCTAACTGTTAATGGAACAGAGGTGATAAGATATTGTGGAGAACATAATGTGTCCCAGTCAGGTCTTCGAGTTACCAGCCGATGGGAAGTGCAGTGGGATGGGTATGTTGGAACTTGAACGTAAGCATATAATCATTTAGGCCATTTAGCCTTTCATCTGTACCTGTTACCCATCATTCCAATATCTCTGCACTTTACCCATAGCCCAACACGTTAAGCTCTTTTCTAGCTGAATTAATGATTAATTCTTTTTCTACCACTCTTCAGCGTAATGAGTTCCAGATCATCTCTGTACTTCCTCATGCTCCTGTAGCTTCTAGCCAAAACTTTACGGCTCTACCCTCTGACCCTTAAACTACGTACTTCTGGGATAACATTGACCTTCATTAAATGGGACAATTACCTTGAACTCCTCAAACAAGTTTCCTCTCACAGCTTTCATTGGAAGACAAGCCCAGCTTTTCCAATCTAACGTTGGAGCTGAAATCCCTCGTCAGTGGGAATACTTATGGGCTCAGGGTGAAAGGCAAAACACTTAAGGGAGAACTTCTTCACTCAGAGGGTGATGAGAGTATGGAACGAGCTTCCAGCAGAAGTGGTGGATGAGGGTTCGATTTCAGCATTTAAGAGAAATTTGGATAGGTTCATGGATGGGAGGGTTATGGTCTGGGTGTAGATCGATGGGACCAGGCAGAATAATAGTTCAGTACAGAATAGATGGGACAAAAAGCCTGATTCAGTGCTGTAACATTCTAGAACTCTCTCTCTCTCTCACTTTGGCTACATTTGAAGTTTTCAGCACTTTCACTGGGAACCACATCATTTAAATGCAAAACTCCAGTTTTGCGGAAAGTGGAGCGAATTCTAACAAATCCATTATATAAGATGAGTAGATATCGGAATGAGTAAGTGGATTACATGTGATGGATATAGAAATGGTCCAGGCCACTTTTTTTTACAATAGAATTAACAACTTGTTGTTGGCAGAAACTCTGTAATGGATATTTCACTGCCAGCAACATTAATTAAGGAGTATCATCCCTCCAGATCCTTACAGGCAATTATTAAATGTAGACAAGTACCTTATTTAAATTAGGCTCCTACTCAACTTTGGTTTGGTCTGATAATAAACACGATTCTGTCTTAGCCAGAGGGTAGAACCAAATGCTGAAAAGCTAAGGCCAGCACGGGTCTTCTGGGCAATGCTCTTAAAAGTGAATTTGGTTGGCAGCCAAATCCATCCTTCAAGAAATGGAGCTGCTATTTGAATTGTTTATAAATTGTGCTGCCCCTTTGCACATTTTGAACATTTCCTGCAGAAAGCTGTATTTTGTGCTGATGGTGCGGTAGCATAGCGTTTAGTATAATGCTTTGCAGTGCCAGTGACATGGGTTCAGTTCCCACCACTGTCTGCAGAAGGGGCATCTTAGTTCTCCCTGTGACTGCACGGGTTTCCTCCAGGTGCTCCGATTTCCTCCCAAGTTTCAAAGACGTACCGGTTAGTACATTAATTGATTGCATGCATGTAATAGACGCAGCTTGTTGGGCCAGAAGGGCTGCATCTCTAAATAAAACAAAAACATTATCAACTAGAATTTGTGAGCAAGTAGATCATTCGAGAGCATTAGATGTGCATTAGTATGCCAATAATATTGGAACATTTGATTGCCTAAGTTCATTATATCACCAGCGAGTTATCCTGGACATCAGCAGTTTCATACTGTTCCAGAGGGCAGTTATGCTTCTCATATTAATTTCTGTGCACACTTTGACCAGATTGAGTCACAAGAGTGAGATTCAGGGGGAAATATTTATTGAACTTTACCAGATGTTGAGAAATGCTTTGTAGAGCAGAAGGAGTGCAGTGGCACTTTGAAATAAGAAGCTTCACCTGTCTTTCACTGTTGTTTGATTGATGTGGCCTGGGATGCAGGCCCTTCCAAAGCCGTTCACAATTACAAATATCAATGACAAAATAATTTTAAGAATTCACCCTTCAAACATTTCTGAAGTTTAATTAGCAATACATAAATTGCTGAAGGAGGTCTGGCAGTACCTATGGATGGAAATAAACGGTCAACATTACAGTCTGTGACCCCTCATCAGGACTCGACCAGAAACGTTTATTGTTTATCTCCATCCATAGATGCTGCCTGTCCTGCTGAGTTCCTCTAGCATCTTATGTGTGTTGCTCTAAATTTCCAGCAT
The DNA here is from genome assembly GCF_030144855.1 of Hypanus sabinus. Classification (NCBI taxonomy): domain Eukaryota; kingdom Metazoa; phylum Chordata; class Chondrichthyes; order Myliobatiformes; family Dasyatidae; genus Hypanus; species Hypanus sabinus. Next base: position 24,701,024 of record NC_082708.1, read on the forward strand.
CTGTAGAATCCCTTGTGCCATTGAATTAGAACTTGATTTTTCGGTAACTTAACTTGACCTGAATAATTTGAGTCTATAACCTGAGTTACCAATGGGAAACAAAAATTCACTAATCTTGTGTACATAAGATCAGGGAAGGAAAGTTGGGCAATGCATGAAAATATTGTGCCATGTGATAACATGTTTAGGCCAGGATCATTGTTTCCAAGGTATACTGTCCAAAACTCAAAGCAAGATTCAAGGTTCAAGATTCAAAGTTCATTTTATTGCCAAAGTATGTATGTACAATACAACTCTGATATTTGTCTTCTTCAGATAGCCATGAAACGTGTACAAGATGATGAGAGGCATTGATCCTGGGGATAGTCAGTGGCTTTTTCCCAGGGCTGAAATGGTTGCCACAAGAGGGCACAGGTTTAAGGTGCTGGGGAGCAAATACAGAGGAGATGTCAGGGGTAATTTTTTTTTTACGCAGAGAGTGGTGAGTGCGTGGAATGAGCTGCTGGCAATGGTGGTGGAGGCGGATACGATAGGGTCTTTTAACAGACTTTTGGATAGGTACATGGAGTATAGAAACATAGAGGACTATGGGTAACCCTAGTAAGTTCTAAGGTAGGGGCATGTCTGGCACAACTTTGTGGGCCAAAAGGCCTGTATTGGGCTGTAGGTTTTCTATGTTTCTATGAATTATGCATGAAGAAATAAAAGAAACAAAAGTTGCAGAGCCCAGAATCTGCCTCCCCTTACCTGCAGGAGAAAACAGCAACAATAGCAATTCCTGACCTCGTCACTCGCAGAAAAGAAACGACGACAATAGCAATACATCCCCAACTCTTCCAGTGCAGATAAAAACAGTGACCAATGCCCTCACTCACACAAAGGAACTGTGACGTAAGCATCAAAAACCCCCTACCAACCCCACACCCACAACATAAAAAACTACAAATGACCAACCCACCAATCGGCCACAAGAAATAAAACACCAACAAACTGAAGGAGACTAATGTAAATCAAATACAGTCCAATCGAACAGTCCTTCTGTGACTTAGAAATCATGCCTGATATGAACCGTGACCTCTGTTGGGAGTGATCCCTGAACCTTTGGCTCCATTGGGAGCGAGTGCTGAACCTCTGGCCTCTGTTGAGAGTGGTTGCTGACCATGTCCGAACACCTTCACTTCGATGCTTCAATCTTCCTCACTGCTTTGGTGTTGTTTATGACCCCAGGTCCTATCTTTGTTTTTTTTTACAAGTCACCTTGTGTTTCGGTCATTTTTGGATTTTTGTCTCTGATTTCCATAAGGCTGCTCTCTGGATAACTCTCTCATAACACTGGATCCTTCAACTGAGATCCATCACAAGATTACAAATGGATGTCAAACGTCAGGCCGATAGGCCAGCGTGGACAAACTCTGGTTCCTTCCCCCACCCCCTGTCTCAGTGAGTTGTTGTCAGGTTTCAGAGTCAGAGTTCCATTGGCAGGAGGAATGAGGTCTGATGACCACCCGGGTTTACAAATCCATTAGACCAAAGTTCAAGGCCTTGTGTTCAACATCCCTTCCGTGGCTAGTCTGGAGTTTGAGGCCTAGTATTGGGTGATTGAGGAGTCCTGGGGTTACTGCTGAGGATTGAGGCCTGAGGATCAAATCCAAAGTCCAGAATTCAAGGCCCGGAGACTCAAGTCTACAAATCTGTGAGCTCCCTGGGAAACTTGAAGCCCAATGTTTGTGAGCCCAAGTCTGCTGGAAGCTGGAGGCCGAAGAAGATGGTCTGTCCTAGGGCTAGAGGACTGGGCATTTGTGTGGATAAGAGGGAGGAATGGAGCTTGATTTGCAGTTGCTTTGTTGGTGCTTGTTGTATTTTGTTGTGTTCTGTTTTGTACTGCTGTACGTTGCGAGCATGCTATGCTACTGCCAGAGTGTATGGCAACACTTGCGGGCTGCCTTCAGAACATCCCTTGTTGCTTGTTAATACAATGATGTATCTTACGAAATTCTATTCGCTTGTTGCGATTATTGGCTGTATCTATCGCAATGGCAAATCTATGCACACAAGCGAAAGTGATCCACCTTGACTCGAAGGGACTGCCTAAGAAGAAGCAGCTAAAATAATGGAGTGACACTCTGAGTAACCAGTGGAGCCACAAAAAGAGGAGATAATCAGAAAAGTATGATTAGAGAATAAGTTACAGCTTTTTGTGTGTTAAGCTGAATTTTATGAACACTAAAGGACATTAGAGGCATTTAAGAAACTCTTAGATAGGCACATGAATGAGAGAAAAATTATTGACTCTGTAGGAGGAAGGACTAGATTAATCTTAGAGTAGGTTAAAAGGTCAGTACAACATTTTGGCCACATCATGAAAAGACAGGATTCCTTGGAGAAGACTCCCATGTTTGGTAAAGTAGAAGGTAAAGGAAGGAAAGGGTGGCAGAGGCTACAATGGATAGATAATTATACTCAGACAATGCGTATGACAATGGGGGATCTTCGGCAGTTTCCAACGAGAAGGCTTGGTGTGCAGGAGTCCATGAGGTCACGAAGAATCAGACTCGACATAACAAGTGAACTGCAACAAACAACATTGTGGGCTGAAGGGCCTGCACTGTGCTTTAATAATCTATGACTCTACCATATTTAATTAAAAGACAGCAGCTAATTATAGCCAATTTATGTTGTGCACTCATTATCAGTGGGACGTAGACTAAAGCTATTCAATGTGGTTTTCGTGCCTTCTGTACAGGAAGAGTTTTAGCCCAGGCCCCACGTGTGAGAACTCTGCTTTCCCATCAAGGTTAACACCATATGTAGTTCTCAGCACAGCGGCAGATGGGAAACACCATAGATGAGTAGTCTATGCCAGTGTGGTTTTATAAACAAGAACTCTTGATGATTGATATCAATAGCAACATGAACAAATTGCTGCTAAGAATACTCCATCATGTTGACATAAAAGCGATAACCACTAGTGTAAAACATTAGAAGTCCCTTAAGACTAAATTCTTCAATACTTTAAAGCTGACTCTATTTGATTATAGTTTTAATTTTATTTAAGCGTATTTCAGGTCTAATACTCTACAGAATATAAGCAGTAGCTCCAAGTACAATGGAGAATGATATTATCTGTTAGTGTCATCAGGGTAATCGGTTTAGTTCACTCATATCTCTTGCTTCCCTGCAACTGTTAGGCTTCTTTCTTTGATGTTCTGCATTCAGGGTGATCCAAGCTCCAATGTTACACCCTAAAAGAAAACAGAAATGCTGAAAAAATTAATCACAGACTCGGGGAGTGTTGTGCTCAAGTAAAGACTATGTAACTCCCTTGTCAGAAATTTAATCTTTTTCCTATTCGTTACACAGGCCAAATGCTTAAGGACAGTAAGATTTTTAATAAGGGTTCTATCTAAATTTTAACATTTCTTTCTAATAAAGACAATTAAGAAATTAATCTAAATTAACAAACCCAAGATTAAAGGTGTAAAACCACAATTTATCAAAGTTTAGCACTGAGAAGTAGCAAAAGGGGATCTATTTTAATAATTTTCCAACAACATTCTCACTGTCAGTAAAATATACAAGAGATATAGTTACAAGTTATAATCTTCTCCTTAATTTGTGCCAATCATCCATGTTGCAATAATATTAAGGGTACTTGAGATATTCCACTTGTCTTAGCAGTGTAAAGTAATATAATTTTACAAGTGGAAAGTGGTGGGGATATTTAGCAGCATCAGTTGGGAGAGGAACAAAGTTAACACTTCAGGTCCATGCCCCTTGATCACAGAACATAGAATACAACAGAACAGTACAGGTCCTTTGACCCATGATGTTGTTACCAACCTACTCTAAGATCAATCTAACCTGACATAGGTCTCCATTTTTTGATCATCCACGTGCCTATCTGAGGATTTCTTCCTCTTCTTCCCAACATACACAACTAGTCTAGACTTTCCCACTATTGGAAACATTCACCACTCTATCTGGGCCTTTCAATATTTGATAGGTATTCAGTGAGATCTCCCCCCAATTCTTCTAAACTCAGTGAGTACAGGCCCAGAGCCATCAAATGCTCCTCATACGTCAACCTTTTCATTCTCAGGATCATTCTCATAAACCTCCTCTGGACCCTCTCCAATGCTACACATCCTTTCTTAGATATGGAGCCCAATAAGTTCCTTGGAGTTCCCTGAAAAGTCTTACCAAACAGAAGTGGTCCCAAGTCTTCCCTTTCTTTACTTTGGCCATCAGCATAATCAGTTTTATTGATTTGATAAAGACAATCAACATCTATTTCTTCTCACTTCCTCTGATCCTGATATGCTCAGGAACCTACCCCCTCCCATTCACAACCACTCCATTCCCCATTCACCCCTGCCCTGTTCACCTTCTTCAGCCTGCCCCTCCCTCCATCCCACCATATACTTTCTGTGAAGCAAAAAGACGTTCACACACGATTTAGAAAACTGAACGTTAGGAAAGCTGCAGGCTCTGATGGCATCTCACCTGATACTCTAAGGCACTGCGTTGATCAGCTAGCGTAGGGGTGGCCAACCTTATACATTCCATGCGTCGATTATTTTGTGCACAAGTTCAGATGCACCATACAACTCTTGTACCCCCATTCAATTCTTGTAAAAATATGTTAATATAGTCATATTTAGCATTTTACATGAAATATTGATTTAATATAAAAACAAGATAAACATTACTTACCTTAATGAGACTTCTTTTAACAACTATATTTTGTCTTCTTTTGATTTCTCCCTTTTCCTTTCTGTAATTTTTCCGTATTCTTTCTGTAATTCAGACCCAAGCACTAGCTTCAGTTTTCCTACTATTTCAGTCTGATGTTGTGTTTTATAGTGTCTATTAAGATCATGTCTTCTGTTATGTGAGAAAGTGTTTTCACAAACAATGTACAACAGTTTTCCTGACGGACCCACTATAAATAAGAACTCATTTTCCCACTGTTCATTGAATTCATGCTTACTATCACTTTCTGCTTTTCTTTTGCTCACTTTCTTTTGCACTACGATGGGTAACTGAATGTAAAATCAAGGCTTAATTTTCTAAAAAGTACAAAACTGCAAATGTTCACAAAGGACGAACAAAGCACAACTCCACAGCGCACGAGTGTCAATTGTAAACCATCTGGCAAAAACCTGCCATGTACCGCTGGTTCAGATGCTTGGCACCTCAGGATCAAACAAGTATCAAACGTGTATTGAATAGTTATGGAACGACTGCAGAACAAAAGTCCTTCTTTCCTAGTTTGACACATTGAACATATTTTTTAATTGAGAACAGATTAATGTGAAAGAAGATAACACTCGCCAAAAGATGTGCACGAAATAATAAAATCGCTAAAAATAATAGCTAAATTTTAGATTTATTCTCAGTAAAATCAATTTCTAGCTCCAAGCTACTTGAATTCCTATTATACATTTCTTTTCTACAAATCGGTTTTTGGTTAATACTTTTTGCATGAGTAGGCTTACTTTTTTATTATTATCACTGGGTGCAATGTGCCACTTCTAATCATCCAATGTGCCACTTCTGGCTCAGGTGCCATAGGTTGGCCACCCCTGAGCTAGCACCTGCTTTCACTGAGATATTTAACATCTCCCTGCAATTATGCAAGGTCCTGGACTACTTTAAAGTTGCTACAATCGTTCCAATTCCCAAGAAAGGCATAAGCACTGGAGTTAATGATTATGGGTCAGTCAGTCTGATTTCAATGTTATGAAAACCTTTGAACATCTGATGTTGGCTTACCTTCAGTCCATTACTAATCCTCTTCTTGACCAACTACAGTTTGCTTATTGAACAAATTTCTCCATTGAGGAAGTAGTTAACTTGTGCCTTCACTCCATATTTCAATATTTGGACACCCCCAACACCTATGAGAGGATCTTGATTTTAGTTCCACGTTCAACACTGAAGGCAAAGCTAAAGGCAGAGATTCCAGAGTTGCTCCACAGCAAACTAACCCACCTAGCTGTACCTTACAGTATCTGTCAGTGGATTACAAACTTGCTGACAGGAAGGAAGCAATATGTAAGATTGGGTTCATACTTGTTTGACCCAATGTTTTTAATTACAGGCTCTCCCCAGTGCTGTAATCTTTCACCCCTCCTGCCCTCACTTTATACAAATGACCGTATCTCCACAGACAGATCTATTAAAATCCTAATGCTCACAGATGACATGACTGTAGTTGGTTTCAGTTCCAATAATGATTTGACCCGCTAACAAAGAGAGGTAGACCGTCTTGCAGTATGGTGTGCTCATGATAGCTTGGAGCTTAATGCTATCAGGACAAGGGAAACGAGGATTGACCTGCTGTCAACCCCCTACCTGCTGCCCCCCACTTGGAAATTAATGGTCGAGCTGTGGTCAAGTCATTCAAATTCCTGGGGACTACCACCACCAGTATATTGAAGTGGGACAAGGTCATCTGGCCCATCACTAGGAAAACAAGGATCGTCCTTCCTACACCAGGTTAGGTAACTTAACATCTCAGTACGTATCCGGATGAATTTTTAACTCAGTCATCATTGCGAAAGTTGTGACCACCTCTATCACTGTTTGGTTTCCAACTGTCTCCTCCCTCTTCAAGTCCAGGTTGCAGCCAGTGGTCCACTTAGTGAAGAAGATCGCTGGCTACCATCTATCTACATTGAAGACCTGCTCATTGCCAGAGCAAAGAAATGTTGCAAATCTTACTGCTGACTCCACACCCCAGCAGTCACCTATTCATCGATTTGCATTTTGAAAGCCCTACAAGTCCATCAGCACCAGGACAATACATCAGTCCGAAGCTTCTTTGTTCTAATATCCAGCTGCTCCGCAAAACTCTCGCAGGTGCAATACCCTAGCTGCCCCTGCATAACATCTGTAAAAGGGATTCCCAACCTGGGCTCCACTTGATTAGTCCATGGCATCAAAACGGTTGGGAACCCCTGCACGGTTAAAGGGTCTTACCTGCTCTCCTTGTTCTGTTGATAATTACTTATCTGTTCACCTGTTCATATTTATTTAAGTTTGATTATTGAATATTGCACATGTGACCATTCTGCTAATTGTTGATTGCTGATGGCTGGGTTTGCATTGTTGTCCTGTTAATCGTTGGTTGCTATAGTGCTGTCTGTTATGGTGTTGCCCTACGTTGTATGCTTGGCATCAAACCACAGTCAATTCTGGTATGTTTCATATACTGGCAATAAAGTGATACTGATTTTGAAAGCTGCGCACAAAATAATTCCCTTTCTTCGGCTGAATGCCCATCAGTTCTATTAGCATGCTGACGTATGATGAGTGACAGACAATGATCTGACAACAATGTACCATGGAGAAAGCTAGAGCTTCCCACAGAATCAATGTATTCATTGAGTCAAAAGAGTCTTTGACTCTCATTTTAGTTCAGTATTTTGTCCTGTGAGCCACAGGTACAATTGGAAACTCACTTGCAGCAGCATCACAGTCTCATTGGTACAAACACACAGAATATAAATTATACCTAAGTTACCAGTATACATCTTGGGAATAATTCCAGATATAATTTTTCCTGTTCTCGCAAATATTCCTATCTGCCATCCCTCTCCACTGCAAATTCAATTTCACTTCAGCTGAAGGGTGCCAGTGATGAACTCTGCCTAGGCAATTTCTTGGTGAGTCAATGTCGAAGCATTGACTTTTGAGGGGTTGGCCCCTCTATTAAGCTCCATTAGCCACTTCATGTTCTGCTGATGTCGTCACGGAGCATATTTGGAACCCTGTACTTCATTGTAAATTCATCGTGCTTTTCTACATGCTATTTGTGTCCAGTGAAGCAAATTGCATTTCCTTGCTTACACTGACAACCCAGAGTTAATTCACAAATGATGACTGATGGATGGAGCATCACTAAAGTAGTGGGGCTAGAATCACCATGGTGATAAGCTGTTGCCGAGGGTGTCTGGTTGACGGGTTAATGAGGGCAGTGGAAGAGAAGGAGAGAGCAAACAAAGGAAGATGCAAAGCTGTGAACTGCAGATCAGAGCTGTAGGAAATGGGCAGAGAGAAGGGGCATGCAGACAGATAACCTACTGAAGAACTGATTAGTTCTGATATGATCAGAAAAATAAAGAGGCATCGGATATAATTACAACATTTAAAGTGCATTTGTACAGGTACAGGGGTTCCTCATCTTTTTTTATGCCATGAACCCCTACTGTTACCCACGAAAGCGGCGGACCCCAGGTTGGGAACTCCTGGTGTAGAGGCATACAGGTCGAATGCAGGTATAGCTAAGCATCATGGTTGTCATGGACAAAAGGACGACTTTCTTTGTTGCATGCTGCTCTGATGCTATGATTCTAATGTTAGGAACAATGCATAAAGCTGTGCAACAGGTCAGAGCAGGACTGGAAGCAAAAACGTAAAGGTGACAGGTGACGGGATTCCTTCGGACTTCTGGGTTGTGTGAGGAGGAGTGTGGAGCTGGGAGGGTGGGTTGCGGGTGGTTGAACGGTGAAGGGTTCCTGAAAGACTTAGCCCATCTTGCCTTGCATTACATCAAGTAATCAAATGGAACTTCCTTGAGAAGTTCATTGTCAACACTTACAAGCAGGATCTATTAATTTACAACTTCCCTAACATCCCTAACGTTCAATACATTGGTCACAAAATGTTGCCGTTTGATAAGTTGCACACTAGTAATTTTCTTTTATGTTTCAACCAAGAAAATGCCTTTAGAATTTTTTCCTGGTTATCATGCAATTTTCCTACTTTGCAAGTGGCAACATCCTGTTAATTACAGTTCTATCTTACACAGATACGTCATGGCAGGGTAGTCTGGAAGGTTATAGTGCAGGTGATCCAGGGGAAGATACCAGACTGGATTCATGATTGGCTCAGTGGTACGAAGCAGAGGGTGACGATCGATGGATGTTTATGAGGTCTGGAAAATAATTTGATTTTCAATTCCCATTTTGGTTCATTTTACCATTAATCTGCAGGGAGGGGTAAATTTGCAGAAACCGATTAAAGTAACAGCACATCTTTGAAGGCAGCATCACAGAGCGTGTGGTGAAGAAAGCTTTTGGCACACTGACCTTGGTTAATCAGGACGCTGAGTATGGGAGCTGGGCAGTTATGCTGCAGTTTTATAAGATGTTGGTGACCATCTTGCTATAGGAAAGATGTTATTAAATCAGAAACAATGCAGAAAGGATTTACCAGGATGTTCCTTGGACAGGAAGAGTTTGATACAGCACAGGATTTGCTCCTTGTTTACATGTTTAAGTGCAGCTTAAACATTACAACTGTTTCTATTTCCAACATCTCCTGTAGCAGCACATTCCAGGCAGGTGTCACCTTCTGTGTAAGAGAACTTGCCCCACTAATCTCATTTAAACTTTTCCCTTCTCACCATAAGCCAGTGTCCTCTATCCGACATTTCCTTTCTGGGAGCAAATCTCTGGCTTTCTGTCCTGTGTCCCCCATGATTTAATTAAACGCCTCTCATAAGTTTATTTTTTGACTTGATCTCTAGTCCTAGATTCCATAAACAATAGAGTTTCCTTTTTTTCTTTTGATACAACTATTAGTTTGCCTGCAAAGATGGAAAATCTCACTCAAATTGCATTTTAACCTTCCTAAATCCTGAGGAATTCAGTCTTTATGTTGAAGTCCAGTTCTGGTAAATCAGCATAAGATTTTTTTAAAGATGGTTTCAACTCAAGATGCTCCTGCACAACCAATATATATTTTTTTAAAATTGCCTTATGAAACCTCAGGTTCTAAAACCAAACATAAGAAGACAAAGCAGTCGACCATTTGGCCCATCATCACTGCTCTGTCATGGTGAGATTAAAACAAAATTAAAAATAAAACAATTAACAGTTCAAAACCGCCATTTTTAACATGTTACATTCCAAATTAGTGATCCTCATATTGGTTAATAATTAGAGTTTCAATATGTCTGTTTTTAATAGTTTAATTGGTAAAGGTTATACAGTACTTCCCTTTATAAAGCCATAGTCCTCTCTCTGATGTGCTCCTCCTAGTCCACATGCTCAGTCATTCTGTCATTTACAACAAATTTCTGCAAGTGATGTTAGACCTTAAGCTTGTAATTTTTCAGCTTGTCTTGAGTGATCTGGTGTTTTGTTGGCTCCAGGGTGGTTCTGTGTAACGTGTGTGTCCTGGAGATGGGGTGCGAGCCCATGATCGACTCCATTTTTCGCCGATCTCACCAGTTAAAGCGCTAAGGAAAATTGAAATTATCGAGGTGAGAGCGGAAGGCGAGCAGTTGTCATCATCGTCTAGCAGCCTCTTACCTCTTGCTGCCGGAGGGAGGTGTCTGCGTGTGATGGCCTCTCTCGGCCTCTCGTCCGCTGCTCCTGGAGGAACGACCCTGCGATCAAATGGTCACCCTCTCCCTCTGCTTGATGCTGCCGGAGGGTGGTGCCGGAATTCTGGGTCCCGGGTAAGGTTTAGTCGACATGACTTGTGGGTTGAACTCTGCAGTTCACATTACCATGTGTTTCTGGTTTCTGGTCACGCCTTTTTTGTTGCTATTTTGTGCGATTTTGATTGGGGACGGACTGGCTCTGCGGCCTGAACAGAGCTAGATTGAACTGAACTGAGCTGAACTGAATATGTCTGGACTGGCTGGATGATTTGTGGTTTGGTGTTTTATATTCTCTGTTTTTGTTGTTTGCACAATTTTTTTCTTATTTCTCTGTGTTGGCAGCTTGATGTTTCTCTTTGAATGGGGTCCATGCTTTTTCTTTCTTTGCTTCATGATAATTAGCCTGGTGATCAAGATGGCCCAGGAGAGTTCTATACTGTTGGGTTGTCTCCCTTTGTCAGTGAGAAGGCAAGTCTCAGGATTGTATTCTGCATACGTACTTTGATAATAAATGTACTTTGAATCTTGAACTTTGAATCTTCAAACAACAAAGTGTTAGTACCTAAGATGAGATATCGACAACGCCACAAAAGAAAGCTCCAAGCTATATCTGTTGAAATGGGATGCAAATTGCTGATTTTGGGGCAGGTGCAAACACTACGATCATCACTAAAAGACATTACAATATTAAATAGGCAGACAGCAATACTATAGATAGTTTTATGCTGCATACTCACTGCCACTGGTGTTTAGACTGAATTTATTGCCTTCTGCATAAGAAAGGTTTTAAACCAGGACCCTGTGCGTTGGGTGTGAAGACCATATGTGGATCTCAGCACAGTGGCAGATGGAAAACACCACAGACTCGTAGCGTTTGCCAAGATGGCTTAATAAGTGAGAAATATTGATGAATGATGTAAGTACTAATAAGGGCACAAGGGGGGGTGTTACTAAAGATACTCAGGTTGAAATATTTACATACATTTGCTGTTAAGAGCAATTATGTTCATTAGTGCCCTGTACTGATAGGTAAGCTTGTGAAAACTAGACTCAGTTTATGGCCATAGAAAAATTTACTTATTAAATTCTCTTAGTGGCCACCTTATTAAGTACCTCCTGTGCCTAATAAAGTGGCCACTGTATGTATGTTCGTGGTCTTCTGCAGCTGAAGCCCATCCATTTCAAGCTTCGACGTGTTGTGCATGGCTGTTGTAATGCATGGCTACTATCACCTTCCTTCCTGCCAGCTTGAACCAGTCTGGCCATTCTCCTCTGACCACTCGTACCAACAAGATATTTTCACCCACAGATCTGCCGATCATCAGGTGCTTTTAGTTTCTTGCATATCTTTTATGTAATGAGCTGCTGCCACATGAATGGCTGATTAGATATTTGCATTACAAGTAGGTATACAGGTGTAACTACTAAAGCAGCTACTGAGTATATGTAAAAGTCCCCAATTTAGGATATCACATCAATGTTAAATTTATTAATTTTTCAATGGCAGAGAACGGATGGGAACAATATTATCTCCAAGTTCCTCAGCAAGTCAGATGTCCTGCCCTGAACACAGATCACTATTCCTTCACTGTTGCTAGAACAACCTACCCAAGAAGTCAGCAGAAGTACCTTCACAGCACAAATTACAGCATTTGAGTGGAGGTCTCCCACCACTCAAGGATAAACAGGACTAGCAATGTTTGTTGGTCTTGTTAGCAGCACTTAACATCTTTAAATGCATCCCTGAAACCAGACTTCATCACTAGTGGGTGAGACTGGAGTATTCAGAAACAGAATGCAACCCAAAAATATAGAACTCTCCTGGGCCATTTTGATTGCCAGGCTAATTATCATTAAGTTGGTGATCTGATGAGAAATCACAGACATTTCAGATTAGACCATAAGACATAGGAGCAGAATTAGGCCATTCAGCCTATTGAGTTTGTTCCACCGTTCCATCATGGCTGATCCCAGACGCCACTCAAACCCACACACCTGCCTTCTTACCACATCCTTTCATGCCCTGACTGATCAGGAAATGATCAACTTCCCCCTGAAATATTGACATGAACTTGGCCAAGACTGTGGTGACTGTGGCAGAGCATTCCCCAGATTTGCTACTCTCTGGCTAAAAAAGTTCTGCCTTATCTCTGTTCTAAAGGGTCGCCCCTCAATTTTGAGACTGTGGTGCTCTAGTTCTGGATACCCCCATCATAGGAAACATCCTTTCGACATCCACAATATCTAGTCCTTTCAACATTCAGTAGGTTTCAATGAGATCCCCAGCATCATTCTAAACTCCAGTGAATACAGGCCCAAAGCTGCCAAACGCTCCTCATATGTTAACCCCTTCATTCCTGGAATCATCCTCGTGAACCTCCTCTGGACCCACTCCAATGACAACACAACCTTTCTGAGATATGGGGCCCAAAACTGTTGATGATACTCCAAGTACAACCTGACTAGTGTCTTACAAAGGCTCAGTGTTATCTCCTTGTTTTTATATTCTACTCCCCTTGAAATAAATGCCAACATTGCATTTGTCTTATTTATCACAGCCTCAACCTGTCAATTAACATTCTGGGAGTCTTGCACGAGGACTCCTAAGTCCCCCCTGCACCTCTAATGTTTGAACCTTCTCCCCATTTAGATGATTGTCCACACTATTGTCCCTTTGACCAAAATGCATTATCATACATTTCCCAACAATATTCCATCCATTAGTTCATTGATTCTTGATTATATCAGACAGACTGGACAACACTACAATGTCAGCAAGGCATAAACAGAACAGGTTCTTGAGTTGCGGGAAATCTGGAATAACACACAATATGCTGGAGGATCTCAGAAGGTCAGACAGTATCTATGGAAAGGAATAAAGAGGCGATGGTTTGGGTCAAGACCTGTCAGCAGGGCCTTGCTGAAAACTGAGAATGGGCCAATGGCAGATGTAGAGAAGTGCAGAAATTTCAGAGGGTGTAGTTCTGGCAAGAATTCAGAGATAAGACAAGTCACGAGAACACCCTGATATTGGCTATTATATTATCCATGTCCCACTGTGAAGAAAAGCAGCAACAAGTTACTGATACCCTTTTCACCACAACTACACTCACAAATGTTTAACATAAGTACTCGGTGCTCTATACAACTAATGAGACCCATATTAACCCTTGATTAAAATATTTACATTATGCTGCCACTCAGTTAATGGAGTTTAGAACAGGCATTCTTGTTCTTTCATTTTTCCTCACTGTGAATTACCCCTATAGATTTCATAGTAATGGGACAACAGATTTTAAGATCCAGCCTGAAGGTGCTTGAATGTTACAAGAGACATTTTTATTGTGAGCATCCATTGTGGCACTGATGTTGCAGAAAACCAGTTGCTAAGCATGAGTTATTAGAGTTCCAGTGGTTAAAAACAGCTCTACATTTTTTTTTTTGGTTGTTGCCAAGCTCCAGAGAACATAGCTCTTCTCAAAATCAGAATCAAAATCACATTTATTATCACTCAGCACTTTGACCCACAATGCTGAGTTGAATCAATTAAATTAGTAATCAAATAGGTAGCTAATCTCTTTCACCAACACAATGTACATATCCTTCCATTTTCCTCACATTCATGGGCTTGTCTAAACATCCATTAAATTATAATCTTATAAATCTCTATCAGATCTCCACAGCCTCCACCTCTCCAAAGAAGGCAACCCAAGTTTGTCCAACCTCTCAATATACTACATGCCCTCAAACCAAGACAACATCCAGGTAAACCTCTTCTGCACCCTCTCCAAAGCCTTGAAATTCTTCCTATAATGGGGCAACCAAAACTGTATGCATTTCTCCAGATGTGGCCTAACTAGAGTTTTATAGAACTGCAGCATAACTTCCTGACTCTATAAGGTGACAAACTTCACAGGGAGACAATCATACCAGTGCCCAAGAAGAGCAGGGTAAGCTACCTCAGCGACTATCACATAGTAGCACTCACATCTGAAGTAGTTAATCATGGCTAAAATAAACTCCTGCCTATGCAGGAGCCCGGACTCACAGCAATTTGCCTATTGCCACAATATGTCTACAGTGGATGCAATCTCAGTGGTTCTCCACTCTGCCTTGGATCATCTGGATCCAATACTTATATCAGGTTGCTGTTTATTGACTAAGCTCAGCACTCAACACAATCAAACCCTCAGTTCTAATCAAAAAGGCTCCAAACCCTGGGCCTTTGCACCTCCCTCTGCAACTGGATCCTTGACTTCCTCAATGGGAGACCACAGTCTTTGCAGAGCAGAAATGGTACCTCCTCCTCACTGACCATCAGCATTAGCTCACCTGAAGGATCCATCCTTAGCCCACTGTGTTACTCTCTCCACAACCCATGTCTGTGTGTCTCGGCACAGCTCAAATGCCGTCTATAAATTTGCTGGTGACACAACGGTTATCAGATGGTGACAAGGAGATGTACAGGAGTGTGTCGTACCAGCTGGTTGAGTGGTCTCACAGCAACTTATTTGTCAGTAAGACCAAGGAATCGATTGTGCACTTCAGGAGGAGGAAGTCAAGGGAAGACTCACCAGTCCTCTTCACTCTGATTCTGTTTCTGATACCTTTGTGCTCAGTGCCTTGCTAATAAAGGCAAGCGTGTCATACGTGTTCTTAACCATTCTATCAACCTGTGCAGCCACTTCCAGGGAGCTATGAACTTGAACCTCAAGATCCCTCTGTTCATCACGCTGTTTAGGATCTTGCCCTTAAGAGTGCATTGTTTCTTGGCCGGTTTAAACTCCATCTGCTATTTCTCCACCCATATCTGTAGCTGATCTATACGCTGTTGTATTCTTTGTCATTAACCTCCACTCTCCACAACACCACCAATCTTCATATCATCTGCAAACTTACTAACTCACCAATCAACATTTTCATCTAGGTCATTTATATAAATCACAAGCAGCAGAGGTCCCAATACTAATCCTTGTGAAACACCACTAATCAGAGACTTCCTTTTAGAGTAAGTCCACTTGACATTGCCCTCTGTCGTCTATGGGCAAGGCAGTTCTGAATGCAAGTGGCCAATTCACCATGGATACCATGCAACTCAATATTCTGGATGAGGTTTCCATGAGGGACCTTGTCAAAATGCCTTACTAAAATCTATGTAGACAACAACCACCACTCTACCTTCATCAGTCACCCTCAACACCTCATCAAGAAAACTCAAGCAGGTTAGTAAGACATGACTTTCCCTGCACAACGCCATACTGGTTTTCCCTAACTAAGCTATGGTTTTCCAAATGTTCATAAATCCCATTCCTAAGAATACTCTCTGGTAACGTCCCTACCACAGATGTGAGACTTACTGGTCTATAGTCTCCAGGATTATTCCTAGTTCCCTTTTTCAATAATGGAACAACATTAGCTACTCGTCAGTCCTCCAGGACCTCACCTGTGGCTAGAGAGGACATGAAGATAGTGGTCAAAGCCCCAGCAATCTCTTCTCTTGCCTCTCTCAATAATGTGGGGTATATCCCATCAGGTCCTGAACCTATCCACCTTAATGGCCTTTAAGGGACACAACACTACCTCCTCCTTTAACTCAAAATGCCTTAGCATATCAATACATATCAATATGCTAAGCACTGATCTCACAAGTCTCCAAGATGGAATTATCCTTCTCCTTTGTAAATACTGATGTAAAGTACACATTAGGGACTTCACCCACATCCTTTGCATCCAAACAAATATTTCCCTTTTATCCTTGAGTGGTCCTATCCTTTCCCTAGTTATCCTCTCACTCGTCACGTATGTATAGAATGCCTTGAGATTCTTTTTAATCTCATATGCCAAGAACTTTTCCTGGCCCCTCCTGGCTTCCTTCATTCCCGTCTTGAGTTCTTTTCTGGCTTCTTTATAATCCTCAAGGACACTGATATGCGTTACATACTTCTCCTTTTTTTTTCTTGACTAAATTCATCACCTCTCTCAACACACAAGATAATCTTCCCTTGCTATCCTTGTCCTTCCTTCTTATGGGAACATACTTGTCCTGTACTCTGTGCAGTTGCTCTTTAAACACCTTCCACATGTCAGATGAAGACTTGCCCAAAAATAGCTGTTTCCAAGTTACTGCTTAATGCTCTTATAATTTGCTATGCTCCAATTGCAAGGTCTCTTGCAAGGTCCATATGTATCCTTATTACAGCTATCTTAAAACTTAAAGAGTTCTGGTCACTGTTCACCCACTGGCAGGTTAGTCACTTGGTCAGGCTCATTATCCAACACCAGTTCCAGTACTACCTTCCTCTTGTTAGACTATCTACATATTGATTTAAGAAACCATCCTGGATGCACCTAACAAATTCTGCCTCATGTAAACCACTTGCATAGAGAAAGCCCCAGGTTATATTAGGGAAGTTGAAGTCCCCCATGACAACACTGTACTGCTTTTACACCTTTCCTTATGCTGCCTATGTATCTCTTCCTCAATGTCCCAGTGGCTATTGGGGGTCAGTAGTACAATCCCATCAGAGTGATTGCACCCTTCCTATTTTTGAGTTTTATCCATATAGACTCATTATGTCTTCTCTGAGTGCAGCTGTGATACTGTCCCTGATTATTAGTGCAACTCACCCACTTCTTTTAATTCCCTCTTCACCCTTTCTAAAGCAACAAAACCCTGGGACATTAAGCACCCATTCTCGCTCAACCAAATCTCTGTAATAGTTATAGCATAATTGTTCCATGTACTGATTCATTCTCTATCAGCTTTGCTCATATTACTCCTAGCAGTAAAATCCGAACACTTCAAACTATCCATCCCATCGTATCTATTACCTCGTTCCTGCCTGTTTTTGCTGGCCCTAACATCTACCTTCCTCTGCATATGGCTGCTTTCTGCCCTGATGCTCTTGTTCCCATGCCCTTGCCAAACTGGTTTAAACCCAGCCGAGTAGCACTAGTGAGCTTCTCTGCTAGGATATTGGTTTCCTTCCAGTTTAGGTGCAACCCGTCCCTCTTGTACAGGTTACCCTTCCCCCAGAAAAGGTTCTAATTATCCAAGAACGTGGAAACCTGCCCCTTGCACCATTTCCTCAGCCACTCATTCATCTGTACTTTCATCCTATTCCTATCCAGATTAGCACATGGCACTGGGAGTAATCCAGAGATTACTGCCCTGGAGGACCTGCTGCTCAGCCTCTTGCCTAACGCACTCTGCAAAGGAGGAATAGTGAGGTAGTGCCCATGGATTCACAGACCATTCAGAAATCTGATGGTAGGGGGGAAGAAGCAGTGCCTGAAATGCTGAGAGTCGGTCTTTAGGTTCCTGTACCTCCTTCCTGAGGGTACTAATGAGAAGAGGGCATGCCCTGGGTGGTGCGGGTCCTTAATGATGGATTCTACTTTCCTGAGGCGTCTCCTCTCGAAGATGTACTCTATGGTGGAGAGGCTTGTGCCTTTGATGGAACTGGATGAGTCTACAGCCTTCTGCAGTCTCTTCCGTTATGAACTCTCCATGCCAGATGACATGGAGTTCTTCACTGTTGTTACATAAATGTTTTCTCAAAGATGAATCTAAGACTTGTGACTCAGTTCTGCAATTAATTCTCATTCTTCTCTGAAATATTTATGATTTTTATTAATTTTTGTGATTGCTGTACCCATTAAGGTTAAACATATCAGTACCTCAATATGTAGCACTCCGGTTAGCATTAATGGTTTAAGCATGATTACATAATAGGGAAAGATATTCCTTCCAGGAAACCATTCACAACCTCAGTTTATCACCAAACTTGTTACAGCGATCACAAAATGATGTGGGATCTCAGCAGGCGAGGCAGCATCTACGGAAAAGAGTACAGTCGACGGTTCAGGCCGAGACCCTTTGGCAAGACTGGAGAAAAATAATGAGGAGTAAATTTAAAAGGTGGGGGAAGAGGAGGGAAAAACATAAGGTGATAGGTGCTGCTTAGCCAACTGGGTTCCTCCAGCATTTTGTGTGTGTTGCTTGGGGATCCCCAGCTTCTGGGGATTTTTTCTTTTTGTCATTACAATGATGTGTGCTTTGAAGGAAGATATTGCAATCTAGGATCATGCACCCAGCTAGCTTCCACAAGCAGCAATCTGATAATAACTGGATAACTGATTTTTGAGCAGAGGCATTGAAAGAATTTATTTTGTACACAGTTGAGTCTTTAACATCATGGGACAACTGTGTTCGTACACCCACAGCCTCACAGTATACATATTTTTAGATTGTGATGTCAAATCTCGCATAAGGTCCTGCACTGGGCGATACTATTGGCCTGGATAATCCACAAAAATGTGCCCTGAGTCCATTAAAAGTAATTTGAGGGAGCAGATGAGGACAGTTTATTATACTGTGAATCTTCCTAACTTCTGCACAGGAGTGGCAGTCTAAATAATTGGGCTTTTAGTACTGGAGCCGGATTTGAACCCACAACCTTCCTGTTCAAGCAAGAGTATTGAGTAACAACTGACATTGCAATGAGTAGGAGCAAACTGAAGGATCACACGGAGTTGGTATATGAAATAACAGGTGAGTTATTAAAAATTGGTGGCATCAGGGGAGCAGCCAAAGTTGATCTACCTGAGCATGAATTCAGTACAGCTTTTACATTCTGTGCTGATGAAATTACCAGGAAAACTACATTTTGCAATGGCGGCAACAAAAAGGCTCAATTAAGTTACAAACTAGGTCCTGATTACAGGATAAAATGATACAAAAAGTAAATCCAATTTTCTATCAACATAATTAGTGAACTTCCTGAAATTTTGATGTCATCGCCACCTTTCCATGTCTCTATTTCCTGGAACTCATTGGCACAATCCACGTCACTATTCACCAGCTGTTAACCCTCATTATTCTTTCCCCTGTCACACATTGCAAGCTCTTAGGTCACAAGCAACAGAACATGTGCAGATGCTGCAAATCCAAGCAGCACACTCAAGATGCTGGAGAGACTCAGCAGGCCAGGCGGGATTGGGTCTCGGCCTGAAATGTCGACTGTACTTCTTTCCATAGATGCTGCCTGGCCTGCTGAGCTCCTCCGGCATTTTGTGTGTTGCAAGCTCTTTGGTGTTATTTTGGCCAAGGGGAGATTCCAGGCATTAAATTGGTAGTGTTTGAAAATATAGCCCAGTGTAGAACTTAAATCCATTTTGCTGATTGCCATTAATTGAACATGTCTGGTGGTGCTAAACCTGCAATCTGCAAGTACAACACAGTTGCTGATTAAATGCATTTCTCACAGTGTGAAGCCCTTGGACTTGCCCACCTTCAGTAATGCCATGACTGTGTGGGGCAGCAGAATGATCCAGGGAATTTACAAGGATGATCCTATGAATGAAAGGGTTAATGCATGAGGAACGTCTGATGCCTGTATTCACTGGAGTTTAGAAGAATGAGAGGGGATTGCATGGAAACTTATTGAAAACTGAAAGACAGGGATGGAGAGGACATGGTGAGGAAGTGGTTTAATAATCCATTTTTGTCTGCTTTGTTTCCATTGATTGTAATTTTACACTAATATTTTTGTCTTTCTGAGAACTCTGATCAAAATGTTCATTTCTTTCACATACTTCTGCCAAGATCTTATCTGTTGAAAGTGTCTATCTTTCTGCGTGTAATTAGCGATGAGGCTTTGGACATCTATAACAGCTTCCAAGTTGAAGAGACAGCCTTTACTTTGGACACTCTGATGACAACATTTGAGGAGTATTTTGTTCCAAGTAAAAATAACCCATTTGAGAGATACAAGTTATTTTCCTATAACCAACATTTTCCTGCATTATATCTTTTTCACTGAGTAATCTTTCTCTGAGCCCAGTATCTGGGATTTTGCAAACTATTCTGTCTCTGACTAGTGAGTCTCTCAAATCTCCACATTCACAGGAATTACTCAGTGTGTGTAGCTCCGCTAAGTATTGGTCAAAAGCAACACTTTGTTTCTGGTCACAAGAAAAGAAATTCAAACATGATGTTTTTACTTGGGACAAAGTATTCCTTAAATTTTGTCATCAGAGTGTCCAAGATAAAGCCTCTCTGTTCAATTTAAAAGCTGTTGTAGATGTTCAAAGCATCTTCACTAATTACATGCTGAGAATAGATGCTTTCAATTTTTCACCCACCCCTCCTGCTCTGCTAGAGCTAAGTATATATTGAATCACTGTTTGAAGCATTTCTAGTTATCTGTCAGATTGCCAATAAGCTGCATAGGCGTGGAAGGACATAGCTTATCTGTGACAGGAATTTTAAGCCTCTTTCCTGATTTTCAGTTGGTGAATTCGGGAGCAATATGTCTTCTCACTTCACTGGCCAGCTTTTATCCATCATTAGCTGTTCTTCCCCCACCGTACACAGTATTCATTTACTCTCTCTGTTTAGACCTCCCGGCAACTTTGGACATTATGTTATGTCTGTTCTTAATAAAGCCAAAATTTGTGTGAGTAAACAAGTCACTGGGACTAGATGAGATGTACTCCAGGCTACTGTGGGAGGTGAGGGAAGAGATTTGCTGGGCCTCTGGTGATGATCTTTGCATCATCAATGAGGACGGGAGAAGATCCAGAGGATTGGAGGGTTGTTGATGTTGTTCCCTTATTCAAGAAAGGGAGTAGAGATAGCCCAGGAAATTTTAGGCCAGTGAGTCTTACTTCAGTAGTTGGTAAGTAGATGGAGAAGATCTTGAGAGGCAGGATTTATAAACAGTTGGAGAAGCACAATATGATTTGGAATAGTTAGCAAGGTTTTGTCAAAGGCAGGTCATGCATTATGAGCCTGACTGAATTTTTTGAGAATGTGACTAAACACATTGATGAAGGAAGAGCAATAGATGTAGTGTAAATGGATTTTAGCAAGGCATTTGATAAGATACCCCTTGCAAGGCTTATTGAGAAAGTAAGGAGGCATGGGATCCAAGGGGACATTGCTTTGTGGATCCAGAACTGGCTTGCCCACAGAAGGCAAAGGGTGGTTGTAGACGGGTTATATTCTGCATGGATTTTGATCACCAGTAGTGTGCCTCAGTGATCTCTTCTGGGACCCCTACTCTTTGTGACTTTTATAAATGACCTGGATGAGGCAGTGGAGGATGGATTAGTAAATTTGCTGATGACACAAAGGTTGGGGGTGTTGTGGATAGTGTGCAGGGCTGTCAGGTTACAGCGGGATATTGATAGGATGCAAAACTGAGCTGAGAAGTGACAGATGGAGTTCAACCCAGATAAGTGTGAGATGGTTCATTTTGGTAGGTCAAATATGATGGCAGAATATTATATTAATGGTAAGACTCTTGGCAGTGTGGAGGATCAGAGGGATCTTGGGGTCGGAGTCCATATGACACTCCAAGCTGCTGCGCAGGTTGATTCTGTGGTTAAGAAGGCATACGGTGCATTGGCCTTCATCAATCGTGGGAGTGAGTTTAAGAGCCATGAGGTAATGTTGCAGCTCTGGTCAGACCCCACTTGGAGTACTGTGCTCAATTCTGGTCACCTCACTACAGGAAGGATGTGGATACTATAGAAAGGGTGCGGAGGAGATTTACAAGGATGTTGCCTAGATTGGGGATCATGCCTTATGGGAATAGATTGAGTGAGCTTGGCCTTTTCTCCTTAGAGCAACAGAGGATGAGGGGTGACCTGATAGGGGTGTATAAGCTGATGAGAAGCATTGATTGTGTGGACAGTCAGAGGCTTTTTCCCAGGGCTGAAATGGCTAGCACAAAAGGGCACAGTTTTAAGGTGCTTAGAAGTAGGTACAGAGGAGATGTCAGAGAGTGGTGAGAGCATAGAATGGGCTGCCAGCGACGGTGGTGTAGGCGGAAATGATAGGGTCTTTTAAGAGACTCTTGGATAGGTAAACGGAACTTAGAAAAATTGAGGGCTATGTGTAAGCCTAGGTAATTTCTAAGATAAGGACATGTTTGGCATGGCTTTGTGGGCCGAAGTGCCTGTATTGTGCTGCAGGTTTTCTATGTTTCTATGTAAACGCTAGAATATTTTATTACTCAACATTGTTCAACATTGAGAGTGTGCGACCAGCTCACCATCAAAACTTCCCGCATTGCCCACTAGGAACTGAAGTTCTTCATTATGTACAGACATAATAACATAATGGTAATGCAGAGTGCTACTAAAACATGAAGAACTTCGCTACACAATGTTTTAAAGGCAAGATCTAATCCATCTTTCACAGAAAATCCAGAAATCTAGAAATTTTTGGAAAAGTGGAAGAATCTGAGGCAGTGAAATTCCTCTAACAAAGAACTAGTACAGAGATACTGGACTAAATGGCATTTCTGTGCTGGAAGTTTCTATGTTTCTTCACTTTTAGAGCCACCTGCATGAGGCAATTACAGCCCTGAGAATGCCAAACACGATTCAGCAGCAATGCTTTTGGCTTTTGAAACCTTTGTTTCCTCTGATAATAATTTATTTCCAGCACCATGTGTGCATGAGGTGACTTTGTAAGGGCACTGTGCTCTCAAATAATAGCATTGTGTCGGAATTTTACCAAAACAGTGTTGACTCTTTAATGCCTGTCAGTCTTCAGAATATTCAGCTGGCACATAAAGCAATAGAAAGACATTTAGCTTAATGTGGGCTTTGTGAGTATCTACTAAAGCAGCAGAGGATGTGCTTCTCCCAGATTCAATAGATGACTGAGGCTCTTTACATTCAGACGATGGCTTCCTGGGCTTGTCTGCCAGGACATCTGGATACGCTGCAGATGCAAGCTGATCAGGCTAAACGGACAACTAGGGCTCTCAGACTGGCCACCATAATGAGCCAGAATCCATTAGCAACATATAGTCTTCTGAACTTCGTCTTGTCAGTTTAATGAAAGTAATTGATTTCCTTGGCGGGTTCTGCTTGCGGCAGGCAATATTAGAATGGATTCTTGTTTAACCGGCGCAGAAGTCAATGCAAAGTTGAGTGGCAGCAAACTGAATGACTGCAAATTTAATATCACTTCACCTCACTGACTCGAGGCCTTTGCGCAGATTTTTCATCCCATTAACTCTGTAAAGCTAAACATTTTAGATTCTATTTTTACCAGAACAATTCTGTATCTAATAGATCTTTCTCTGATGAAAATCCTCCCAAGAGGCTCCGTGAGTGACCTCGTTCTGCCCCCGTCTCCTTTTTGTGGAATGCTGGTGGTCAGCTCTGACTTACTCATCAACAGTACGAACTGATCACAAGATGATTCATGGTTGAAACATGACCTGCATATCTTATTGCCAGATGGGCCGAGAGGTTCAGTTTTCGTTGAAGAAGTTGATAGCTTAAGTCCTGCTTCAATGCTTTAAGATGAGATGTTGAACAGGACCATAAGACATAGGAACAGATTAATCCATTCAGCCCATCGAGTCTGTTCCACCATTCCACCATGCTAATAATTTATCCCTCTCAACTCCATTCTCGTGTTTTCTCCCTGTAATCTTTGACACCCTTACTGATCAAGAACCTATCAACCTGCACTTTAAATATCCCCAATGATGGCCTCCACAGCTGTCTGTGGCAATGAATTCAACAGTTTCACCACCCTCTGGCTAAAGAAATCCTCCTCATTTCTGTCCTAAAGGGACATCCTTCCATTCGGAAATCGTGCCCTCTCATCCTAGACATCTAGGGCTTTCGACATTTGATGGGTTTCAATGAGATCCCCTTCAGGCTTCTAAACCCAAGTGAATATAGGCCCAAAGCCATCAAACGCTCCTCATACGTAAACATTTACATCCTTGGAATCATTCTTGTGAACCTCCTCTGGATCCATGCTTGCATATATCCTTGGTTGGCCAAAAGAGATTACCAAAATATCTATTTCAAAGAAAATGATAGAGTTATTCTATCTTAACTAACATTTTCCCTCAGTTAATTTCACAGACAGAAATAAATCAACTTGGCATTATTTTTATGTATGGCATCTTGTGCATGTTATATCAGGTATTGTAAAAGAGACTATAGTCCGGCTGGTGGTGCAGTGACATCAGCGCCAGACTCCGGAGCGAAGGTTCCCAAGTTCAAATCCAGTCGGGCCGCTCCCGGGCACGGTTTGAGTGTTGAACTCGCAACTCGGCCTTGTAAAAAAACAACTGCACTGTGAGAAGGACGTGGGAGACCACTCACAGAATCTCTCCTCCAAGACAACCACTTGAAAAAGCGATCGCCGAGGCTCTAGCAGAGTATGGCACACAAAAAAAAAAGAGACTATACTTTTGTGAAGTCCCGACATGGTAAATGCATCAGTCATCATCCAGGGAGAGAGAAGCTGTTTATATGTAAGGCAAAGAGCCCTGTAATAAATTTTCAGGTCATCTGTGTTATTTAAATTAGGTTTAGGGTGTTATTTTGACTGTGGGATATACAATATACTGACCAGAACACCAGAGGGATCGTCAGTACTCTTCTTCAGAGCAATACCATGATATCATCTGTTCTACATCACTGTGGCCTCAGCTAAAGATGACACCTCCAAAAGAGCTCCAAACACAGAGGCCTATTGTAGTACTTCCAGCATTACAGATAAGAAATGGGTGGTTCAGTTAAGGAGGAGGTCAACATGGAATCTTAACAACAGCCAAGCAGAAAAGGCCCCCCTTTATTTCCACTGTTGCCTCCTGCCAGTCAGCTAATCTTCTATCCATGGTAGTACATATCCTGCAATAACACTGGCTCTTATATTGTTAATATGTGGTACCTTGTCAAAGGCCTTCTGAAAATCCAAGTACACAACATCCACAGACTCTCCTACGTCTATCCTGCTTGTTATTTCTTCAAAGGATTCCAACAGATTTGCCAGGCAAGAACTCCCCTTAAGGAAACAGTGGCTGACTTTGAGCTATTTTATCATGTGCATCCAAGTACCCTAAAACCATATATTAATAATCACCTCCAACATCTTTCCAACCACTGAAGTCAGGCTAACTGGCTTATAATTTCCTTTCTTCTGCCTCCCTCCCTTCTTAAACAGGGGAGCAACATCTGCAAATTTTAATACAGTGATTCCTGAAGGGTCACTATGAATGCCTCCACAATCTCTTCAGCTACCTCTTTCAGCACACTGGGATGTAGCCCAACTGGTCTACTCACATACCTTCAGACCTTTCAGTGTCCCAAGCAACTTCTCTTTAGTCATAGCAACTACATTCACTCTGCCCCATGTTACTCTTGAATTTCTGGCACATCACTAGTGTCTTCTACAGTGAAGACTGATGCAAGATACTTATTAGATAAGGCACAGATACAATGGACAGCCAGTGCCCTTTTCCCAGGGCAGCAATGACTAATGCCAAAGGACATAATTTTATGGTACTGTACTTGGAGGAAAGTATGGGGGTGGGTGTCAGAGAGGGGGATTTCTACACATAGTGTGGCGAGTGCATGGAATGCCCTGCCAGTGGTGTTAATAGGAGCAGATACACTGGGGGCATTTGGGAGACTCTTGTATAAGCACATGAATGAAATGGTCTCTTGTGCTACAGGTACATCCCAGTGCAAATGGCTAGATGTGCTGACAGAATTGCTTTGACAGCTAGTGGGTCATCCATAATCAATCCACTCACCCCCTTCATAGCCACACTACCCCCACCCCACTTACCCCTTCTGTAAAAATCTGATGTTTATTTTGAAAGCTCAGGACTTTTATAAAAAAATGAAAAAAGAATTAAGTTGTAAGAGTATTAATATGCAATACACACTGTAAAACAATTACAATACGTAAAATAAGTTACACATTTTACTAAATCAAATAAAAAGTTTTATTTAATTTTATATTATCAATTGGCCTCGGCCTCTCCCTGTCATTTCAAGGGGCATACCTCTGCAAACTTGCTATCCTAGTAAACCAGCTGGCTGAATACAAGTTGCGACCTTGGCCTGGGTTCAAGCAATGGATTTCCCAACTTGGGAAGCCTGCAGAAGTTGGCTCTGTCCTTAGACTCTGCAAGGAGTTCCCCAGAACATATCAGGCATCCCATGGCCATGTAGCATTGAGAGGATGGCTATATTCCAGCCTCCCCTGTTGGAACAGCCTGCCTACAGACATACGTCCATGTAGATCTTGGCTGCTGAATAGTTCCAGTAACACCAGCATCCGACAGGACTGTGAAGGAAATTCAATACTATGATTATCACTGTGTAGCAATGCAGGAAAGATCCAGAGAACAGTACACTCTGGATACCCTATCCTCTTTAGAATTTCCTCCTCCGTTGTTAGAAAGAAGTTGATCAATTAAAATGGGAAGTTTCCTACCACTTTGACTATTTTCCTTTTGATTAGGATTAATGCAAAGTACATTTAGAGAACGCATCATTGGCTATATACCATGAACCACTTTCAGTTTAAAAGTACAAGAAGTAGTGGATACAGCCCAGTCCTTCACAGGAAAAGCCCTTCCAACCATTGAGCACATCTACAAGGAGACTGCCACAAGAAAGCAACATCCATCAACAGGGAACCCCACCTTCCAAAACATGCTCTCTTCTAGCTGCTGCCACCAGGAAAGAGGGTACAGGAGTCTTGGGACTCACTCCAACCTGGGCCAGCAGAGCACACAGATCAGAGGCATTCAAAATCTCAAAAGGAACGTGAGGAGAAAGTTTTTGACACATGGGTATATGGAATGAGGAGTCAGAGGAATCTGTAGTGGGGGGACAATTACAGTGTTTAAAACACAACTGGACAGGCACATGGACAGAAAAAAGCCCAGATGGGGTCAAATGGGATGAGCTGAGACTTGGTCAGCAGCTATGATTCTACAGGCTGAATTTGAGCTTAACCTTATTGCGAGGTGATGCATATTGGAATGACTACCTTGGACAAGATATACACAATGAATAATTGGGCATTCCGAGGTCCATGTAGGAGAATAACAACCCCTGAAGTGACAGAACAGGTAGATAAGATGACGAAGAGAATAAACGACATTGCCTACATTTGGCCAAACCTCCAGTAAAATGTATACAATGCAGTACAAAAGTCTTAGGCACATGCTGGATATATAACTAGGGTGTGGTCAAGAATGCATCAGCACACAAGTGCTCCCTTGGTTGACATCTTCCAGATAGCTCACAAAAAAATGACTTTTTTACTTCTTTTACATCCATTTTTCACCTTATGTGTGATTCTGGGTTTGTTAGAACCTGTCATTTACAACTAGGAGATCCATTGAGTGATCCAGCACTCTGCTGTCTCAGAAAAGATTCCAGGAAGCGAGCACGTTCTTGGATGGTGTTGATTCTGTCGAAACTTCAAGGTGGGGCACAAGCTGACGTTTGGCTCCATTTCACTGATTAAAGTATTCATTAATCGCCGAATAAAATGTTGAGGAGAATTGAGACATCTAGGCAAGTGAGAGTTCAGCGCCAACTGCCTTCCTTTGATTGCTGCTGGAGAAGGAGTCTATGAGCGGTCTATTGCTTTGTGGCTCACTGTGGCAGGAGGGAGGCCTCTCTGCTTCATGTAGCGTCCCTCGCTTTCAATGAATGTCAGTGATACCAGAGGATGGTATTAAGATTCTGCGTTTATGGAACGGACTATTGGATCGATGGACTGTGGGCTTTTTCAGAATTATGGTTTTTATATTCTGTGCTTTTTCTCACCCGGTCCTTTTCCATTTTGTTGTGCGAGGGGAGGGTATCTGGGGGTCAATGTTCCTGTTCCATATTGTGTGGGTTTTGGAGGCTGATGATTGGGATGTCATTCTTGTGTGTGAAGTGGCTGGGTTTAATGATTGTCTCTGAACAACTTTCACATTCTTTGTTTTGTGGCTATCTGGAGAAGATGAATTTCAGAGTTGTATATGGACATATGCTTTGACAATAAGTGAACCTTTGAACCTTTTTTAAGACTTTTGCACAGTAATTTTATGTATTGCGCGGTACTGATGGCACAAAAGACATCATGACATATGTGAGTGATGATAAACCTGATTCTGATATGGGTCTCTATTGTGGACTGAGAGTGGGGGCAAGGGTGGGGAATCATAACTGGGAAAAGAGGAATGGAGAGGAAGAAGGGAGCAGGAAGCGCCAGCGAGACATTCTGTAATGATCAATAATCCAGCTGTTTAGACCTCGACTGGTGTCTCAAGGCTAGGTGTGTCTGCACCTGTACCACTCCCTGCCCAGGCACTCCTCTGCCAGCTGTCCCACCACGCTCCATCTCGACATTGTCAACATCCTTTGCTCTGCCTGATTTACAAGCTCGCTCTCCACTCCACACTGACAAATATAGTACTATGCAAAAGTCTAGGCACCCTACTTTTATATATCTATATATCTGTGTGCATGACTTTTGCACAGTACTATAGTTCATTACTTGATAGGACAGGCATGATTACATTGTAGAAGGTCCTTTCTGAAGAGCATCATCTTGTCATGATGCTGAGACTTGTGAGATCCTGAGATCCGTAGGATTACCCTAGGTCAAGAGGGAGGTTCCAGCCAAAGAACGATCCAACCAAGACCTTAATGGTGGAGCTGACAGAAGATGATGACATTTCACAAGGGCGGAGAAGGCAGAGGAAGGTTGCAGCAGTGAAGGGTCCTCAGTCATCTTGCATGCCACACCACTGGAATCTGACCCCATTCTGACAATGACTGCATGGTGAGCCCTCATGCATCAGCCTCCCCATGTTAAACAAAGTCATACTCACATATTAGACTATAAGACCATAAGGAATGAAAGGGTTACCTTATGAGAAACATCTGGCAGCTCTCGAGTTGTTTTCCTTGGAGTTCAGGAGAATGAGGGGGGATCTCATAGAAACATTCCAAGTATTAAAAGGCCTGAACAGATTAGATATGGCAAAGTTATTTCCCATGGGAGGGGAGTCTAGGACAAGAGGGCATGGCTTCAGGATCGAAGGATGTCTGTTTAGAACAGAGATGTGGAGAAATTACTTTAGTCAGAGGGTGGTAAATCTGTGGAATTTGTTGCCACGAGTGGCTGTGGAGGCCAAATCATTGGGTGTATTTAAGGCAGAGATAGATAGGTTCTTGATTATCCAGGGCATCAAAGGGTATGGGGTGAAAGCAGGGGAGTGGAGGATGACAGGAAGAATTGGATCAGCCCATGATGGAATGGCAGATCAGATTTGATAGACTGAATGGCCTACTTCTGCTCCTATATCTTATGGTCTTCTACTCGGGTTTTTTTCTGTTAGGGGAATAATCCCTTGGGAGAAAAGCATACTTGACCGGAGTGATCGCATTGTAGATGGTGCAGGGGAGATTCACAAAGATATTCCCTCAAATGGAACATTTCAGATAAGAAGAGATGAAAAGACAGGGCCTGATTTCCCTGGAGTAGAGGAAGCTCAGGGGGGTTCTGATGGAGGCTTACAAAATATATGAAAGCTATAGATAGGCAGGATAATAGGAAACTACCTCCCACAGCAGTCATATCTAAAACCAGGGGAATGGGTTTAGAGTGAGAGGAAGAAGTATAGAGGGAATGTAAGAAAGAGCTTTTTCACCCAGGTGTTCTGTGTGTAATAGTAGTGTGATCCCATGAGTCAAGTATGATATTCCCCTAAGCAGTTGTCTATTAGAGGCTCCTCAGGTAGAGGCCCAGCCGCAGAGACTGAGGTTCTGTGCAGCGAGGGCAAGGGTAGGTGGTAGCTGTTGACAGTCTTTGGTCGTTCAGTCTCTCCCTTCACGGCCGCTGCTTGTTCTCTGTGGCACAGCAGAGGTCACTCTCATGTAGCCCAGCTCCCTCTCAAACAGATCTCCTCCAGGTGTACCTATTGAGTGCAATGTCTTCCCAGCTTCTAGATGCCTTGAATGTAGCCTAAGAGGTGGTGGAAGCAACGGCCCGCACTGGGATAGGAACCTGAAAGACCAAGACATGGAAGGCCACAAAGTGAGAGCTGATAAATAGGGTTATTACTGATAATTGGCTGTTGGCTGACACATCTGTGACTAGGAATAGACTGACTTCAATAATATGCAAATTATACATGATCTACATGAGGTGGTTAGCCAGAGGCAGGTTCAGGTTGGTAAATATCTGGTTGGAACTCCATAACGCTGATAAATGATGTGGGATGGTCTGAGTACTTGATTTTTAATGCGATCAGTGTCTGGAAATGTAAAGCAGGCTTGACTCAAAAGCAGAGCATTGGAAATGATTTAGCAGTAAGTAATATTTACAACCCATGAAGGGGCCACAGAACAAGAGAATACAGATATTTAAATACAACAAGGCAACCAGATAACTGATGACTGGGAGCGACTGGTTGAGGCTGGCTGGTTCATTTGTGTGAGCAAGAATTGTTCTTTTTTCTCATGTAAAGTTTAATAACGGTTGGCAGACCAACATAAGATGCATTACCACCACTTACCGAGTTGGAGTGTGGAGGAAAGAGACAGAAAATGCTGTATACCCACTCGATTTCCCCTCTCCCCAAAAAAAAACTCAAATAATGTTAAAAAGTCCAATGCTTATCAGAAAGTAAAATACACACTTATATATTGTACAATTACGTTGTCAGTATTATTCTAACAAACATTCTATGTTAAGCTGTGTCTATCAAAAAAATCGCAATTTAACAAATAGATCTTTCCTTTGCACCTTTTAGGAACTGTATTCAAACAAAATGCTTTGAGAGGCTGATCAAGGACCACATCTGCAGCATGCCACCACCCACACTGGACCCCGACAGTTTGCCTACCAACACAACCGATCGACAGATGATGCAATAGTCACTGCTCTACGTACCATCCTTAGACACCTGGAGAGGAGGAATACTTATGTGAGAATGCTGTTCTTGGACTACGGTTCAGCATTCAACACCATAATTCCCTCCGGTTCGACAAGAATCTCAGAGACCTCGGCCTTCAACCAGCCTTGTTCAGCTCGATCCTGCACTTCCTGTCAGATCGCCGGCAGGTGGTAAGAGTGGGCTCCCTCACCTCTGCCCCCCTGACCCTCAACACAGGAGCCCCTCAGGGCTGTGTCCTAAGCCCCCTCCTTTACTCTCTGTATACCCATGACTGTGTCGCCACCCGCAGTTTCAACTGTGTTAATTTTTAATTAAATTTGCTGACGACACTACATTGATTGGCCTAATCTCAAATAATAATGAGGCAGCCTACACAAAATAAGTCATCACCCTGACACAGTGGTGTTAAGAAAACAACCTCTCCCTCAACGTTGCAAAAGCAAAGGAGTCACGGTCCAGTCCGTGGATTCCTCATTCCGGTTATTTCCTTTTCCCCCGTGTTCCATTGGGCACCTTGATTAAGGCACCTGATCTTCATTTTGTACCGGCAACATAAAAGGCTCCAGGTTACAGCGGTTATTGCACGTCACCAGTCACTGGAAGCCAGTCATCTCACCGTAGCCACTGTGGTTATGCTCATCCCCGGACCGCTGTGAATCGTAGACTCTAAGCTGCTTCGGTGCCTGCGGCTGCTTAGTGAATTCAGTCATTTTCCTGTCCAGCTGAGTTGCCGGCTGTTTTGCCGCTGCTCTGAGTAAGGTACGAATTCTGTTGTTTTTGTGGCCGGCTGAGACTTGCTGGCCGTTTGCTGCCACTCTGAGCAAAGATATGTATGGACTGTCATTGTGTGATTCTGTCTCCTCGTTGTCCAAGTCATTTCCAGCTGAGTAAGCCTGGCCATTTGCTGCTACTCTGAGTTGTTTATTCTGTCTCCTCAATGTCCAAGTCCTTCCAGCTGAGTAGGTCCAGCCATTTGCCGTTACTCCAAGTTGGGTATTCTGTCCTTTCCTGGTCCGAGTCCAGTCCAAGACCAAGCTCGTGGTCCGAGTTCCGAGTCCAAGTCAAGATCAAAGTTCAGTCCCAAGTTCCGACTCCCAAATCAAAGTTCCAAGTCCGAAGCCGAGGTCCAGGATCCGAGTCCAAGGCAAGTTCAAGTCCATGTTCCAAGCCCAAGTCCTAGTCCAGGTTTTACCGGTTTGTTGTCTAATGTTTACATCCATGTTAACATTTAGTCCTCACACCCTGGTCTTCCTAGTAACTATCAATAAACACTGTTCAGTTTTTCTACCTCTGTGTCTGTGTCCTGCACTTGGGTCTGCTTCCAACGCCCCCTTGTAACAAAGGAGCTGGTTGTGGCCTACAGGAGGAATGGAGACAGTCTAACCCCTATTGACATCAGTGGATCTGGGGTTGAGAGGGTGAACAGCTTTAAATGCTTTGGCATACACATCACTGAGGATCTCACATGGTCTGTATATACCTGCTGTGTGGTGTAAAAGGCATAACCGCGTTTCTTTCACCTCAGACAGTATGGGCCCCCAAATCCCAAGAACTTTCTACAGGGTTGCAGTGATGGCTGCATCACTGCCTGGTATGGGAACCGTACTTCCTTCAGTCGCAGGACTCTGCAGAGAGTGGTGCGGACAGCCCAGTATATCTATAGATGTGAACATCCCAGTATACAGGACATTTACAAAGGCAGGTGTTTAAAAAGGGCCCAAAGGATCACTGGGGACCCAAGTCACCCCAACTACAAACTGTTCCAGCTGCTACCATCTGGGAAACGGTACTGGAGCATAAAAGCCAGGACCAACAGACTCTGGGACAGCTTCTTCCACCAGGCCATCAGACTGATTAATTCACGCTGATACAATTGTATTTCTATGTTATATTTACTGTCCTGTTGTACATACTATTTGTTATAAATTACTATAAATTGCACATTGCGCATTTAGACAGAGACATAAAGTAAAGATTTTTACTCCTCGTGTATATGATGGATGTAAGTCAATTCAATATGCCACACCATTTCTCAACAAACGCATTCCCACAGATGCCAGCACCATGTATATTAATTCCGAACAGGGAATTATTCAGCCTAAAATGTCTAATATGAAAACACATAAATATAACTTCTTCTCCTCTTTTATACCCATCCTCCAGTTGAGTTTTCCACCATTCTCTGAATTTTATATGAATGCAGTTCTTTCTTTGTCTTTTTCCAACTTTGGTGGCACAGTGATTGAATATAGCTTTCATCTCCCCTTTATGCAAAGGCCCCACTACGTTTATGTCAAAAACAAGAGAGAATCTGCAGATGCTAGAAATCCAAGCAACACACAAAACGCTGGGGAGGATCTCAGCAGGCCAGGCAGCTTCTAGGAAAAGAGTACACTCAATGTTTCAGGCCACATTTAGTCAAATGTGTTGACTGCATTTATA
This sequence comes from Hypanus sabinus, assembly GCF_030144855.1. Lineage (NCBI taxonomy): Eukaryota > Metazoa > Chordata > Chondrichthyes > Myliobatiformes > Dasyatidae > Hypanus > Hypanus sabinus. Next base: position 24,734,609 of record NC_082708.1, read on the forward strand.
TCTTAAATTCTAAGAGATTGCTTGTCAAGAATGTCTGCCACCTCATTTCCTTCCACCCCAATGTAACTAAGAACCCATGTGAAAGATATGCACAGGCCTAGGCCCTACAGCCTCAACAGATGTTGTCCAACCTCAAGAAGAATAGCTGGCTGGCAGTTTGAAGAACCTGTTTTAATAGCTGTTAAGACTGAGAATGAATTGGAGGGCAGAAGAACATGATCAGGGCCTACTTCTTCAACCTATTCCAACACTAAAATTATAGCAACCATCTCAGACATGAATACTGACATTTTGACTGATAATATTTCCTTAATAGTCACCTGAAACTTCAGAACATAAACAGAAACACCTGTACGACCTGTCACTGGATCGTTTAAGCAATCTGTGTAGATATGTAAGAACAAGGATTGTAAACTAGAGCTGGATTTAAATGGGCAGCAGGTGATGATTTGGAAATGAATGGTAGGTGACTCCTGTTAGCTGGGTGGAGACTGGGAGGTACCTGCCTGTGCAGGCCTGACAATCAGGCTTCAAGAGAGACTGCTGAAAGGTCGAATCGTTTGGTGACAAGTGGGGTGGCGGTTATGCACTCTACTGCTAATCTTACCAGTTGCTTTATTTCTATATTTTTGAAACCAAAATTAGATTTTTATAACTTTGGGCAAAATTATCTGAATACTATTCCTAATACAGAAAACATCTGAACACTAATGTCAGCCAGACAACTGGATCCCTCAAATATAAGGAATCATTTCCCTTCAATAGTTCAGTACTTTCATAGTTCATTTTTAAATTAATCAGTCAATCCAGGGAAATTTCAGTTATTTATTTCCTCACCAGCAATTAAAGCTTTTGGAATTAATGTGAACATACAACCACAATGCGCTGAACAAGGAATTATTTATTAAAATGTTGACATCATTACTCTGGAATTACACTGAAAAAGAAGTAAAATAGTGAAATAAATTTCTTAGGGGGATCTTTAAGCCTTACTTTCAATCACAGGTTGGCTCACAGTTTGGCACTTCATGCGTTTCTAAGTCCTGCAGTTCACTCTATGTTATACTTTTGATATGCAAATATAGGGGAGCTGCAAAGGGTTGTTGTTTTAATTCAACATAATAAAAATAAAATGAAGATTGTATGTGACTGTCCAGTGACTGAGTCACAGTAAGACAACATAATGAACAAATAGAACTAAATTGGAAGAGTTTTATGCTACTATCTTCACTGGGATCAAAATCCTTATCAGTTGGTCTTAAGTTTACAATTCCCTGGAAAAGAAATTAGCCTCAAAGTTCCAGCTTGCAGTAGAAACAATTGAATGCTTCCTTCAGCAATGCACACTAAATGCTGGAGGAGCTCAGCATGTGAGCCAGCATCGATAGGGCGGATAAACCGTCAACATTTCGGCCCTTCATCAGGACTGGAAAGGAAGGGGACAGGAGCCAGAATAAGAAGGTGGAGGAATGGGAAGGAGTATGAGGTGGGAGGTGACTGATGAGACCAGGTGGGGGAGGGAGGATGAAGTGGGAAGCCAAAAGGTGATAGGTGGAAAAGGTAAAGGTAAAGGTCTGAAGAAGTAGGTCAGAAGAGCAGCACCTTATATTCCACCTCGCTAGCCCCCAACCTGATAGCATGAACATTGATTTCTCTAACCTGGTAACATCTCAGCCCCGTCCCCTTCTCTCTTTTTCTATTCCCCATTCTCGTTACCCTCTCACCCTTCTCCTCACCTGTCCATAATTAATCCCCACTCCCCAGATCCCAGTTTCAAAAATTCTTCCCTGCTCCAAGTCCTAGGCTCATGATTCACCATTCCCAAGGTCCCACTTTTGCCTTAATCACCTCCATCTCACCAACGTTCTGCTGTGAGTCAGTGATGTTATTAGCTGAGCGTCTGTGCTGTCTTGTAGAGTTAGAAGAGATGATCTAAACAAGAACAGCAGAAGTGATCCTGATAAAAACACATCCAGCCCCCCATTGTCTTTCTTCTATTAATCCTTGTGTGCAATTTACCATGCCTTTATCAGTTCTGATTATGATTAGTAGGTTGACTCAATTCCAAATAATAATGGCAATGTTGTAAAACTTTCGTGGTAAGTAAATGAGAAGCATTCTCAAAAATAATTCCTATTTGCACCAAAGAGAAATTCGAACAAGTGTGCTGGATATTAAGTGTATTGAGCCATTTTGCATTTATCTGCGACCGTACTAGCACATGCTGATCGGACTGCCGTGGCATCCGCGTTCTTGATGACAGCATCCCATGCACCAACAATCTACATGACAAGGCACTCAGGGACTTGCACGATATTATTTGTTTGTGTGCGACTGTATATTTACTGCTATTATCATATATATGCTACACATATTCCTTGTGTTGTGTGGACCTCAAGATGATTACATGGCACATGAGTGACTGGAAAACAACAGGAGCTGTGGGAATTAAAATAAGGATTGCAGAACTTTGAATTAAACTGTGACACTTTATTCTACATTGCTATTGCTGGACCTTGTTCTACCTCAGTGTACTGTGCAATGAGCTGATTTGTATGAATGGTATGCAAGTCCGTCTTTTCACTCTATCTCAGCATATGTGACAATAATAAACCAATATTAATACCGATTATAAAATGGATGGTGGATATTAGAATAGTCAAACCTGTTGGTGGAACAATGATTGTTTATTAATGACCAAACAAATGAGGCACCTAAGGATTCCAATAGATAAGAGTTTAAGAAGGTTGTTTTGAAAGACCATAAGATGTAGAAACAGAATTAGGCCATTCAGCCCATCAAGTCTGCTCTGCCATTCCATCACAGCTAATTTATTAACCCTCTCAACACCAATCTCCTGCCTTCTCCCCGCTTTGATGCCCTTACTAATCAGGGGCCTATCAACCTCTGCCTTAAATATACCTAATGATTTTGGCCTCCACAACTTTCTGTGACAATGAATTCCACATGTATACTGCCAAACGAAACAACGTTCCTCCAGACCAAAGTGCACAATACAACAGGTATAGCTCACACACAACACATAAAATAATATTACCACAAATAAATTAACAAATAATAAAATACTGTATATTCCAGAAGATTGACATTTAGCATAAGGTACATTTACAACAAAAGTTCAAATGTAAACAGTTTAATGCTATTGGCACTTCATAGGTGATGAGACCTGGGTGGTGGCAGGGAGTTCAGTCTGGGAGGAGAAGCTGTTTCCCATCCTAACAGTCCTTGTCCTAATGCCATGGTACCTCCAGCCTGATGGTGGATGCTTAAAGAGATTGTGAGACAGATGAGAAGGATCCTTGACAATGCTAAGGGCCCTGCTGATGCAGCACTCCTAATAAATATCCTGGATGGGTGGAAGAGAGAACCCGATGATCCTCTCAGCACTCATCGCAATCTTTTCCAGGGTCTTGTGATCGGATGCCTTATAATTTCCATTACAGATGATGATGCAGCTAGTCAGGACACTCTCAATTGTGCTCCTGCAAAAATTGGTTAGATCTTGTAAGAATTGGTTGTTACTGTTCCTGCATCCACCGTGTCCTCTGAAACTCATTCCAGATACCAACTACTTATGAAAGATTGAGACACCAGCCAAGGACATTTCATTCCAAACAATTGGTTTATTAATCTTTACTGAATGTCACTCTGGTGCTTCCTGCTCCCTCCCCTCTCCCTTCCCCTTTTCCCAACCTTGATTCCTTCTCCCTGCCCCCTTCCCACTCTCACTCCGCAATAGAAACCCATATCAGTATCAGCTTTATCATCACTCACGTATGTCATGACATACAATTTTTCTTGTGACAGCAAAACGATGCAAAACATAAAATTAATACAGTACTGTGCAAAAGTCTTAGGCTCGCTCCTTTTATATATATGGCTAAGACTTTTACACAGTACTGTAGTCAACAATGCATAAACTGTTAATGTCTGTCATGTCACTTTAAGCAGAAATCTCCTGCTTTTCCTTGAATGGTTCAATTGATTCACTGTGGAGAATAGACGGGCTTTGGTGGAACATTGTATCCAAAAGACACTATCTCCAGTAGCGTATCACCTCCCCCTCCCCCTGCTCCCCTACCCCACCCCCAGTGCTGCCTTGCACAGGGTACTCCAGCTGCTTGGCTTCAGCACTTTGCAAAGTCCAATCAAACTCTGGTTGAGCATTACAGGTCAACTTAATTCACATTACACAGTACATCTGCATTATTAGGAATTTGCTGTGGTGTATTGGTCAGAGCATGACATGCAACAAAAACAACATTCAACAGTTATAGAGAATAAAGAATATATTAAAAATTAAAGAATGATGTATAAATAAAAAGCTAATAAGCTAGATGCTAAAGACTGGAATAAAATGTGCATAAATACATAAATACCAGTGTGCATTTACAACATAAGCAGCAGCTTATCCTCTTAACTTCTTAATTCAGCCATATTATTTATAACTTTGCAAGACTACCACCCAATTCCAGCCCTTCTCAGCTTTTTACTCCCTACCAAACTATCTACCTCAAACCAGCAGAGTGACCCTACAAAGCAGTGTCAAAATCACCAAAGCACAAATATATATATATCACCTTATACAACCCTGAAATTCATTTTCTTGCGAGTTTTCACGGTCGATATAAAGATACACAATAGAATCAATGAAAGAACACAGCCAACAGACAAATAACCAAAGTGCAAAAGACATCAAACTGTACAAATACAAAAAGCAAAAAATGGTAATAATAGTAGTAATAAATAAATGAGAAATAATTATCGAGAACATGAGATGATGACTTCTTGAAAATGAGTCCATAGGTTGTGGGAACAGTTCAAAGTTGGGGTGAATGAAGTTGAATAGAGTTATCCCCTCTGGTTCAAGAGCCTGATGTCTGATGGTTAATAACTGTTCCTTGTGGGGTGGGTTCTGAAGCTCCTATACTTCATTTCTGATGGCAGCAGGGAGAAGAGAGGATGGCCTAGATAGTGTGGGGTTCCTTGATGATAGATGCTGCTTTCCCATGGCATCGTTCCATGCGGATGTGCTCAATGGTGGAGAGAGCTTTACTCGTGATGGGAAATCATTTCCTCCGCACAAAAAAAAATCACTACGCCGAATGTCGTTCTAAGCCTCTTTGACCACCACAGCAGTGGCACAATTGTAGTTCCTTCTTTGCTCCTTTTACACACTTTAGGTTAGAAACATAGAAAACCTACAGCACAATACAGGCCTTTCAGCCCACAAAGCTGTGCCAAACATGTCCTTACTTGAGAAATTACCTAGGGTTGCCCATAGCCCTCTATTTTTCTGAGCTCCATATACCTCCAGGAGTCTCTTAAAAGACCCTATCATATCTACCTCCATCATCTCCTCTGTACTTACTTCCAAGCCCTCTCATGTTAGCCATTTCAGCCTTGGGAAAAAGCCTCTGACTATCCACATGATCAATGCCTCTCATCATCTTGTACACCTCTATCAGGTCACCTCTCATCCACCGTTGCTCTAGGAAAAAAGGCCGAGTTCACTCAACCTATTCTCATAAGGCATACTCCCTAATCCAGGCAACATCCTTGTAAATCTGCTCTGCACCCTTTCTATGGTTTCCACATCCCTCCTATAGTGAGGCGACCAGAACTGAGCACAATACTCCAAGTGGGGTCTGACCAGGGTCCTATATAGCTGTAACATTACCTCTTAGCTCCAAAACTCAATCCCACGGTTGATGAAGGCCAATGCACAGTATGCCTTCTTAACCACAGAGTCAACCTGCACAGTAGCTTTGAGTGTCCTGTGCACTCGGACCCCAAGATCCCGCTGATCCTCCACACTGCCAAAAGTCTTACCATTAATATTATATTCTGTCATCATATTTGACCTACCAAAATGAACCACCTCACACTTTTCTGGGTTGAACTCCACCTGCCACTTCTCAGCCCAGTTTTTCATCCTATTGATGTCCTGATATAACCTCTGACAGCCCTTCACATTATCCACAACACCTCCAACCTTTGCGTCATCAGCAAATTTACTAACCCACCTCACCACTTCTTCATCAATTTGAATGACTCAACAACAGACACAGCCTGACTATTAATTTCCAAGTGGGGGGTCAATCCTCATTTCCATTGTCATTATAACATTCAGCTTCAGGTTGTTATGATCACACCATGCTGCAAGATGGTCTGCCTCTCTTTGATAGCAGGTTATTCAATTAAATTTGCTGGAATTATTTTGTGGAGAAAATAACTTAGGTAAAGAATGCCCCTAACAGTGGATGATCAATGGTCAAAGAAGACTAGTAGATATTGTTATCGTCATACATAAATGATGAGCAAGAACCAGTGGATTCATGAAGTGTTATATATAGATATTTCTATGGTCTTGACATGATACAATAAACATTCCACACTGAACAACATCTTCTTAGCTATGGTTTCAAGATTCAAGTTTATTTTTCATATGTACATCAAAGCGTAAAGTAAAGTACATTATTTACATTAACAACCAATGGACCCAAGGTTGTGGTGAATGTATCACCGCACATTCCTGTGCCAACATAGCCTGCCAATAATACTCAGCAGGACAAAACAAAACACCACAACAGCAAAAGCAAGTCCTGTTCCTCCCTCCCACCGACGCACAAGCTCAGGCGTTTAACCCTAGGTCAGGCTTCAGTTCTACTGGACACAGACTTGGGCCTGCAACCTCCCCAGTGGCCTTACAAAGATTCAAGCCTGGACTTGTGATTCAAGCCTCAGTTCCTTCATCATCAAGACTTCTACAAGTCAATGGCATTATCCGAAGCATCTGCTTATACCTACTTCCCTTGTGTCACAGTCCATGCTCAAACCCTGGGAGCTTTGATTCATTCAAAAACCACTTGCTCAGATGTTCTATATGGGAGGCAGGGTTTAAGGGTCAGCACAACATTGTGGGCTGAAGGGCCTGTACTGTACTGTGCTGTATTGTTCTATGTTCTATGGTCATATCTGTTCCCCTAGCATCATCCTTTCGGAATGATAATAACAGAATTTCTTCAGTAATTGTTGCCAAATGTCCCAACACATTTGTACAATGAATTAAAAATTAATGTTCTTTCTTGTTATAACATTTGTTTTTAAACCTTTAATGAACCAGATTCAGAATCACTTTATTGCCAGTATGTGCAACATACCAGAATTGACCATGGTTCAGTGCCAAGAATAAAACACAGGACAATACCATAACAGACAATACAATGGCAACCAATAATTTACACAACAATAGTGCAAACAACCATGAGCAATCAACAATAAAAACAGTCACATGCGCAGATGTTAATAATTAAGCAAATAAATGTGAACATACGAACAGACTCAATAATTATCAACAGTTCCAGGAGAGCAGGAAAATCCATTTAACAGATGTTGTGCAGGGACAGTTAGGGTATTACATCTGAGTCAGTTTTATTGAGAAGCTAAATAAGTACAGGAAAGGAGCTTTGGAGATGATGTGCAGTTCTGATGGTGATGGGCTTGTAGCATCTCCCTGATGGCAGTTTGGTGAGTAGGTGACTGCCAGGGGGGATGGTGTCAGCAGTAATTTTTTAGCTCTCTTCTATGCTCTGGTAATGAACAGGTCTTTTAAGGTCGGTAGCTGACAGCCAATGATCTTCTCCACTGAGTGGACCACTAACTGCAGTGGGGATTGGAGAGGGAAGAGACTGCAGGAGGTGATCACAACACCCTCAATGAGGGCTGAGTGAAAACACGTCAGGATGTACACTGAGCTGTTTCCAAAGTAAATTCCTGAGTGAATTCCTAGTATTGGGTGTAAAGTGCTTGCTCCACCTCAATGTATTGGTAACGGTAGTCCCCAGGAATTTGAATGACACGACCACAGTCTTGACCATTATTCTTGACCACAATGCCTGACCATTAATTTCCAGGTAAGGGGTTGTTGGTGGAAGTCAATCCTCATTTCCATCGTTTTTATAGTATTCAGCTTCAAGTTGTTATGAGCTCACCATGCTGCATGATGGTCTACCTCTCTCTGATAACAGGTCACATCATTAGTAGAGATAACTGTTAACATATTCTTATTTTTAAGGAAATGATATAACTAGTTATTTCCATTGTGTGTATTCCTCTGCGGACAGCTGAGAGCTTGTTCTTGCCGACAAACATCCATGCACCATCAATCTGCAGGATATTTCGCTCAGGGACTTGGGCTATATTATTTTATTGTGTGTGACTATATATTTACTGCTATCTTATATTATATATTCTACGCATACCTTGTTGGTAATGTTGGTTTTGCACCATGGCCCCAGAGAAATGCTGTTTCATTTGGCTGTATTGATGGATATTCATGTATGATTGAACTTGAATCTGAATGAGGGATAAAGAAGCGCCCAGCAAAACTGTAAATGCAGTACACTGAAAAGTTTCTGCAGATGTATCATGGAGAGCATTCTGACTGGCTGCATCACTGTCTGGTATGGCGGGTGGGAGGAGTTGCTACTGCACAGGACTGAAGTAAGCTGCAGAGAGTTGTAAAATTAGTCAGCTCCACCATGGGCACTAGCCTCCATAGTAGGCAAGACATCTTCGGGGGGGGGGGATGCCTTAAGAAGGTGGCATTCATCATTAAGGACCCCCAAAACCCAGGACATGCCCTCTTCTCATTGTTGCCATCAAGTAGGAGGTACAGAAGCCTGAAGGCACACACTCAGTGAAGTTTAAGAGACTACTAGACAGGTATATGGAGGAATTTAAGGTGGGGGGTAATATGGGAGGCAGGGTTTGAGGGTCGGCACAACATTGTGAGCCGAAGGGCCTGTACTGTGCTGTACTATTCTATGTTCTATGTTCATACTGTAATTCACAGATTTATTTCCTCTCAGTTATCACGTATTGTACTGCTGCTGCAAAGTTAACAAATTCACAACATATACCATTAATATTAAACCGGATTCTGATTCTGATATTAATCAGGTGATTCACATATTAAAAGAAAGGTTCAAAGAGATATAGGTAGGTATGTGAACAGGAAAAGATTATTCAGGTGGAGTATAATGGGAGAAAAGTAAAAAGTGAAATTATATAAAAGCTTATCTAAATGGAAGCTGATTGCACATCCCTGAGACACTGAGAGAGCTGGATACCCTAATGCATGAGTCTTTAAACACTAGTATGTAGATACAGCAAGTAATTAGGAGAGCACACATTGCTTTTTGCAAAGGAAATAGAAAATACCAAAGTGGTGTGAGTTGTGAAGTTATCAAAGAACACTGTATGCAGTGTTCACCTCTTTATTTAAAGGTTGCTAATTCTTTAGAATCAATGCAGAGAAGAATAATTGAACTGATACCTGAATGGGTGGGTTACCTTCTGAAGACTGAATTAACTAGGCTTGTATACAGTAGAGTTTAGAAGAGTGAATGTAGCCAATAGAAGGGCCTTCTTGGGTGGATCTGGAAAAAATGTTTCCTCTCGTGGAAGAATCTGTAACTAGGACCACATTCTAATAATACTGTAAGTGGTCATCTATGTAAGATAAGAGATGAGGTGGGATTTTTCTCTGAGGGAACAGTAGCATAGCAGCTAGTCCAGTCACTTTACTGCACCAGTGATCACTGATTGGTGTTCAATTCCCACCACTGTCTGTAAGGAGTTTGTACACTCTTCCCCGTGACTGTGCAGATTTTCTCCAGGTGCTCTGATTTCCTCCCACATTCCAAAGATCTATGGTAACGGTTAAGGTTAGCAAGTTGTGGCTTGCTATGTTAGAGCCCCCGGCAAATCCTCGGACTGTGTTGGTCATTGACAAAAACATTACATTTCATTGTATGTTTTGATATTTCGATGGACGTGTGAAAAATAAAACTAATCTCTAATCTCACTGAAACTTTGGAAGTCATTGAATATTTTAAAGGCAGAAATAAATAGTTTCTGCACCAGCAAGGAAAGTGGAGTTGACATTATGCTTACTTCAGCTATGTTCCTATTAAATAGTAAAGCAGAACTGAGAGGTCTAACAGCCTGCTTGTGCTTCTGATTTGTATGTTCATTTTGCAATTTACGGAATTTTGCCACATATAAAATGTCCAAAAACCAAGGTTGATCCAGTGCTGTATTGAAGGAGAGATGCATTGTCAGAGGTGCTGTTCCTCAAACAGGGTGTTAAACCTCTCTCAGATAACAGCAAAAAGGTGACAGAACTATTTTAAAGAAGTGCATGCAAGCGTTCCCCAGTAAATGGAAATGAATTTTAAAAACTGCAGCTGATGGAAATCCAAAATGCAAACGGAAAATGCTGGAAATGTTCAGCAGATCGGGCAGCGTCCATGGATAGAGAAACAAAGTTAACATTAGTTCTGTTGAAGAACATTGAACTAAAGTGTTAAAACTCTGTTTCTCTTTCCAAGGACACCACCTGACCTGATGAGTGCAGCATTTTCTGATTTAAAACTTTCCCCAGTGACATGGAGAAGTCGTTACCACATGCCAATTGTTGGATCTTGTGTGCAAAGTGATTGCAACAATTCCTGCATTGCAATCATGTTTACATTTCAACAGTAATTAATTGGATATGAAGATTTTTGGGACAACCTGAGGTTGTGACAATTGCTGTATGAATACAGTTTTTTAGAACAAACCTACAATTAATCATCTGACATTTTTAGGGCCTTTTAATAATTACATAACATGTTTGAAACTCTTAGGCATTGTACACTTTCCCAGACCTTCTAGTTGACTAAACACATTGTTCTAAATTTTAAATAATTAAAGTTGTTATAATGTGGAATGAACAATATTTTCCCAGTTCAGTAGAGTGGCGATTCTCATGAGAATAAAATTCAAATGAAACACATGGGGATTACAGTATCATCTGCGAGCAGTACGCTGGAAAGGGCCCTGTAGTCACCCAAGTGTATCTGGCAGACTATTTTCAGTGTTTAAACATGTTTGCGTTTTATAATGTTTCTGAAATGTGGTGAAAATTATGTCTTCAGCTGTGATCCCCAGGAGGAAAGGAAGATGAGCAAAGTGTAAAAGTGGTAACCGATTTCGCCATTGACTGCTGTGTGCTGAGCATCAATCTCAAAGTTCAAAGTACATTAAGGTATGTATACTTCAGACAACCTTGAGATTCATCTCCTTACATACAGCCTCCAAAGAAAGAAGCCCGACAGAATCCATTAAAACAAAAGAAGACCCCTGAATACCCAAAGTGCAGAGAGAAAAAAAATAAATTGTGCAAACAATGAAAGTAAGCAAACAACATCCCGAAGTGAAGCTCACGGAAGTAAGTTAGTTTCGGGTCATGGTCTCAGTTCAGCGCAGAGACAAGTAAACCTCGTAAAGCGGCGAGCTGAAGTTTACTGCAGAGATCAGTAAATTTTTGCTGAGCTCCGTCTGCGGCTCGCCTACATATCATTAGAAGTTTGAGGAGATTTGGTATGTTGCCAAATTTTTACTGATGTACTGTGGGGAGCGTTCTAACTGAATGCATCACTGTCTGGTGTGGAGGGGCCACTGCACAGGAGTGGTAAAGATGCCGAGACTTACAAACTCAGTCAGCTCCATCATGGGCACTAGACTCAGCAGTATCGAGGGCATCTTCATAATGTGAGGCCTCAAAAGGACGGCATCCATCATTAAGGAACCCTAACACCCCTCCTCTTATTACTACCATCAGTGAGGAAGTACAAGAGCCTGAAGAACAGCCTCTTCTCCTCTGCCATCAGACGATAAACCAACCCGTGAAAACTTTCCATTTTTGCTCCCTTTTCCACTACTTCATTTTTATCAATTTATTTATTTATTTTAAATTTATTATTGTCATTTATAGTGTCTTTTTATGTATTGTAATGTACTGCTGTTGCAAAACAGCAGGTTTCATGACATCTGTCAATGAAGTTAAACCTGATTCTGGTTCTGATTCTGAATCTCCCCAAAACATTAAACACTAAAGCATGTCAGAAGGACACAGTAATGTAGTGGCTAGTGTGGCAGCTCGGGGTGGCAGGTCTTAAAGTTCAGTTCCAATGTTATCTCTCAGAAGTCTGTATGCCCTCCCCGTGGAAGGCTTAGGTTTTCTCCAGGTTCCAGTTTCCTCCCACAGAGACATACCTGTCAGTCGGTTAGTTGGTCATTGTAAATTGTCCTGTGATTAGCCTAGGGTTAAAACGGGGCAGCGTTGGGTTGTGCAGCCCGAAGGACTGGGCGGACCTATTCAACGTTGTATCTCAATAAATACAAACATCTTAAAATGAAGCAGTGCCAATCGATGCTACCAGAGAGTGACTTTTCTGTGCATGCGGGAGGTAAAAGGATCTGCTTAACCAGCAAGATACTCATTCAAACAAATACATTGATTAGTTCAATTAATTAGTTTAGACCTAACAGAAAGGAGAGTTCTAGCACTTCTGCAGTTTAGAAAAATACATGCTCCCAAACCTGTTATATGAAGGTGTACAGCACAAAATAAGAGGTGCAAAATTGTTTTGAGTTCACTCTCCCACTCCTTAGTTTTTCTACACTTATCTTTGGATGTCAATGTCACTGGTTTTTATTGGTAATTTCTATTCATCCTAAACTGATGTCTTGCCCATGTCAGAGTTAACCGCACTGTAGTGAGTCTAAAATTAGGTGTAGGTAACACAAACAAAATCTTTCCAAAGAAGATTTACCAACATGACACATTAACTTTGTGTCTCTCTCCGCACCAGTTCAGAGCCAGCGTAACCCTAATCACTAACTCAGTATGACCACTTTAACCTCTATCCATGACAATGAACTTTATTTTCTTTTGTTCTGTGTTCCTTCTTGTATTATTTAATTTTCTTTTTATTTTTCTGTTGAATGCTATGCTCACTTAACAGGAGCCAGAACATGAAAAGAGAGGTGCTACAGTTTAGAAAGAGAAAGTTTCAAGACAGGCTGCTGAGTTTCACTTTAAAAGAGTCACATTTTCAAATTCTTAGTTAATAGCTGGCTGGCTGATTAGTTAATTTACAGCAAACATTAAAAAGAAATTAGGGTCAAGCAGAGTGGCCATTTGCCAATCACAAACAGGAAAAAAATCTACAGATGCTGGAAATCCAAGTACTCTTTTTCCATAGATGCTGCCTGGCCTGTTGAGTTCCTCCAGCATCTTGTGTGTGTTGCTTGGCTATTTGGCAAGACAGGAGGAGCCAGTTGAGCTGATTGGGCCTGGAGCAAAGGTCTGAGCCTGTCACAGGGTGATTTCTCTCAGGAAGGAAGTTGGGTAGAGATGACAGGAAGCAACAAAGAAAGAGCCAGTGAAGGGAAGGTGGTATTGGGTGAAAGGAGTTGTATGGAGGAAGGTGAATGGCAGGCTTGTGGGAAACAGAAGAATAAGCAGCCTATTGAAGGTTGTTGTGGCTTATTGTCCAGTGATGAAGGTAGTAGATAGGATTTAAATAATGGAAGAAAGAGATTAAGTTGTTTTTAGTTTTGAATATGGATCTGTTTCTAATATCAATCTGATTAGACTAACTAAGAATTTGGAAAAAAAAACATTAAGAGATATTGTGGGTGCAAAACCTTTATGAAATGGGGCACTCAGTATTTTCTAAGGATAGTAAACAATGTGACAAAGCTTTGATACTAAAAGTTGTGGGAGGAAGGAAAGTAACACCAGGAAATGATATTGAACAACAGTGGCTTTGGGGAGTAATCTCTGGAGTGCCTCCAGATGTAGCCACAAATTAAGTTAAAAAATAATTTACCCGGGGATGGAGGGGTGAGAAAGTTGTGAATGCCAAACATTTAAAAGGATAAAGGAGTTTGTGGTGAAGTTAGATCAGATAGCTTATTGCTGTTGAGAAAATTGATGAACAAAAGTTGCCAGATACGGTTAATTTAGGATGTGAGTTATATGGTTCAAGTCTATGTACCACCCCTTCAGAAATGTTTACAAAGCCTTTTGTCATTTGAAGTTTGGTCATTTAGTAGTTTTGTGTAAAGGTACAAAGCGGTGTTGTAGATGTGGTGGAGAAGGATTTAGGCTAAATTGTAGCGACTATGGAGAAAGTAGCTCTGCTTATACAGAGTGTCCTGTATAGAAGAATTCTGTGGAAGTGCAACATGTTTGGGTTGGAATGGGTATGTCATATGCAGAGGCTCTGCAGAAAGTATAGAAGACAGTGTCAATTGGACCTATTAATATCCAGAATACAGATACAGAAAGTTTAAAGACAGTGTGTAAAGTGCATGATTGTATAATAGATTCTCTGATTGTTGATAAAATAATATTTGTCACTTTCTTTGCAGGTTTGGTAAATTGTACAACACAAACTAAAAGTAGGACAGAGATACATAAAATTATATTAAAGGCTGCAGATAAACATCTAGAGATAAGACTTACCTCTAGAAGTTATTAGTTGTGCCTTACAAAGAGGAGTACTTCATGTTCAGATTTCAAAGGAGGGTTGTTAATGTTTTTTTTCTAATCTTGCAATGGAATGCTAGAAGCCTATTAGCTAATGGTCAAGAATTTAAGACACTTATTGAAGATTTACCAAATGAACCTGATGTTGTATGTGTACAGGAAACAAGGTTGAAATCTTGACTCCATTTTAAGATTAGAAAATGGGTGATGGGGAAGGAGTGGCTACCTTTGTCATAAGTGGGATAGCACAAGGTTTTGGAGACTGGGGTAGGTTTTGAATCCATAGTGGTTGAAATTTGGGGAAAAATAGTAAAGATAATTTTCAGAACCCTTGTGAAAAGTTAACACCTGATGTTTTGTAAAATGTGGGTGAAAATGGGATGTTATATGGTGTGGGGATTTTAATGGTCATAGTACTATATGGGTTTGTAGTGACACAAATGTGAATGGGATGGTGGCGGAAGACTTTCTGGAAGAAAAGTGGTGTGCTTGAATGGTGGTGGGAGTACCACCAATTTCCCATCTTCCCTCAAAACCCAATTTCCCTCAGGATCAATAAAGTATGTCTGTCTGTCTGCCTAACTGTCTGTACAGGGAAAAATCTATTTAACACTGGTTCTGCTATAGATATTATGCTGGCATCTGAGGATGCAGTGGGGAGTGATCATTTCCCCATTATCTGTACGATGGGAATAGATGTGTATCCAGAGAAGGGTTCGCATATCCTCTGGATGGAATTTTTAAAAAGTCAGTTTGGGATACATTTAATGATTTGTGTGAAAGCAGATTTCCTGATCATCTGGTTTTGGAGGATATCAAGTTGCATAATAATATGATTTGCTCTGTACTCAATTCAAGAACTAAGGAATCAATTCCCAAATTCTTGGAAGATAATAAAAGGAAAGAAAAGGAAAACAGTTCCCTGGTGGATGGAAGAATGTAAAGAGTTGTGAAGGAGTGGAATAAAGCTTTTAGTAAAGTTGAGCAGTGTCACTCCTGTTCATCTTTCCTACACTATAAGAGAGCTCTGTAGTTAGAAAAATAGTGATAAGGGCAAAGATAATGCATTGTAGAATGTACTGTGATAGCATTGGGAAAGAGATTCAGGTAGGGGAAGTTGGGGTTTGATACAGAAAATGGGGAGGAGGATAGAAAACTTGATGCATTACTGATTTTGTACGGTGGGGAGGAAAGCTTTATTCTGCTCCTTCTCATCTCTTTACATTCTTCTGTCCACCAGGGAACAGTTCTCCTTTTATTATCTTCCAATGATCCGGGAATTACAGTTACTGACTCTGGAGAAGCAGAATTATTAGCAAGAAACACTTGTCAGGGTGCATAGTTCAGGCAATTTAAGTAAAGAAGATGGGACTTATAGAGAAATAGTTTTGGCATGGAATCCTTAGATTGCTAAGGAAAAAAGAATGTTCCAGTTCCTACTTGGATGATGAATTTACATCACTTGAACTTAAAAAGGCTGTTAATGGTGCTGGTCAGACATAACATGGGAAAGATATTTGTTATAATATGGTTACATGGCTCAAATATTTCCAAATTGTTATATGCTGATGATGGTACAGTGTGGAAGAGAGGCAAGAATATAAATTATGTAGTTAGGAAAATGAAGGCAGCTATTAATGAAATAGAGGAATGGGGAGGCGGCGGGGGATTAAATTTTCTCTTGTAAAGACTCAAGTTATTTGTTTTTCTAAAAGGAACATTACACCCTCAATTGATCTCAAGTTGTAAGTAAACAAGATTCAATGATAAAGTTTCTAGGTATGTGATTGGACATAAGACTGACACAGAAGGTGCATGTGAATTAAATTCTAGGAAAGTGTATATAAGTACTCAGCTGCTTAGTTGGGTGTGATTGGGGTGTGAGTCAGAGGTGACTTAAATATACATTGCTTTAATTAGACCTGTCTTTGATTATTGGTCAGCTGCACTCGTGGTCTTAAAGCCCCTAGATCAAGGGTTTCCAACCTGGGCTCCAGGGACCCCTTGCTTAACGGTATTAATCCATGCCATAAAAAAGGTGGGGACCCCTGTCCTAGACAAAGTTCAAGCTCAAGCATTGAGATCATGTTGAGGTGCTTTTAAATCATACCCAGTTTCGGCATCACTGGTAGAAATATGTGAAGTACCTTTATATCTACACAGGTAACAGTTAGCAATGGTTTATTGGGTTAATGTAAGAAGACATAAGGGTGCTTATCCAATATTGGCAACATTAGTAGAGTGCGGGGAGCACTGTATTCAAAAGGTCTTTAGTTTGGGATGGATAGGAAATGAATGAGCACAAAATCTTGAGTTGTTTAATGTGGAATATAGTCCCAGTGCACCTCTTTCTGTCACTCCTACATGTCTTTTCCCCCTTTTACCTGGGCCGTCAGTAAAAGATTGAGGTAAGGAGTGATTGTTTATCAGTGGCACAGGAAGTTCAGCCAATATATTCAGGGCAGATACTATGGATTTTTTAATATCTATACACATGTTTCAAAAGACTCAGTGACAGGTCATTCAGGTGTTTCTGTTTATGTTCCAAAGTTTCAGGTGACGATTAAGAAAAGATTATCAGACAAAGTATCAGTATTCACATCTGAGATGCTTGCAATCACTTTAGCCTTGGAATGGATCGAAGAAGTATGCCCTGATCAAATACTCCTGTGCTCTGAATCATTCTCGGTCTTGACATCTATTAAAACAGTATTGCAAATTGTTGGCCAGACATTCTTCTTGAGATTAGACAATGTCTGTAGAAACTGTGCAGTCTAGGCCTGAGTATACATTTCATATGGGTTCTTGGCTACGTTGGCACGCTTTCTTGCCAAGCACTCACTTACAAATAAGGTTATAAATGTAGCAGTGTCTTTGCATAAGGGGGAGATGAAAGCCATAATTAAAAAGTCTATTTGATCACTGTAGCAGCAAAAAGAAAGGACGGCATTTATTTAAATTTAAAGGATGGTGAGAATCAACTGGGAGATGGCAATGTTCCCTCTAATTTGTAATGCCCAGTGTGTGCAAAAAGCTTGTGCAGAGCAATTTTTTGCCCAGTGGCAACAACATGTGCGCACTGAATGATTTCTTCAATAAAAATGGTATAAATAACCCAGTTCTAAAACCTGCAGACCAATCATCGCAAACTCCATATTGTCAACATCATCTGTATCAGAAACTGGAAAAGGAAATGAGATTGTGTATGATCATGACATATACTTAACGTGCAAGCAAGGTAGAAGGTGACAATCTTTTGTAAGTTTAAATTCCTTTATGCACTAGAAGCAAAAGATGTACGTGTGTGTGTGATAGGAGCATTTGTAGAGAGTGCACTTATCAACAAACAGTGCAACATCTATTGTTTGAATGCTGTTTCTATGAGATGCAAAGGAAGCTAAATTGCTAAATTGAGATCTTTGGGATAGACGCAGTTTATCACTGAAATTTTTTTTTAATTTTTAATTTTTAGAATTTTTTATTCATACATAATCTTCTACAGCTATAAAATAATACAAAACTTCAACAAATTAATATGTATACAATTAATAAAGCTGAAGAAAAAAAGCTGATCGTAATATATGGAAATGAAAAAAAAACTTTATATATAAGGAAAAGAAGGGGAAAAAACCCAACTAACTACAAAAAAAGGGGGGAAAACATTAGGAATCAACCCCCGGAGCAATACATCTTACCATCATCTATATATATAAAGGAAAAGATTCATTAACCGCCAATTCATGTTTATATAGAATAAGATTGGAAGAAAACCATATAAAATATTTCAAGTTAAATGATAATATTTGGCAAAAGAGCCCCATCTTCTCTCAAAATTGAATCAGAGATCAAAAATTCTACTACTTTTTTCCAAACTGATACATAACATTACTTGAGAAAACCAGTCAATTAATGTAGGGACAGGGGTATCTTTCCATTTTAATAAAATAGCCCTTCTTGCCAATAATGTAACAAATGCAATTACATGTTAATCTGAAGATGAAATACCCTGAATATGATGTGGAACTATTCCAAATAGAACAGTTAATCTATTAGGTTGTAAATTAATTTTCAGAGCTTTAGAAATTGTGGAAAATAAAGAATTCCAAAATGATTTTAATGAAGAACATGACCAGAACATATGTGACAAAGTAGTTACTTCAGTTTTACACCTATCCCAGTAGTTGTCTATACTAGGAAATATTTTAGATAGTCCCTCCTTTGTTAAATAATAATGGTGAACAATTTTAAACTGAATTAAACAGTGATTGGCACATATAGAAGAACAATTTACCTTTTTTTCAGAACTTGCAACCCAAATTTGTTTCTGGCTCTTGGTGAGCCAATATAGCCAAAAGCATAATTGTCTGATATTAACAGCCCAATAATACAGTCTTAAATTAGGAGGTGCAAGTCCACCATCTCTTTTAGATTTTTGTAAATGATATTTATTAATTCTTGGTCTCTTATTGTTCCAAATAAAGTAAGAAATAAGAGAATCAGTTTGATCAAAAAATTTTAGTTAAAAAGATAGGTATATTTTGGAAAATATATAAAAATCTGGGTAAAATCATCATTTTCACAGCATGGAAATGACCTATTAAAGAGTGAGTAAGTGATTCCATCTAGAAAATAGTTGTTTCATGGAGTCCATTAAAGTAACTATATTAGCTTTATAAAGATCTTAATATTTTTAGTAATTATAATACCTAAATATTTAAAATAATAACAATTCTAAAAGGAATATCATTATATATAAAAACAGGGGCATTTAATGGAAACAATTTGCTTTTATTCAAGTTAAGTTTATATCCTGAAAATTTACCAAAATCTTTTAGTGTTTCCAAAAGTTTAGGAATTGATTCCTCAGGATTCAAAATAAAAACCAAAAGATCATCTGCATAAAGAGAAATCTTATGTATGGTTCCATTCATAGAAATACTAGGAATATTTTTAGCTTCACATTGTGTTATGGCCAAAGGTTCCAATACAAGATTAAATAATAAAGGGCTTAATGGATGTCCCTGTCTAGTACCATGTGAAAGTGAAAAAAGAGGACCTGAAATTATTAATAATAACTGAGGCAATAGGATTCTTATAAATCATTTGAATCCACCTATTGAAATTATTACCAAAACCAAATTTTTCTAGTACTTTAAACAAATATGGCCACTCAAGTCTATCAAATGCCTTTTCTGCATCGAGAGAGATAACACATTGAGGTTGCTTAGATAATGGTGAATATATAGTGTTTATCAATCTCCAAACATTGGAGAAAGTGTAACGGCCTTTAATAAAGCCCGTTTGATCCATAAAGATGATTTTAGTTTAAAGATTTTCCAAGCGGTTAGCCATTAACTTAGAGAGGATTTTTGCATCCACATTTAATAGTGAAATGGGTTTATATAATGAACATTCAGTAGGATCTTTATCTTTCTTAAGAATTAAGGAAATAGATGCTTCATAAAAAGAAGGTAAGCTACCCTTCTCAAAGGATTCATGAAATATTTTCAAAAGATACGAAGAAAGTAATCTTTCAAATTTTTTGTAAAATCCTACTGAATAACCATCAAGTCCAGGAGCTTTGCCTGATTGCATTAATAAAATAGCTTTCTGAATTTCATGCTAGGTAATTGCAGCATCAAGCATCTGTTGATCTTCAACAGAAATTTGAGGAAATTTAATCTTATGTAAAAAAAGCCTTCATTTTGGAGGAATCTGCAGGAAATTAAGATCTATAAAGATCAGAATAAAAATCTTGAAAAATATTATTGATGTCTTCATGGTTACTTACTATATCTCCATTATTTTTATGAACCTTTAAAATTTGTCTTTTAGCTCTAGCTGCTCTTAATTGGGAAGCTAAGAGCTTATTATTTTTATCCACAAAAATATAAAATTGACTTTTCAATTTAAGCAAATATCCTTCAATAGGATATGTTAATAATAAATTATATTGTGATTGTAATTCTACTCTTCTTTTAAATGAAACAACATTTGGAGAGATTGCATTAACGTTATCTAATTCTTTAATTTGTTTAGAGATTTTATCTAATTCCATTCTTCTTTGTTTCTTCAGTTTAGCTTTATTCGAAATAATCTGACCACATAAATAGGCTTTTAATATATCCCAGATTACTAACTTTGAGACATTTCCTGTATTATTAAAGAGAAAAAACTCTTTAATCTGAGCTTCAATGGACTCAACATATTCTGAACTTTGTAACAGGTGTTCTGGAAAATGCCAAAATGGTCTGGTAGAGGCAACATCTTTCAGTTCAAATATTAGGTTTAAAGGAGCATGATCAGAGATAACAATTGCATCATATTCACATTTCTGAACATTAAATAGTTGAGGGTCGACTATAAAATTGTCGATTCTCGAATATTTATTATGAACATGTGAATAAAAAGAGTATTCTCTATCACTGGGATGCATATGCCTCCAAATTTCAATTAAACCATAATCAATTAGAAAGGAATTAATAAGTGCTGTAGAACGATTAGGAAGTTGATGTTTGGATGATGACTTATCCATTGAAGGATTTAAACAGGTATTAAAACTACCACCCATTAATAACATATATTCATTTAAATCAGGTAATAGAGCAAAGACAGCTTTAAAAAATGAGGGATCATCAACACTTGATCCATAAATATTAACCAAAACCGTTTTCCTATTATAAATTATTCCTATAACAATCAAAAATCTACCATTAATATCCTATAATATAATATATAATATTATTATATAATATCCTCCTGATTAAAAGCGATATTGGAATCAATAAAAATAGAAACACCTCTAATTTTACTCTGAGAGTTTGCATGAAACTGAAGATCCTTTCAAGATTTAAAAAATCGATTTTTATCACATAACCTGATAAGTGTCTCTTGAGCAAAGATTGTATCAGGTTGGAATCGGTTAATAATTTTAAATATTTTCTTATGCTTAAAAGGATGGTTCCAACCACGGACATTCCAACTTAAAACATTTAACTGTTTAGATATCATTATGAGACTTTGTATTTAGACACATCAGGATAAGCTAGTGGAAAATGACGGAGATGAACATCAATAATAATAATAATTTGCGTATGCTCCGGGATTCCATAATGGGGATTTTTTTTTAATTTAAAAACCACCCAAACTAAAAAACCTGGAAATCAGTCCATATCAATCGACGCAAGCCCCAAGGATGGCATAGAAAGTGAATATAAACTCCACCTACCTAAATATATTAAAAAATGAAAAAAGTAATCTCTGTCTCCCTCTACCAAACATGAAACTCATTATAGTTGATATATATCTCAATATAATTAAGTTGGAAGGAACAATTTTTTTTGTAAAATGAAACGACTTTCAATTTTGAAAGTAACCTTCATAATATTAGATAAGGGAAGAAAAGCACATCCAAAACAATTCTTGAAATATTTGCACAAAAGAAAAGCAATGCCATCTTTAAATTATCCAATCTATCTTTAAAACATAAGGAGATACAAATAATTACTTAAAAGATCTTTACAAAAACATACAGAATGAAAAAAAAACAATTAGTTCATTTAAATGCTGCAGAGAAGAAATTCTAGATTGTTCAAAATTATCTACAGTCTTTCAACAGTTCTCCCGTTATGTGTTCTGAGGTTAAAACTACCCAAACCAGTCTTTTTCAGAGATAAAAATACATTTTAAGGTAAAGACTTTCTATAACTATCAGATCTTCCAATTTCATCACTCGTTACGCCGTGAGACAATCACATCGTTGTAAATCATTCAAATTTCAGGCTTGAGGCTCGTCATCAGACTCGTCAGGCAAAGAGTTAATAAAACGCGATGCTTCGGCTGGGTCATCAAAAGTACAAGCCCTAGAATTTTTGACAAAAAGCCTTAATTTAGCTGGATATTGAAGCGCTGGAAAGAGCTTTTTTTGGTAAGCTGACCTCATGGCTGAGGCAAATCCAGCACACTTCTTAACAATTTTGCATGGAAAATCTTCAAAAAAGTGAATCTCTGAACCTTGAAATTGAAACAACCTTTGTTTTCTTGCAAGTTTAATAATGCGGTCTTTGTCTCTAAAACGGAGAAAACACACAACGATATGCCTGTTTTTACCTTGGTCCAAAAGTTTGAAAGCATGGGTTCTGTGAGCCATTTCAATCTCCAGGGGTTGCGAACAAACCTCCGGAAATAAAGACTGAAAAATTTTAGCAAAATGATCCAGTGTATCAGCAGATTCTGATTTCTCTTTTAATCCAACAATTCAAATATTGTTCTGACGCGACCCAGCTTCTAGATCGACGACTCGTTGTTGAGCCTTTTCCAAACGAGAAGGAAGGTCAGCTGCATTTCGACTAACTTCTTTAAGATCGAGGCTCAGAGAGTCAATTTTTTCCCTCAAATTTTTCTTTTAGTTGAGTTATTTCAGTGCCGATACTGTTGATTTGAGACTCTAATCTCTTCACCCAAGGGGATCCTCCGAGAACTCGTCAGCATTTTTAGGCTTTCCGTTGCCTGGGTCCGGGTTCCGTTTGGTGCTTCTTAGGGTAGCCATAATTATAACTGTTGCTCTACAGATCTGACTGAATAAAGATGAAATTTCAAAGTTTAAGTCGGAAAAGGGAGAGATTAAAGGCGGACAGAAAGAAACTGTGTCTTACATGTCCGTGAGCGGAAGGCAGAGTCAAGTCAGAAAATTTGTTAGGATAATCACTGCTATTATATTTGTGTATTTGATTTTCTGAAAAGCATTAGATTTCTTGATATAATCTGAGGGTTTTTGGGGGGGGTAATTTAGTGGGGATACAGTACTTCCTGTCTCTTTGCTCCACACTCCAACTCAGTAGGTGGTGAAAATGCACCTTATGTTGGCCTGCCAACTGCCATTAAACTTCACAAGAGGAATCAGAGAATCCATTTTAGAGTGGGAAAACTAAGGTTTTAGCTCAAGAGGCTTCAGTGAGAAGAAGCAGAGTAAGTGATCCAGGTGCAGGGAGTGAGAACAGCTCTTTAGAGAAAAGCTTCAGAGAGAAGGCACAGGTAAGAAAAGAAATCACAAACATTAAAAATCTACAGATGCTGGAAATCCAAAGCAACGCACACACAATGCTGGAGGAGCTCAACAAGTTCAGCAGCATCTATAAACAAGAGTTTATATCCATTGTGAAGAAGGGTCTCAGCCCAAAATGTCTGCTGTTTACTCTCTTACATAGGTCCTGCCTGACCTGCTGAATTCCTCCAGCATTTTGTGTGTGTTGCCTAAGAGAAAGCAGGGTTTGATTAGGTTGTTCAACCTTCATCCTTGATGCACTTAGGGCAGTGGAGTGCTCCTCCTGCAAGATGTGGGAAGACCATAAGATCATAAGGCATAGGAGCAGAATTAGGCCATTCAGCCCATCGAGTCTGCTCTGCTGTTCATCATGGCTCATCCCGGATTCCACTCAACCCCATACACCTGCCTCGTGGAACCTCATGGTCTCCCTGATATCTGTGGGAAATGCACCCAGGTGCAGCTCATGACAGCCCAGGTCAAGGGATTGAAGCGGGATCTGGAGGTGCTCAGGCTAATCAGGGAAGCCAAGGGCTTTGAAGTAGATAGGTGTTCATCAGGAGAAGGAAGGGAAGTAGGCAGCCATTGCAGGATTCCCCTGTGGAGATTCGTTTCAGCAACAAGAACATACCTTTGGATATGACTGTGGGAATACCTTACCAGGGAGCAGCAACAGCAGCTAGATCACTGACTGGCTCTGAGACTCAGCAGGGATGAGTAAAGTCAGGTTGAACGAAGGTGACACAAGAGTTAATAGTTTGGGGGGGAGGTGCATTCAGGAGGTTCTATGATTGTTGGAGATGCCAGCATTGTGTGTTTCTTCCCGGGTGCTAGGGTTACGGATATCTCAGGGTGACTGCAGAACATTCCTGAGGATGGTAAGCAGCCAGATGCTGTGGTGCACTTTGGTACCACTGACAGAGATAGAAAGGGGGAAGAGGTCCTGTGCAGTAAGTATATGAAGTTAGGAAGATGAAGGAAGTGAAGAGAAGGAGCTGAACAATTAATCGGGGGAAATCAGAACTGTACTCAGAGAGGACATAATGGAGGTCTTGTTCACTGAGTCTATATGGGCAGAAATCAAAAATAAGGAAGGATTGTACTGCAGTTGTAGAACAGAAGGATCTAAGAATACAAATACAAAATTCCCTAAAAGTGACGTCACAGGTAGCTAGGTTAGTAAAGACAGCTTTTGGTACATTGGCCTTTATAAATCAAAGTATTGAGTATAACAGTTGGAATGTTATGGTGAGGTTGTATAAGGAATTGGTGAGGCCGAATTTGGAGTATTGTGTGCAGTTTTGGTCACTGAATTACAGGAAGGATATTAATAAGGTTGAAAGAGTGCAGAGAAGGTTTACAAGGATGTTTCCGGGACTTGAGAAACTGAGTTACAGAGAAAGGTTGAATAGGTTAGGACTTCATTCCCTGGAGCGTAGATATGGGCCAGGTGCAGATCAGTGGGACTAGGCAGAAAAATGGTTCGGCACAGACAAGAAGGGCCAAAAGGCCTGTTTCTGTGCTGTAATGTTCTATGGTTCTATGGTACAGAATTCCCACTATCCACTGGAACACTGAGGAACAGATCATGGAAAGAGTTAACAACAGTAGGCCTGTTGTGAAGTAGATGACTTGAACTTTCCTAATACAAACTGGGACCTTAGAAAAGAGGTTTAGACAAGGCAGAATTTGCTAGGTGCATCCAAAAGGGTTTCTTAAATCAATATTCAGGTAATCCAGCACTGTTATGAAACAGTGATCACAGCTATTTCAGCTATTGATAAGGGTAAGTGCTGTATGCTCCTTGCAGGAGAGTATCAATATGGAACAGGGCAAATTGTGAGAGTAATTTGGCAGGAACTAGGGTGAGTTCATTCGACAACAGCTTTTTTTTTAGCAAGTCCACAGATGGCATGAGGAGGGTGCTTAGAGACCAACTGCACAGAACTGGACAGAGGAAAATATTCAGGTGTGGATGGGGATGGCATGATATGGGAACCTTAGATGACAAGAGGTGGGGAATTTTGTCAACAAGGAAAAGGAAATGTTCAAGGTTTAGGAAGCTAAAATCAAATGGAGATCTTGGGGATTATATAAAGAAGCCAGAAAATAACTTAGGAAGGGAATGAGGAAAGTGAGGAGGGACCATGAAAATTCTTGGGAAGTAGGATTAAAGAAAACCTCAAGGCATTCTTTACATACATCAAGAGCAAGGGGATAAATAGGGAATGGGTAGGTCCACTCAGGGATAAAGGAGGGAATATGTGCTTGGAGGCAAAAGGTCCAAAATGAATACTTTGTGTTTGTATTTATTACAGAGAAGGCTGTGGAGGATGGGAAGTTCAGTATGGAGTGTTCTAATTTGTTAATGTGTTTCAAGATGAAGGAGGTAGTTTTGGGTCTCTTAAAAAAAAATTCAAATGGATAAGCCCCCAGGGCCTGATGAGAATTACTCCAGATTATTGAGAGAGGTGAAATATGAAATTGTTAGGGCCTTGATCAAAATCGTTGTGCCCTCTCTAACCAGAGGGCTACCTAGGAGTTCCATTATTCAAAAAGGGAAATTGAGATAATCCTTGAACCTATAGAACAGTAGGTCTCTTATCAGTAATAGGGAAGTTACTGGAGTGGATTTTCAGATTAGGAGGAGGCTCTCCATTGGTCGGGGTCAACCACAGATGTTGCATCCTAACTGTCTATGTGACGTGCAGAGGGCTATTTGAAGGGCGAAGAGACAATTTTGAACGAGGTTGGAGGGAATATCAGATGCACGGCAACTCTGGCAGGGTCTGCAAGACATTACTTCCTACAAAGTGAAAGCCAATAGTACAAATAGCAATGATGCTTCACTACCAGATGAACTCAACACCTTCTATGCCTGCTTTGAAAGGGAGAACACAACTACAGCTGTGAAGATCCCTGCTGCATCTGATGACCCTGTGATCTCCATCTCAGAGGCCGATGTTAGGCTGTCTTTAAAGAGAGTGAACCCTTACAAGGCAGAAGGTCCCAATGGAGTACCTGGTAAGGCTCTGAAAACCTGTGCCAACCAACTAGTGGGAGTATTCAAGGACATTTTCAACCTCTCACTGCTACGGGCAGAAGTTCCCACTTGCTTGAAAAAGGCAACAATTATACCAGTGCCTAAGGAGAATAATGTGGGCTGCCTTAGTGACTATTGCCCAGTAGCACTCACATTGACAGTGATAAAATGTCTTGAGAGGTTGGTCATGACTGGACTGAACTCCTGCCTCAGCAAGGACATGGACCCATTGCAATTTGCCTACCACCACAATAGGTCAATGGCAGACGCAATCTCAATGGCTCTTCACACTGCTTTAGACCCCCTGTACTACACAAACACCTACGTCCGGATGCTGTTCATCGACTATAGCTCAGCAGTTAATACCATCATTCCCACAATCCTGATTGAGAAGTTGCAGAACCTGGGCCTCTGTACCACCATCTGCAATTGGATCTTCAACTTCCTAACCGGAAGACCACAGTCTGTGAGGATTGATGATAAAATATCTTCTTTGCTGATGATCAACACTGGTGCACCTCAGGGGTGTGAGCTTAGCCCACTGCTCTATTCTCTATATACACATGACCGTGTGGTTAGGCATAGCTCAAATACCATCTATAAACGTCAGTAAGATGAAAGAGCTAATTGTTGTCTTTAGGAAGGGTAAGACGAAAGACACATACCAATCTTCATAGACGGATCAGAAGTGGAGGGAGTGAGCAGTTTCAAGTTCCTGAGTGTCAAGATCTCTGAGGATCTGACCTGGTCCCAACATATCGATGTAGTTATAAAGAAGACAAGACAGCAGCAATACTTTATTAGGAGTTTGAAGAGATTTGGCATGTCAACAAATACACTCAAAAACTTCAATAGTTGTACCGTGGAGAGCATTCTGACAGGCTGCATCACTGTCTGGTATGGAGGGGCTACTGCACAGGACCAAAAGAAGCTGCAGAGGGTTGTAAATCTATTCAGCTCCATCTTAGGCACTAGCCTACAAAGTACCCAGGACAACTTCAGGAAGCGGTGTCTCAGAAAGGCAGCATCCATTACTAAAGACCTCCAGCACCCAGAGAATGCACTTTTCTCACTTTTAACTTCAGGTAGGAAGTACAGGAGCCTGAAGACACACACTCAGCGATTCAGGAACAGCTTCTTCCCCTCTGCCATCCGATTCCTAAATGGACACTACCTCACTTTTTTTAATATACAGTTTTTCTGTTTTGCATGTTTTTTAATATATTCAATATACATTTTCATATACATAATTGATTTAATTGTTAATTTATTATTATGTTTTATTTATTATTATTATTTTCTCTTTGCTAGATTATGTATTGTATTGAACTGCTGCTGTTAAGTTAACGAATTTCACGTTGCATGCCGGTGATAATAACCCTGATTCAGATTCTGATATACAAGCCATGGCAGTACAATCTGTTGCCCATGTACCAGGCTCCTCCTCTCCATGCAACTGATAAATCCAAAGGGACAGTAGAGACAGATACAGTTTGGCACCAGCTGTGTCGCAGGCGTTGCCAGTCAGCATTGACCTCAACACAAGTCTATTTTAGGGATTCCAGCTCCAGATTTTACCTCGGCGTTCACTCCCAAAGCCTTCCCTGTCTGTAGATATAGCTGCATGGCAGCAGAGGTTTGAGATCAGAGTTTTCCTTCTCCTAGATGAGCTGCCAAACATAACTGCTCGAAATGACTGGTTTTAAGGCGTCAGTAATCTGCCTTTAGCCTTCCTCCTGTCAGTAGAAAGAGTTCTGCCTGGCTTGGTAGCCATGCCATATATGAGGGCAAGGAATTCAGCTTGGATGTCAGAGGCTATTTGCGTCACTTGCCATTGGGAGCATTTAGTAGTTAATGGGAGCTTATCCCCACCACCTCCCCTGGCAATGGCAATCTTAAAGAACCATTCTTAGATTAGCATTTGGAAAACCGTGATCTAATTAGAGGTAGTCAGCATTGCCTTGTGCAGGGAAATTATGTCTTACTAACTTGAATGAGTTTTTGAGGTGCTGAAGGTGATTGAGGGGAGAACTATGGATGTTGTCTCAATGGAGATTAGTAAGATGTTTGACAAGATTCCTCTTACGGGGTTTTGCCAGAAGATAAGGATGCAGGGGATCGAAGGTGAATTGGCCATTTGGATTCAAAATTGGCATACCCATAAGCAAAGGGCAGTGGTTGATGGGACTTATTCCAGCTGGAAGCCTGTGAATAATAGATTCCATAGGGACCTGTACTTGGACATCTACTTGTGACATATATAAATGACCAAGAGGAAAACGTATTGTAAGTGTGTAAGTATGAAGATTGGTGGTGTTGTTTACAGTATAGAAGACTGGCAAAGGGTATAGCAGCATGTAGATCACTTGCAGATATGGGCAAGGAAATAGAGCTTAATGTGGTTAAATGTGAAGTGTTGCACTTTTATGATCAAATGTAAAGGGGCTTGAAATGTCATGTATAATTACCTAAATGCTTGCCTTTGTGCATCCATGTAAGATGTAGGCAACTCTGAATTTTATCCATACAGTTATGATTCTTGACACAATAGAAAATAACTCCTTCTCTAGCTTGTGACAGCAGTCACAAAACTGGAAACTGGAACACGTAACAGCCAATTAAGGAGATAGGGCAATATACACTTCACCTCCTTGATGGAATTATGTGGCAGAAATATCATCAAAATCTAAAATTGTAGTTTTTAACAGCTACACCAGACACACGCAAGAAAAACACTGTGCTTCTCATCCCTATTTTGTGCTGCATTAAAAATATTTTCTTGGCAGGTATTTTAAAAATACAGTATCAATAAGCAATAGAAATGTAACGCTATAATCCATAAATATTGCATTTTGATTTCTCGGTCCCAATTTTAAATTTCATGCAACAATTTTAAAGTTTGTAATAATCTGTTCTAAAATCCAGAGTATATTTGAATTAATCCACCAGTTAAGTTCTGTACATTTTATTATTGAACAAATCTTTGTTACCCCGTTCACCCAAGGCTAGCATTGACTTCAGTCATGGAATGCAATCCACAGATATATTGCTTTATCAAACACTTTCATTTATTGCATGATAATCACTGCAGTATTTCAAGCAAATGATGCTTGAATATTGTGTGCTTTCAGTATTTCATTGCTGAAGTAATAGAGGTCATCACAAATTATTTGAAACCATCCAAATCTATAAAGACACAAACATAATGTTGTTATTTCATTGCCCCTCTGGCTCCAGAATAGGACATGCATGACTGGAAAGATCCTTAACACATGCATGTGATTTCTATTTTTAGATCTTCTTTGTATTTCATTCACAACTACCACAATCCTCATATTTTCCTAAGCTTGTCTAAAACACTGCATTGGCATGGACATGAAACAATTAAAGTAAATGTAGAATGAACTTAATGTGGGATTGATTGCTTTTATATTTTCGTCCACTATGCATTCTTTAATTTGTGCCAGGGATTTCTGTTTAACCCTTTCCATCCTGAATTGTTGCTTTAAGGGAGAAGGAAACCTACTTCCTTTGCTCGTTACCTGTCAGGGTCATACAGGAGGTCATGCAAAGTACCTTGTTAACAGAGGGGTTCTTGGTCTGTGTTTTTTTTATTATTATGGGGGAGAAAGCTAATGTCAGCAGGTCTGAATTTATTGCCAGTTGTGTAAAGCAATGTAGAAAGTGAAAAAGGAAGAGACGACAAGGTTAGCTATGAAGCAACTTGGGTACAGAAATTTTAAATCTGGAGCGATACAAATACTTGGCAAAAGCCCCAACACTTCTATGCAGGGCTGCCGAATTTACATAAAGCAGTTCAAGCCTCCGGCGCAAAAAAATGACTTGGATTGGAAAGCTACTATTTTTGGATGCCCCTGTATATTTTATAACTATTGTAGCACTTTTGATGCAAATTCACTTTTGAAATGCAGAAAGCACTGCAGGTCGGTTACATAAAATAAAACATGGATTCTGGAAGCCCAAAATGAAAACTGTGAACAGTCAGCAGGTCAGGTAGCATATGTAGAAAGGGAAACAGATTACCTTAAGGATTGACACTCTTTGGGTCTTCATCAGGCCTGTGGATGATTCTGTTTTTTGTTAGTGTTTCTGTTTCTTGTTAGTGTTTCTGGTTTTTGTTAAATGATGCAGAATTAGAATTAATTTATTTGATTTTATTTTGTGATGGTAGTTGCCAATTAAAGTGCTGTGAATTATCACTCATAAGCTAATCATTGATACCCCAGTTTGGGTTTCGACAGGACTAATTAAATTCACTACGGTATTACAGAATGTATAGCAAGCATGCTTTAGGTAATGGAAAATTGAAGTGCAGATTCAAACTCTTCATAGCCTTGGTTCCAACGTGGTTCAAAGCAATGAGGTCCAGAGATAAAATTAAAATAATCGCCCTTGACCTCAAGACAGCTTTTCACTGATCGTGGCATAGATGCATCCTGGTAAATGGGCATCAGTGGGAAAACACTCCAGTGGTTGGAGTCATACCTTGGAGCAAAAATGAGGCTAGGAATGTTGGATGTCAGTCACACCAGTCGCTGTAGGAATTCCTCAGTGCATTGTACCTGAGCCAATCACCTTCAGTTGCTTCAAAGACCAACCTTCAATTACAATGTCCTCTTCCTTTATCATCAAGTTCAAGTTCATTGCCATTTCAAACGTAAACCTGCATTCCACCAAACAAAACAAGGTTCCTCCGGACACACTACATATAGCTCATCCACGCACAACACATAAAGTAACCGCAAATAAATCAGCAAATAATAAGATGCTTTTATGATGCAAGTCAAAAAGTAAACAGGATAACACTTCATGCATGGCAAGACCTGGATGGTGGCAGGGAGTTCGGTTGTCTCATGGTCTGGGGGAAGAAGTTGCTTCCTTTCTAACAGTCCTTGTCCTAATACTGCCGTACGGCTAGCCTGAAGGCAAGAGGTCAAAGAGTTTGATGGGAGGGATCATTGACAATGCTACGAGCCCTGTGCAGTGCTCCTGGGAGGAACTTCAGATTGGTGGAAGAGAGATGATCATCTTGGCAGTCCTGACACTCCTTTGTGATCAGATGTCTTGCAACTCCCACAACAGACATTGATGTAGCTGGTCAGGACACTCTCAATGGTGCTGCTGTAAAAATTGGTTAGACCGGGGTTGGGGGAGCCTCACTCAAACTCCTCAGGAATTGGAGATGCTGCTGGGTTTTCTTGACTAAAGAGGTGGTGTTAAGAGACCAAGTGAGATCGTCCATAATGTGCGCTCACAGAATCATCTAGAGAGTTTAACCACCTTCATTGAAATTCAATGGCAGACCCAAGACCAAGTCCACATCATCAATATCTTAGAGGTCGAAAATTGGGCTGCACTAGCTACATAAAGCCACAATTATAAGGGCAGTTCAGAGACTGGACATCCTCTGATGAGTAGCTTAACTCTGAGTTTTAAAAGCCTTTCCTTATTCTACAAGGTGCAAGTATGGACCACGATGGATTGTTCTTCACTTGCCTGAATGTGTGCAGCTCCAACATCTCTCAAAGAGCCTAACATTTGACTTCAGGAGGAAGAAACCAAATGCCCTTAAGCCAGTCCTTGTTGAGGGATCAGAGGTGGAGAATTTCAGAAACTCTAAACTCTATCATTTCAGAGGATCTGTCCCAGGTCCAGCACATCAGTGCCTTTATTAAGAAAGCATAGCAGAGCTTTTACTTTCTTAGATGTTTGTAAAGATTTAGCAAGTCATCTAAAGCTTCAACAAACTTTTATAGATGTGTGGTGGAGAGTACATTGACTGGTTGCATCATGGCCTGGTGTGGAAACACCAATGCCCTTGAATGGAAGAGCCTAGAAAAGTAGTGGACACAGCCCAGTCCATGGGCAGCGCCCTCCCCATTACTGAGCACATTTACAAGGATTGCTGCCACAAAAAAAACAGCACCCATCATCAAGGCCATGCTCTCTTCTTGCTGCTGCCATCAGGAAGAAGATACAGGAGACTCAGAAGATTCACACCACCAGGTTCAGAAACAGTTATTACCCTTCAACCATCAGGCATTTGAACCAGAGGGAATAACTTCACTCACCCCATCTCTGATCTGTTCCCACAACCTATGGAGGACTCTTCATCCTGTGTTCTCAATATTTATTGCTTATTTATTATTGCTTTTTAATTCCTTTTTATATTTGCACAGCTTTTTGCACGTTAGCTGTTTGTCCGTCCTATTGGGTATGGTCTTTCATTGGTTCTATTGTGTTTTTTGTATTTAGTATGATTGCCCACTAGCAAATGAACTCAGGGTTGTATATGGTGATATATATGCACTTTGATAATTAGTTACTTTGAACTTTGAAATCTGATTTTCCGTGGTAAGCAATCAACTTCTCACCATATTAACCACAATAAACATTTATTCCCTCAACCAAATACACACATGCCCTGCACACTGTCCACAAAATAAACAGCAATTTCTCATCAAGGCAGCTCTCTGAGATTGCATCTCAGATCTGTAATCTCCCTATTTTCAAGCAGAACGAGGGCAGTTGATTTGATGAACAACACCAACCTCAGTTTCCTCTCCCTGTCACACACCTTCCTGATCTGAAAACATCTCACACTTCTTTCATCGTTGCTGGGTCTAAATCCTGGAACTGCCTCTTCAACAACACTGCAATGGTTCAGCAAGTCAACTCTCCACTGCCACCTTCCTGGGGGCAATTAAGGATGTTCAATAAATACTGCAAACGAATAAAGAGTGTAATCAATAATTTTTTTAAATATTATTGTGGACACATTCAGAACACACTTTGTTGGGGAAAGGTTAAACTTAACAGAATGAAACAATACACAGATGTAACTTGAGCTCGCTTTGCTTTCACGTTCAGGTCAATTTTTTTTTACACAATTCAATGTTCTAGGTAAGTTTATTATCAAGGTACGTATCTGTCACCATATACTACCCCGAGATTCACTTTGTTGTGAACATTCATAATAAATACAAAGAATAGAATTAATGAAAACGAGACACAGACAAAAACACAAGAAAGTCTGCAGATGCAACATACACACACACACACACATAAAATGCTGGAGGAACTCAGCAGGTCAGGCAGCATCTATGGAAATGAATAAACAGTTGACGTTTCAGGCCGAGCTCTGAAGAAGAGTCTCATCCGAAACGCCGACTGTCTGTACACAAAGAAAGACTAACAGGAAGTGACAGGTGCATGGAACGCATTGCCAAGGTAATGACTGAACTGTGGTGTTCAAGGGCTTTTTACATAGCTTCATGAAGAATATGGATTTTGTGCAGAGAGAAGGGTTTTGTTTAATTTGGCATTAGCCTCAGCATGGACATCATGGGCTATTCCTGTGCTTACTTTTCTATGGTCTAAACGTTCTCCCAAGGAGAGCCAACCCTGCAGAACTTGGACAAATTGTCGTCATTTAATGTAAGTTCATCCTAGTGTAAAAGATTTTTTTAAAACACCAAGGCAATAACTTGGTGGGTTTATAACATATTGTGACACAGTAGCGTAATGCTATCACAATGCCAGTGACCTGGGTTCATTTCCTGTTGTTGGCCGTACAGGTTAGAAGGCTAATTGGTCAGATGGGTTGTGTTTGGCAGGCTCGGACTGAGGGGCTTTCACTATGCTGCATCTCTAATTAAAAATAAATAATGGACCCTAATCTATTAAAGGACTTCACCTCAAAATACAATAAAATAGTGACTCTCTTCACAATTGTAATGTGAAATACATATAAGCCTTAGCAAAGCTATTTGCAAGATAAAGCTGATGTACTGAACAAGACACCTGGAAATCATTTGTGCAGTGTAGTTCATTGTTTAGCTCTGGTATGGTGATTAGGAGCTCGTGGTCATTTTCAACTGGAATGGTGAAGGGAAGGCTCTTTAAGAGAAGATT
Source organism: Hypanus sabinus (assembly GCF_030144855.1). Lineage (NCBI taxonomy): Eukaryota > Metazoa > Chordata > Chondrichthyes > Myliobatiformes > Dasyatidae > Hypanus > Hypanus sabinus. The sequence goes on from NC_082708.1 coordinate 24,769,040, forward strand.
GGAATCCCTCTGCCATTAATGAGATCATATTAGCCATCGAGTAATTCTTCCCCCAGTTGCCAGGAATACAGAAATTCCATGGCAAACTCAGCATTAAGATACAAAATAATCATTAAAAATTCATTTTTTAAAAGGATCGATAAAAAGAATAGAAGTACATAATGTGGAACACCAGCATCTGGTTGACATAGTAACTAATGATTGAAGATCAGGTCCTTCAGAAAGTGTCTTCCCTTTGTTAATAGCACCATCTGCTGACAATTCAGCCAAACTGAAATGCTGGACTTAAAGCATAGAGGCTGGACATTTTCTTGTGTTTTCTGTTGGCTATTGTAAATAGGATTGTATTTCCAATTCTAAACAGATTAGAAATGTGGATCAAAACAAGATTTGGCCAAGCACTTGAACTAGAAGAAATGGCCCGAATTGGAAGTTCATAAATTTGCAGATTCAGATTTATTTATTTATTACAAGTACATCAAAACATACAGTTAAATTTGTCCGTTGTATTAACAACCAACAAACTTATGGATGTGCTGGGGATAGCCTGCAAGTGTGGCCACACATCCGGCACCAACATAACATGCCCACGATGTTCAGAGTCACACAAGCAAGAACAACAGCAAAACAAACCCCTTACCTCCTGTCCTCACCACCACCCCCCCCCCCCCTCCCCACCCCACACCAATGAACACATGCAGGCAGTCCAGGCCTAGATCCTTCTTTAGAACCTCCAACCAGCCTCTGTGTGGAAAAATTTCTCTCAGATCCCCTCCTATTCTCATCCCTTACCTCTGAAACTATATGAATACTGATTTACACTTTCCACCTTATCTATAGATCCGTAATAATTTTGTGTACCTCATCAGATCACACTTCAGTCACCTCCGCTCCGGGAAAAAGCAACCTGGTGTATCCAAGTAAACACGAGGAAATCTGCAGATGCTGGAAATTCAAGCAGCACACACAAAATGCTGGTGGAACGCAGCAGGCCAGGCAGCATCTACAGCAAGAAGCACTGTCAACGTTTCGGGCCAAGACCCTTTGTCAGGACTAATTGAAAGGAAAGATAGTAAGAGGTTTGAAAGTAGCAGGGGGAGGAGGAAATGCAAAATGATAGGAGAAGACCAGAGGAGGTGGGGTGAAGCTGAGAGCTGGAAAGGTGATTGGCAAAAGGGATACAGAGCTGGAGAAGGGAAAGGATCATGGGACAGGAGGCCTCAGGAGAAAGAAAGGGGAGGGGAGCACCAGAGGGAGATGGAAACCAGGCAGAGTGATGGGCAGAGAGAGAGAAAAAAAAGAGGAGGGGGTAAAAATCTAAATATATCAGGGATGGGGGAAGAAGGGGAGGAGGGGCATTAACGGAAGAGAGAAGCCAATGTTCATGCCATCAGGTTGGAGGCTACCCAGCTGGTATATAAGGTGTTGTTCCTCCAACCTGAGTGTGGCTTCATCTGGCCATGGATAGACATATCACAATAGGAATGGGATGTGGAATTAAAATGTGTGGCCACTGGGAGATCCTGCTTTCTCTGGCAGAGAGAGCATAGGTGTTCAGCATAGGTCTCCCAGTCTGCGTCGAGTCTCACCAATACATAGAAGGCCACACTGGACGCAACTCATTCCCTACGTGACTCCCTTGTCCACTCGTCCCCCCCCATCCCTTCCCACCAATTTCCCTCCTGGCACTTATCCTTGTAAACGGAACAAGTGCTACACCTCCCTCACCACCATTTAGGGTCCCAGACAGTCCTTCCAGGTGAGGCGACACTTCACCTGTGAGTCAGCTGGTATACTGCGTCTGGTGCTCCCGGTGTGGCCTTTTATATATTGGTGAGACCCAACGCAGACTGGGAGACCATTTCGCTGAACACCTACACTCTGTCAGCCAGATAAAGCAGGATCTCCCAGTGGCCACACATTTTAATTCCACGTCCCATTCCCATTCTGCTATGTCTCTCCATGGCCTTCTCTACGAAGGGTCTTAGCCCGAAACGTCAACAACGCTTCTCCTTACAGATGCTGCCTGCCCTGCTGTGTTCCACCAGCATTTTGTGTGAGAAGGCAATGGCAAACCACTTCTGCAGAAAAGTTTGCCAAGAACAATCACAGTCATGAGGCTAGGATCGCCTGTGTCATATGACACATCATACAATGATGATGATGACCCCAAAACAGCATCACTGGGGCCCTTTCATTTATTGTCTGAGTCCCAACCTTGTTTGCAACATCTCTCCCGTCAGCATTAAATGACAGTTGTCATAGCTCCATCATTCTTTCCATGAGATAACATTTCTTGCTGTCTAAGACACTACCAGTTTTACTGTCCACTGTAACCAGTACAGCACTTGCTTTCATATTTCAGATGAGAAAAGACTTTAAAATTTTGACCTCTCACTACATGATACTTGGGGACGTTTTCCCAGAAATTTTCCTAACTGGCTTTGGACATTTTGTTTTTCAGTCCGTTTTGTCAGCTCACTCAGGAATGTATTAAGGCATTCTCATTGCCTCCTGAGCATATACCACACGCTTCTTTCCTGTTTTGCAAGATGAAGTCAGCCATAATTCTGGCACCAAGTTCTGCAGGACTAATCCTCCTATTTAACAGTAATCTCGCTGTGCCGAACAAACTCCTACTTGTTTTCTGTTGAAAATTTCCACGATCCCTGAATTTATCCATAACGTCTCAGCAATCTCCTGTACAGAGTGCAGAGGGGCCCCTCACTCATTTGCTGACTGCCTTGCTGTATGTGGACAGATACCCTGATACCACTGATCACATTTTTCCAATCTTTTGCTAGAGATAAAGCCCAAAGATATTTCATATTTCAGTGGCTATAATTTTCTCTTCACACCGAATTAAGCAATTGGAAAGACTGTCAATAATTTGGTGGTGGCATGGTAGCTAGGGCAACATTTCACAGTGCCAGCAATCACTGATCTAGGTTCAATTCTTGCCGCTGTCTACAAGGAGTTTGTGTCTCCCGTGACTATGTGGGCTTCCTCTGGGTGCTCCAGTTTCCTCCCACGTTTCAAAATAATACATAAAGGTGAGTGTTAGGGCGTACAGGCATGCTACGTTGCCGTCAGAACTATGATGACACTTGTGGGCTGCCCTTAGCACATTGGCAGACTTTGTACACTAATGATGCACTTCACCATGTGTTTCGATATACATATGACAAATAAATCTAATCTTTAATCTTCAGTTGATACAGCTTTTGAATGGCTCCGGGAACAGAGACGTAAGGGATCGCAATCACAAATATTTGAGACGGACGCTGTTTAAAAGTATCCAGGAATGGAGAAATTATTAATAGATGCCTCTAGTACAAGAGCAAGGAGGTTCTGCTAAAGCTGTCTAAATCTCTGGCTAAGTATGTGTAATTCAAGCCATCAAACTTTAAGAAGGATTAGTGCCTTGGAGACGGTGCAATACAGATTTACTTCAATGGTATCTAGGATGAAGGATTTCAGTAATGTGAGAGTTTAGAGGAAAGGGGATTGCTCCTCTGAGCAAAAAGTTTGAGGGGTTTGTCAGATGTTTAAATTTATTAGGAATTGTAAGACATCAGTCTGAGAAAAAAATGTGTTTCCACTCTCTGGTGGATCAGTAACTAAAGGGCACTAATTTGGCAATTAGACAACATGCGAAAAAGGAGGGAACAGATACAGACCTTCTGAAAACAAAGCAGAAATGGTTTTCTTTTAGAAATAGATTATCAGCACAGACCAAATGCCTGTCCTACACTGTATTGTTTTACGTCCTATCTTCTGGTGTCTGTAATTGGCAGAAGGATCACAAAAGGATGGCAATTTTCCTGAGCCAAGTTATTACTAACCTAGATGCCTGGCCTAAAATATTCCAATTTTTTCTTTCAAAAGGAAAATGGATGCACTTGGAGGTGGGGGGAAGTGGAATTTCACACACACAATGGTGGAGGAACTCAGCAAGTCTACTAAGGCAGGGGGTGCGACAAAGACTGACTTGTATCCTTGAGTGACGAGTCACGAGTCATCACTCAGCCAGCTGCCAGTGTGCCTTGAGAAGTGGTAGTAACGTTTGTCCCAAGCACACTCCAGTCTCCCGCTGCCCGAGTCGAGAGAGACGTAAACTCACTCCAGTCTCCCACTGCCCAAGTCAGTGTTGAGGATTCTCATCAGCGTTACCTGGGAGTTACACCTCAGAGTTGAGGAGTCTCATCAATGTTAGCTAGGTTACATCTCAGAGTTAAAAATCATCTCATAATGCCAAAATCTTTATATATCCTGAATCAACCATCGAGTAATGACTTTGTGTTAAAACAAAACCAACAGACAGTAGGTAAATTATTCAATTATAAAGTTTTAAAAAGCCACATTTTGATAAAAAGCAGCTGAAGTCATTCATTCGTATTTGTCTCAATGCATTAAAGAAGTTTTGAATTTCAAAGGTTTTTTTTCTCTTAAAAGGTTTTTTTGTTGAATCATTGATAATTTTGGATTGTGTTAGTTGGCGCGTGGCCTAGTGGATAAGCAATGGTCTAGTGATCTGAAGGTCACTGGTTCGAGTCTCAACTGAGGCAGCATGTTGTGTCCTTGAGCAAGGCACTTAACAACACATTGCTCTGCGACGACACCGGTGCCAAGCTGCATGGATCCTAGTGCCCTTCCCTTGGACAACATCAGTGGTGTGGAGAGGGGAAGGCTTGCAGCATGGGCAACTGCCCGTCTCCCATACAACCCTGCCCAGGCCTGCACCCTGGAAACCTTCCAAGGCGCAAATCCATGGTCTCACGAGACTAACGGATGCTTATTTAGTTGAGGAGGTATCATGGTTTGCACCGAGGACTTTGAATCGTGTGATGGGAGTTCAAATCTCCGGTAATCATCGGAAATAGATGTGTAAATTCAGTAGAGAGTAGCCTAATAAGTCGCGTCGCGTCCCATTAGCATTTCCACCTGACGATTTATCTTAGCATAACTGCAGATAATATCATAATATAATATTCGAAGGCGTATTTCTCACGATACTTTGCTATAGGCGTGTCTGGTTGAGTAAAGCGGTCGTCCCTGACTTAGTCAGATAGTTTTTCTCATATTAGCTCATATTTTACTCTTTACCTTTAACCCTTCATCATGTCAAAAAGAAGGAAATGGAATGATGACTATGTGTGCTTTGGTTTCACTTGCACAACAAGAAATGATGGCTTGCAAAAACCCCAGTTCACAATTGGGATTGATTTTACTGTTTACAATTATTTCTGAATAAATTAGAATCTAATTGCTCAATTTATATTCGCATTTTATGCACTGAGTTAAAAGCTTATTTTTTTAAGTTCAGTTTGTTCACCCTCAGTATTGTATGTGGCTCAATTTGTGGTTCAAAAATTAGAAATTAGACTTCTTCATCATCTTCAAATGTAATATTACTTTGATAGGGGGTGCAAACATTAATCAAACATTTCCTAGGGGTGTGGGGCATAGAGAAGGCTGGGAACCACTGTACTAAGGGGAATATAGAGTTGACATTTCTGGCCAAGATATGGTATTGCATGACAGTTCCAACGGTGATGCAGATATCTTGGACCTTTATCGGATCAACTTTATTCACCACATACATTTACATGTATTAGGAATTTACTGTGGTGTATTGGCATGACATGAAGCAAAAAGCAACATTCAACAATTATAAACAATAAACAAGTATATAAAATAAAAGTTAGAAGTTAAAGTACAAATCTGGAATAAAATGTGCATAAATAAAGATACCAGCATGTATATACAATACGACCAGCACTGTAAAAGGTGGTTTAAAGCGTTTACAGTGCAGTGACTGAGGTAATCGAAAGAGGGAGGTATGGGGGGGGGGGGGGGTTGCTAACTAGAAAGGGCGATCAGATTAACTGCAAAGAGTTAGAAACTTTTAAAATTGCATGTTTTTTTTGTTTTATTAGTCCTATAGTGCTTTCCAGAAGGAAGCTTTTGAAAAAGGCAGTTTGCAGGGTAGATGGTGTCTGTAGTGTCCTCTTCCTTGTTGTGTAATCCCATTATAAAACATTTTGGTAATAATTTAAGTTATTTCTTTACCAGATGCCAAGCAAGCTACTTGAACCTCTGCAGAAGTGTGATGAATGTACTTCCATGGTGCTGATAGGTAGGGAGTTGTCAGATTTTGACCCAACAATGATGACTAAGCACTGATGTTTTCTCGAGTCAGCATGTTGTATGAAGGAGATCTTCTTCACTTAGAGAATGGTGAGAGTGTGGAACAAGCTGCCAACACAAGTGATGGATGTGGGGTCAATTTCAACGCTTGTGAGTAATTTGGATAGATACGTGGATAGAAGGGATATGGATGCTGTGGTCTGGATCCAGGTCGAAGGGACTAGGCAGATTAATGGTTTGGCATAGACTGTTTCTGTGCTGTGGTGTTCTATGACTCTATGGGTTTAAGGGGAGCTTGGAGGTGTTAGCACTACCAGGACGCAGTGGCAGATGGAGAAGAGTGAAATGATACAATTCAGATGGTTGAATTTGAAGACAGAATACAGGGTTAATGGCATGATTCTTAGTGTGGAGGAAGAAAGAGAACTGGGAGTCCAAGTCCTTAGATCACTCAAAGATGCTGCGCAAGTTGATACAGTTGTTAAGAGGGTGTATGGTGTGCTGGCCTCATTAGGGGATGAGTTCAAGAGCCATGAGGTAATGTTAAATGGCAACATTTTGGTAATCCATTATCAACATGAGGAATTGTTGGGGGGTGGTGGGGGGGGAAGTAAAATCACATTAATTCTAGGTTCTACCCACAGTAAAAAACATGAGATATGTTTGGATGATTCCTTTCCTGACAATACAAAGTTAAGCAAAGATCTTGGAAAACAAACATATAGCATTATATATGAAGGACTCTTTTTAAAGGGGCCACAATTTGTAAACAAAATAATATAATTTAATATATATTACAAGAGTGCAAATAGTTTGGCAAATTGTGTACAAAAAGAGATAACCAAAGAATTCAAAGTTTGATGTTCAAAGTTCTAAGACAATTTACTACCAAAGTACATATATGTCGCGACATACAACCCTGAGATTCTTTTTCTTGCAAGCATACTCAATAAATCCAAGAACCAAAATAGAATCAACAAAAAACTATTGCCAACAGAATGGACAAACAACCAATCAGCAAAACACAGCAAACGTGCAAATACAAACGCAAAAAGAAAAAGTATTAAAAATAAATAAATAAATAAATAAATAAATAAATAGATAGATAAATAAGCAGTAAATATTGAGAACATGAGGTGAAGAGGCTTTGAAAGTGAGTCCATAGGTTGTGGGAGCAGTTCAGTGATGGGGCGAGTGAAGTTGAGTGAAATTATCCCCACTGGTCCAAGAGCCTGGCGGTTGAAGGGTAATAACAGTTCCTGAACTGGTAGTTTGAGTCCTGATGTCAGCAGTGAGAAGAGAGCATGATCTGGGTGTTTGGAGTTCCTGATGATGGATGCTGCTTGCCTGTGACAGCGCTCTATATACATGTGCTCAATAGAGGGGAGGGTTTTACCAGTGACAGACTGGACCGCATCCATTACTTTTTGTGGGATTTTCTGTTCAAGGGCATTGGTGTTTCCATACCAGGCTGTAATGTAACCAGTCAATATACTCTCCACCCGACAGCTATAGAAGTGTGTCGAAGTATTAGATTTCATTAGATTTCTGAACTACCTTAAGTTCTTAGAATTCATCATCATTATTATGTGCCATTCATATAATATAGGTGATCATGGACTCATGTCCATGATAGTTCTTGGCAAACTTTCTACAGAAGTGGTTTGGCATTGTTTTCAGTGCCTTTACAAGTCGAGCGACCCCTGCCATTATCAATACTCTTCCGAGATTGTCTGCCTGGTGCCAGCGGGCGCATAACCAGGACTTGTGATGTGCACCAGCTGCTCATACAACCATCCACCAGCTGTTTCCATGGCTTCACATGACCCTGATCGGGAGGGGCTAAGCAGGTGCTACACCTTGCCCAAGGGTGACGTGCCTGTTAGCAGAGGGAGAGAGAGCGCCTTACACCTTCTTTGGTAGAGAATTATCTCCAGCCCACCACCCAGTTAGTATTGCAAAAATGAAAGCTGGCAGAGAATGCGCCCAGGAGTTTCAAGATTCAAGTTTATTTGTCACACATGCTTTGAAACGTAAGTGAAATGCAATATTTGCAAGGGTATGCTGGGAGCAGCCCATAAGTGTCACCACAAATTCTGGCGCCAACATAGCATGTTCGACAAAACAACATGGAACACAAAAAAATAACAGAACAACAACAGCAAAGTAAACCCCATTTCTCAGCCCCACCCACTAGCATACACGGTCCTCTAACCTCAAACCAAGCCATCTTCTTCAGCCTCCAGTGGACTCAGACACACTGATATCGGTCTTTGACCACCCCAGCAGACTCTAAAAGATTCACAGACCCTAGGCTCTGATCAATGAGCCTCGACTTCTGGACTTCTTATTTGACCCTCGGATCTCGATCTTTGGCATCGACCACAGGAACCACTGATCACCAAACAGCAGGCCTAAACTCTGTACCCACTGAAGACCCCCAAACACCAGACTTCAAACTTTGGTGTCATCAATTCATGAACACAGGGGTCATCAGACCATATCCCTCCTGCCTCCATGGGACTCCAACCCTGGAACCCACCAGCAACTCATTAATTCTGGGAGGGGGGCCTTCATCCTCATCCTGCCCGATGTCCCAGGTCTGCGTTACTGGATATCAAACATGGAACAGAGTATCAAGACTGTGGCCCGTCCTCCATAATCCCCACTTTCTATCCTAAACCCTAACCTGACCCATATCTCACCTCTCTGTCCTCAAAGCTATCCCCACAAACCTAAACAACTACTAAAAAAACACCAATGAAAACTGAGCCGGGACCTCAACAGAGGTCACAGCTGGGCACCATCTTCACATTTCGTGTAGCTTAGTGTATTTTTATGCTAACCACAGATTAAATTCCCTACAGGAATTATGGGTTGGTATTTACAGACACAAAGTTTTTGGGACTTCATTTAAGCTCTCTGGCTGACAGAGAATAATTGAAACATAAGTGCCTTACCGTAGATAGAAGCATATTGTTCTCAAAGATTGTCAATAATCACCGCAACTGGTATTTAGCTGTTGTAACAGCGTCATGTCCCAGAAATGAAATAGGAAGTACATATGCATTCAGAAAGCCGAACTGGTCAGTTTGCTCTTCCACTGAACTCAAAATACTGAAGTCTTGCTGGAATTCTTTAACATGACACCCACTCAAGTGTGGCAATAGATAAGTGTGTGGATATATATACAGTTAAGTGTGAGGTGATTTAATTTTGCAAAGTCAAATCAGTGTATGAATTATACTATGGTTGTTAGGGCACTAGGGAGTGTAATGAACAGCAAGACCTTGGAGTACAAGTGTATCAACCGTTGAAAGCGGCATCACAGGCAGATAGGCTGGTGGAAAAGGGTGTTCAGCAAGCTGGCCTTCATCAGTAAGAGCGCTGTGTACAGGAGATCTGACCTTATTTTGCTGTTAGGTAAGTTGTTGGTGAAGGCATATTTATGTATAGTTTTGGTCAGCCAATTGTAAGAAAGACGTAGTTAAACTGGGAAGATTTATGATGATTTTGCTTGGACTAGAGGGCGTGAATTATTGGGGCAGCTTGGCGAGGCTAGTTATTTATTCCTTGGTGTGTAGGAGAATGATGGGTGATGTTACAGAGGTTTATAAAATTATGAGGGGGACAGATATGGAGGACGGTAGCAGTCCTTTCCCCAGGATAAGGGAGACAAAAGATTTAAGGCGATAGGAGGAAAGATTTAAAAGGAACGTGAGGGGCAACATTTTCACTCAGTGGTGAGTATACAGACAAGCTGCCAGAGTAAGTGTTTGAGGCAAATACAATCATTTAAGGAGCACTTGAACAGGTACAAGGAGGGATGGGGCTTAGAGTGATATAGGCTAAATGCAGGAAATTAGGACAAAATGAGTGAGCACCATAACTGGCATGGACTTGTTGAGTTGAAGGCCTGTATCTATGGCAGAACAGTTCTCAGAGCTGCCAGGGGAACCTTCATCTTAGGCATCAAGAGGGCTAAGACCATTTACGCAAAAAAACTTCAGGAATACCTCTCCCTGGCGTACATGGTTGGGCATCAAGGGCATTACTGATAATGCAAGGAAAACAGCCCTGCATCTGTGCTGACTCCAGTATGCTAAATCCAAAATCCCTCCGGGATTGAAAAAGCAAAGGGAAAGATAAATTCACTTCTAAAATTACCTCACTTTATTTTAATGTTTTAATTTTTTATGAGCTATCACTCTGCTTAAGTTCATTATACAATTTTAATTTGTAGGTTTTTTTTATTTTTTGAATAATTAACTGTAATTTTAATCATTTTTAAATGTCTCTGATAATCAAATGCATTTAAACACCATACAAATAAATTGCAACTTTGATAGACAGCTGAGACTTACTGCCCACTTTCTTGCACCCAGACAGCTGGATGGTAAGTCGTCTCAGAAACCGTTATCTGAGGGCCTGACGGTCCTGCAACCTCATCACTAAGACTCCAACCGACTCAGTAGGACAAGTCCTCCAGGAAGTCAAAGCTAATGTAAAAGCGAAAGAGAGGGCGTATAGCAAAGCAAAAATTAGCAGAAAGATGGAAGATTGGGAAGCTTTTAAAAACCTACAGAGAGCAACTAAAAGAATCATTGGGGGGTGGGGGAAGATGAAATTTGAAAGCGAGCTAGCAAACAATATCAAAGTGGATAGTAAAAGCTTTTTCAAGTATGTAAAAAAATAAAAGAGAGTCGAGAGTGAATATAGGACCACTAGAAAATGAGGCCAGAGAAATAATAATGGGGGACAAAGAGATTGCAGATGAACTAAATAAGTATTTTACATCAGTCTTCACAGCAGAGGATACTAGCAATGTGCCAGATGTTGAAGGGTGTGAGGGAAGAGAAGTGAGTGCAGTTACTATTACAAGGAAGAAGGTGAAAAAAGCAGAAATACATTAGTTACCCGGACCAGAGGTAAAGATTGTGGAGGCATTAGTAATGATCTTTCAAAAATCATTGGACTCTGGCATGGTCCCGGAGGACTGGAAAATTGCAAATGTCACTCCACTGTTTAAGAAAGGAGGAAGGTCAGCAGGAAGGAGATCATTGACCAGTCAGCTGGAACTCAGTGGTTGGGAAGATATTGGAGTCAATTGTTAAGGATGAGGTTGTGAAGTACTTGGTAACACAGAACAAATTCAGCAAGGGAACATCTTGCCTGATGAACCTGTTGGAATTCTTTGAGGAGATTGCAAGTAGGTTGGATAAAAGGGATGCAGTGGACATTGTATATTTAGACGTTCAGAAGGTTTATCACAAAGTGCTAACATAAGGTGACTTACCAAGTTAAGAGCCCATTGTATTACAGGAAAGTTACTAACATGGTTAGAGCAATGGCTGACTGGTAGGAGGTAGCGAGTGGGAATAAAAGGATCCTTTTCTGGTTGGCTGCTGGTGACTAGCAGTGATCCACAGGAGTCGGTATTGGGACCATTTCTTTTTATGCTATATAACAATGATTTAGATGATGGAATAGACGGATTTCCTGGCAAGTTTGCAGGTGATACAAAGATTGGTGGAGGGGCAGGTAGTGTTGAGGAAACAGGTAGAATGCAGAGGGACTTAGACAGATTAGGAGAATGGGCAAGAAAGTGGCAAATTAAATATAATGTTCAAAAATGCATGGTCATGCACTTTGGTGGTAGAAATAAATGTGCAGAGTATTTTCTAACAGGGCAGAAAATCCAAAAATCTGAGATTCGAAGGGACTTGGAAGTCCTTGTGCTGAACACCCTAAAGTTTAACTTGCAAGTTGAGTCAGTGGTAAGGAAGGCAAATGCAATGTTAGCATTCATTTCAAGAGGTCTAGAATATAAGAGTAGAGATGTGATGCTGAGGCTTTATAAGGCACTGGTGAGACTTCACCTTGAGAACTGTGAACAGGTTTGGGTTCCTCATTCAAGAAAAGATATGATGGCACTGGAGACGGTACAGAAGAGGTTCAGAAGGATCATTCCGGGAATAAAAGGGTTATCACATCAGGAACGTTTGATAGCTCTGGGTCTGTACTCGCTGGGATTTAGAAGGATGAGTGGGGATCTCACTGAAATTTTTTGAATGTTGAAAAGCCTAGACAGAGTAGATGTGGAAAGGATGTTTCCCATGGTGAGAGAGTTGAGGACAAGAAGGCACAGCCTCAGGATAGAGGGGCACTTGTTCGAAAAAGAGATCCGGAGAAACTTCTTCAGCCAAAGGGTGGTGAATTTGTGGAATTTGTTACCACAAGCTGTTGTGGAGGCCAGGTCGTTGGGTGTATTTAAAGCAGAGATTGATAGATAGTTGATTGGCCACAGCATCAAAGGTTATGGGGAGAAGGCCGTGGAGTGAGGCTGAGGAGGGGAAAAAGCATCAGCCATGATGGAATGGCAGAGCAGACCCAATGGGCCAAATGGCCTAATTCTGCTCCTATGTCTTATGGTCTTACATTATTTGCATCCAGACAAATTAAATGGGGGTATGGAAGGGACAAGGATGAGGATCAAGGGAGCAGCAAGATCTTATAAAGCCATTCCACACCCTCATATCAGCCTCTCTGACCACATCTCCACAATGTTAATCCAACCGCCGCTGAAAATGGAGAAACCAGTTAAGAGGACCACTACCGTATGTCCTAATGAGGCAATCTCTATGCTTCAGGACTGTTCTGAATGGACTAACTGGCAGACGTTCAAGGTTGCTGCCACAAATGGTGAAGGCACAGACCTCAAGGAATATGTCTGATCTGTCACTAGCTACATCAGTAAGTGACTTTGGTTCCTCAAGAACGGTCAGCTCACAGCCCAACTAGAAATCCTGGAATGCTGAAGTGCACCCCCTAATAAAAGCCTAGGACACTGCCTTCAAGTCTGGTGGCAGAACAGCTTTCAGAGCAGCCAGGAGAACCCTCATCTTGGGCATCGAGGGCTCAAACCACCTACGCACAAAAACCTCAGGAATACCTCCCCGATAAACGATCCTTAGCATATGTAGTTGAGCATCAAGGGCCTTACTGACTATATAAGGAACACAGCATTGACTGCACCAGTGATGCCTCCCTCCCTGACACACAAATAAACTTTTACACGTGCTTTGAGGCATGCAACGCAGCACTGGCCACAAAAGCTAACTTCCTCCCAGGTGAGCAGCAGACGTGGGAAAGGTTCTGCAGAGAGTCAACCCCTGTAAGGTGGCCAGGCCGGGCAACATCCCAGGCTGATTACTCAGGGAGTGCACACACCAGCTCACCCACATCCTCAGCGTACCACTCATCCAGGCTACTGTCTCCACGTGCTTCAAATCAGCCACCATCATCCCTGTACCAAAGAACCCTACACCTTCAGAACAAATGGCTATCTCCCCGTGTCACTGACATCAATCATCATGAAATGCTTTGAATGGCTGCTCATGGCACATACCAACTCTAGTCCTGCTACATTGGGCACTCGTCACATGCTTCTCAACACAACATAGCAATGCCATGGATAGCATCTGTCATGCATTTGGCCCTGACACACCTAGAAAACAAGGACACAAGTCGAAATGTGTTTCAGGATTTAATTTGGTATTCAACACTGTTGTCCCACAAACCTTGGTGAACAAGCTCCTACTCATCGGTCTAAATACACCACTGTGCAGCTGGATGTTGTACTTCCTAACTACCAGCTCTTGGACAGTCAGGATGTACAACTGCCCTTCCCTTCCCATCATCCTCAACATGAGTGCTTGCTGACCCCTTTGCTGTACGGTCTGCCTGCACATGACTACACGGCCAAATACCCAAGTGATCACGTTGTCAAGTTTGCCGTTGTCCCAACAGTGGTGGGGCTCATCACCAACTACAATGAGATAACCTGCAGAGAGGAGGTGAAAGAGCTTGAGGCCTGGTGCCAAGCAAATAACCTCTTCCTCAATATCAACAAGACAGAGAAGGTTATCAACTTCACTCAAACCATTCACAATCCTCTTTTCATCAGCAACACAGCAGTGGAAATGGCAGTTTCAAAACCTGGGAGTACATATATCGTACTCCCTCTAATGGTCCCAGAGCTCACTCTACTTCAACCAGAAGAGAGCTGGAGTACGCACATTATACTCATGTTATTTTACAGATGCGCAGCCTGTAATTTCCCTTTAAGGGATTAATATTTGAATTGATTAAACAAACTGGTGCTTTTGTGATTTCTTGGGGTATTTGGCGAATTACACTCCTGAGAGTAGCGGTATGGCTAGGGTGGCCACTACTATGGACGAACGCTACCTCGGGACCTGATAGTGGAACATAGAAACATGGAAAACCTACAGCACAATACAGGCCGTTCGGCCCACAAAGTTGTGTCGAACATCTCCCTACCTTAGAAATTACTAGGCTTACCCATAGCCGTCTATTTTTCTAAGCTCCATGTACCTATCTAAAAGTCTCTTAAAAGACCCTATCGTATCCACCTTCACCAGCGTTGCTGGCAGCCCATTCCACACACTCGCCACTCTCTGAGTAAAAACCTTACCCCCGACATCTCCTTTGTACCTACTCCCCAGCACCTTAAACCTGTGTTCTCTTTGGGCAACTATTTCAGCCCTGGGAAAAAGCACCGTCTGCCTGCATTTGACCAGTCTCCTGCTCTCCTCTACTGCCATCAGGCAGGAGGTGCATGAGTCTGGAGTCCCAATCCGCTGGATTTGGGAGCAGTTAAAAGTTAGAATCGCAGCTCCTCCCTCCCACACACAAGCAACAGCAAGGCAATGACCCCACACCCCCCCCCCACCCTCCACCAGCAAAAAAGCATCAGCACCCCTACTGAGCACTCAAGCATGTGGCAAAGCATCAATAAAGACACAGATCTGCAGTATCCCAACGACTACTCATCCACCCGGTAATTCAACATACCACAGGCTCTCTCTCTCCCTAATAAGGGAGAAAGCTGTGTCCCTGTTTCACAGCGAGAGGGGAGACATAACAAAACAAAACAACTGTTGTGTCACTTTTTCCGAGCTCTGTGGCCAGAGAGTCAGCTCTGGAAAGGCTCAGATCTCTGGACACACAGCCCGCTGCTCCCGATGTTCTCCCGCAACGCCTCAGTCAGCGGCACCGGCCTAGAATCAGCACATCTCCAGAGCCACGAAAATCCAGCACCTTGAAGGTGCGCTAGTCTTCCAGGCCGTGTCCTTGGGATATCAAAAAGTGGCCAGTCATGAGGCCCTGAGAGTGGGTCCCATTCCCGCAAAGAACTGAAGTCAGCGTGTAACTCCAGGTCAGGGTCTTCAAAAGAACCTTGAAAAGGAAAAAAAGAAATATCAAAGATAGAAATAGAGCTGTTTCCAAAGACACAAGCAAAGAAGTCACCATTTAGCATGATCTTGACTTTGCTCTGACCCTCCGGGGCAAAAACAATAAATATAAATATGTAAGATCATTTATATCACTGTTCCCCAACTTTTTAAGCCCAATGCCACCTAAAGCACTTTTATACTTGCCAACACTCCTCTTAGGCACAATATACTTTCTGGCAGCGCCCCCCCCCCCCCCCAACAGTGTAAAAATGTGAGAAAAATTATTCGGCTTTGAATTTTTATTTGTCTTTAAACCTAGATTAAACAGCACCCTTGTGCAATACAGCAGGTTCTAGCAATGTGATCTTTGTGTTTGAAGCTTTTTAGCAAGAGTTAAAATATCTGGTTCAAGTTGTGACAGCAAACATCTTAAGTCCGCACATGTAACCATGTCCAAGCAGTTTCTGTTTTTTCGTGGGTAGGTGGTTCACTGCAATGAAGCCTCGTTCAACAAGGTAGGAGGATGGACATGCAATGCAGAGGAGTTTGTCTTTTCTCCAAAGATCAGGAAAGTTTGTATGACAGTGTAGCCACATGCCACAAAAACCATCATTTTTGAGAAACATTTTTTGCTTCTTCATCATTCTGAATTTTGGTAATTTCTTCTTGAAAATTCTCTTCCTGTTTTTATAGAACTAGGGAACGTAGCCTCAAGATTCAGGGGAATAGATTCAGGATGGAGATGAAGAAGAACTGCTTTTCTCAGAGGGTGGTGAATCTGTGGAATTCTCTGCCCAATGAAGCAGTGGAGGCTACCTCAGTAAATATATTTAAGAAAAGTTTGGATAGATTTTTGCTCAGTAGGGGAATAAAGGGTTATGTGATAAAGACAGGTAGATGGAGATGAGTCCATAGCCAGATCAGCCGTGATCTTATTGAATGGCGGGCAGGCTCGACGGGCCAGATGGCCTACTCCTGCTCCTATTTCTTATGTTCTTATGTTCCACCTTGCAAAGAAATCAGTTAATTACCCATTCCCAAATTTACAGATTGTTTAAATCCTTGAATCGATTCTGAAAATCTTCCTTCAGTTACAGCAGGTCCAAGTAGTACTCTTGCAAATCACCGTTTATGAAAGAAAGTGCCATACTTCCCAGGCAGAGGAACTGTGAGAGCATTCTTCTCCCAGTGTTTTGCTTATATATTTCCAATTTTCTGATAAAAGTGGACACTCCACATTTTGTCTGGATTAAATTGAAATTCTCACCCTGCAGTTTCATATTCGGAACGTTCATTTTGTCGTACAGATCGGCTAGGTATGCCACATCTCCACATAGAAGTTCAATCTTGTTTCCCAAGCTCTTGCCGACTTTGAGCAAAAATTCAACCACTGTGTCAAAAAGATCAAAGAAACATTTTAAGCAGCAGCCTTTTGACAGCCAACACACTTCAGAGTGAAGAAGCAAGTGTTCAAGCTCTTCATCATTGTCTTGGCATAACTGGCAAAATATTCTGCCATTTAATGGATGAGCTATAATTTTGTTGATAGCAGATATTACAAGAGTCATGATTGAAACAAGTCCCTGGTTGAGGTTTTTGGCTGCGAGGTGCTGATGATGAATTACACAATGGATTGCAAAATTTAGAACTTCTTTTTTCATAAATGCCACTAAACCAGCATGGTGACCTGTCATAAATGGTGCCCCATCTGTTGCACAAGAAATCAATTTTCCTGATCAGAATACTTTCATCCTCAATACACATTTTCAGCTAATCATAGTTTGATTCTCCATTGTTATTTGTTTTAAGTTTTTACACAAGAGAACCTCTTCATAAACTTTTCCATTATTATTATGTTTTTTATCTTATTGTGTTTTTTGTGCTGCATCAGATCCAGAATAACAGTTATTTCATTCTTCTTTACAGTTGTATACTGGAAATTATATTAAACAATCTTGAATCTTGATCCTCCATTTTATTCGTTTATCTGTATACTTCTAATCCATCTATTTTATCTCTTTCCTTCTGTCCTTCTTTATATCTGAACTGGCTCTAATTCAATGCCTACTCTAGTAGTTTTGCTGTTTCTACCTTAAAGAGATATATTGTAGCACAGAGGATGACAGCTCCAGCAGATGCTGGGCTGTTATGGTAATATTACTCATGATCAGCATGAGTAATATCAGCATGTGCTACTTGTTGGCTAGATTTGATTTTCTTTGCTCGTAAAATGCACTGAAAGCACAAGCTGATAAAAACAGTGAGGTCAATAAAGCATCTGGGACCTTGGTGAACAAGGTTGGGGCATGGGTGGTGGAATGATGGGAGAGAATACAATCAAGAGATTCATCAAATGCTCCTCATATGTTAACCCTTTCTTTCCCAGGATCATTCTTGTAAGCCTTCCCTGTACTCTCTCCAAAACCAGCACATTCTTTCTGTGAGTTCAATTAGTCACTCAGAATTTTTATAATAATGAACGAGCAACAGACCCAAATTGCTTGAGGAACTCAGCAGGCCAGGCCTTATCTACGCGGAAAAAAAATTTAACATAGATACTGCCTGGCCAGTTGAGCTTCTCTGGCATTTTGTGTGTGTTCTCAAATTACCAGCATCTGCAGATTTTCTCTTGTTTGTAATAAGGAATGAACCACTTTCATTTCTATGGAGCCTATCTCAATCTTGTGACATTCTATTGCAATTTACAGTCAGTTAAGTGTTTCTGATGTGAGTGAAATTGGCAGTTTGTTAAATAAATTAGTTTTTGACTTCTAACAATCGCAGGGTGGAGATATGTCTCCACCAAAGGGGGTGTAAGGCACACTTTCCCTCCGCTAGCCTGCAGATCACCCTTGGGCAAAGTGTAGCATCTGCTTAGCTCCCCAGTCAGGATCATGTGGAGCCATGGGAGTAAGTGATAGATGGTTGTTTGAGCAGCTGGTGCACATCACATATCCTGGTTATGTGTCCACTGACGCCAGGTAGACAATCTCTGAAGAGTTGTCTGATAATAGCTGGGGTTACCCGTCTTCTAAAGACACTGCCCAGAAGAAGGTAATGGAAAACCACTTCCGTAGAAGAATTTGCCGAGAGCAATCATGGTTGTGAGACCATGTTTACCCACATCACACGACACAGCAGATAATGATGATGATGATTAACAATTGTTACACACAGCTATTCAAACAATGGCTAATTCTTCTCATAGTAACATTACTTTTTTTCCCAATCACAAAAACTTCCCTAATAATGCACCCACCTCTGATTACAATCACATGAGAAATTAAAAAATAGATGTAACAGCAAAGCATTCAACCTCTTCATTACAGACATGGCTAAATTTAATTTCAATAATGTATTCCAGTACTAAGGACATATGCCTTGTTAATATCAATCTATCAGTTTTCATCTTGAATACTCTCACTAACTGAGCCTCCAGAGCTGCGTTAGGTAGGGATTTATTTTTCATCTCCATTTTGAATGATGACCCCTTTATTTTGAGATTTTGATACTTGGTTCTAGACATCCCGACCAGGGGAAACACTATCCTTTCATTTAGTTGTACAGGTTAACACTGCTTAACACTCATCCTTTTGATATAATAAACTCTGACACACCATGATTATATCTTGTCAAATGTCCTGTACTTTTATCACTCAAAAATTCAGTTTATTTATGGAATTCTATAGAAATGTTGAGGGCACCATAGTTGAACTAAACAAATTTTGGCAATTCTCTGAACTCATAACGGTAGATTGGTAGTTAGCACAAGGCTTTACAGCCCAGGTTCAATTCCTCCCACCAACTGTAAAGAGCTTGTACGTTCTCCCCATGATTGCATGGGTTTCCTCCGGATGCTCCAGTTTCCTCCCACGGCCCAAAGATGTAATGATTGGTTGGCTAATTGGTCATTGTAAATCGTCCCATGATCAATAAGTTGAGGGATTGCTGGGTGGTATGGGTCAAAGGTCAGAAAGGCCTATTCCACACTGCATCTCTATAAAATAAGAAATAACTGTAGGGTTGGAGCATTGATTCAGAAGTGTGAGACGGAACCTCATCACAATTGCTGGAGAATTAAATTCGACTGATTGAATAAGCTTGGGATCAAAAGCTGGTCCAACAACTGTAAAGGTTTTGATTTGCCTTTTAAAAATTATTTAATTCACTGAATTACTTCAGGAAAAGAAATGTACTTCAACCTATCTATGACTAAATGCAACCAAAGAGGTTGACTAGTTACTGCTTTCTCAGTTCAATTAAAAATAAACCAGATGTGCCAGTTTTGCTGGAAACCTCTGCACCCAATGAAATTATAACAAAAATGCTGAAATATTGAACTGGTGGGAAAACTCAAGAAGACATTCATAATTAACAGCCAGAGTTTAGAGGAGGATCAATGGACAACTCAACAAGTTAGCAACCTTTACCAGGGCTGAGGTGTTAGAGAATTAAAACTTAATACGCACTAAACCTGCACTATGATATAGTGTATTGTTGATTTTTACTTCAGAGAATTATGCAAACTTGGCAAACATAGATCATCTCACCTGGATTCACCTATTAGCTTCTGGCTTGTACTCCTGCACCCAGTCCCCTGCACGCCGTCTTCTTATTCTGGCTTCTTTCCCCTTCCTTTCCAGTTCTGATGAAGGATCCTGGCCCAAAACTTTGACTGTCTACTTCTTTCTGTAGATGATGTCAAAGCTGCTGAAGTTCTTCTGGGATATCATGTGCTGGATTTCCAGCATCTGTTGGATCTCAGCCAGTTGTCTGAGAAATCATGTGGTCAAGAGCATCCTAACGAGGTGCTTTATTACATGGTACAGAAACTGCACTGTGGTAGACAGGAAGTCCAATTGCCCAAAACTGCCCAACACATCAACGGCACCAGCCTACCCCCCATCGAGGTTGGATATACAGAAACATGCCAGAAAGGGGGCAGTAACATGAAGAACCCAACCCACCCTGCTCATGGACACTTTCCCCCACTTATACCTGCCTCAACCACTTCCTCTTGCATCTCATTCCAAATACTGACTATTCTATGGTTGTGAAAATTGACCCTCAAGTTTCTATAAAATCTCTCCCCTCTCACCTTAACCCTATGCCCTTTAGTTATTCATTCCCCAACCACTGGGAAAGGACCATTTTCATTGACCCTATATATGCCTCTCATGGTTTTATAAGCCTCTGTAAGGTCACTTCCCTATCCTTCTATGCTCCAATGAAAATTATCCAAACATGCACACTCTCCATAACTCAGTTTGGCACTGTCAGGGATAGTTGTGGAGACAGATACATTAGGGGCACTTAGTTCAATAGTTCCATTTAATATTAGAGAATGTATACAATATACAACCTGAAATTCTTACTCTCTGCAGACATCCTCAAATCAGAAGAAAAACCCCCAAGAATGAATGATAGAAAGATGAAACCCCCCCGCCCCTCCCATGCACAAACAGCAGCATCAAAACTACCCCTCCCCCCCACTCTTACAAAAAGCATCAGCATTCCCACCACAAGCCCCCAAAGAGAGACCACCGTCTACAGTCCATCAGAAACCAACTGTTCAACATTCTTATCATCCCCCAGGCTCGCTCGCTCTCTCTCTTTCACTAACAAGGGTCATTGCTTTTTACTTCGACTTCCCTAACTTGGATCAGCAGCAAAGAGAGAGAGAGAGAGAGAGAGAGAGAGAGAAGGAGATGAGGGAACTCACGAGAGAGAGAGGGGAGAGAGCGTGACAGAGAGAGAGAGATGAGAGAACACTAGGGAGAAAGACGAGAGTGTGCGAAAGAGAGAGAAAGCGAGAGAGAACAAGAGAGAGAGCAAGAGAGAGAGAGAGAGACAGAGGGACAGAGCATGAGAGAGAGAGAGAGAGAGAGAGAGAGAAGGAGATGAGGGAACTCACGAGAGAGAGAGGGGAGAGAGCGTGACAGAGAGAGAGAGAGATGAGAGAACACTAGGGAGAAAGACGAGCGTGTGCGAAAGAGAGAGAAAGCGAGAGAGAACAAGAGAGAGAGCAAGAGAGAGAGAGAGAGACAGAGGGACAGAGACAGAGAGAGAGAGAGCAAGAGATGAAAGAGCACAAAAGAGAAAGGGATGAGAGCGCGTGCAAGAGAGACAAGAGCGGGTGAGAGAGAGACGAGAGAGTGCAAGAGGGAGACAGAAAGAGAGACAAGAGAATGAGTAACAGAGGGAGATGAGAGAGCATGAGAGAGAGAGTGAGACAAGAGCACGCAAGAGAGAGAGACAAGAGAGCACGAGAGAGGCAAGAGAGAGGCAAAAGAGAGACAGACACAGAGAGAGTGTGCGAGAGACAGACAGATGAGAGTTGAGAGCAGCAAGAAAGAGAAGAGAGCACGAGATAGTGAGAAACAGAGAGAGCGAGAGCACAAGCGAGAGAGTGAGAGAGAGTGAGACAGCAAGAAGATAGTGAGAGAGAAAATGAGAGATAGAAAGAGACAGAGAGCGAGAGAGCGAGAGACAGAGAGTGGGAGAGAGTGAGAGAGACAGACAAGAGAGCAATGAGAAAGTGTGAGAAAGAGAGAGAGACGAGAGCGCTTGAAAGTGAGTCGAGATCGCACGCAAGAGAGACAGACGAGATTGTGTGACAGAGAGGCGAGAGAGTGCACGCGAGGGAGACAGAGAGACGAGAGAGAGAGAGAAAGACGAGGGAGCACAAGAAGAGAGACGAGATAGTGCAAGAGAGAGAGATGAGAGAGCTAGTGCGTGAGAGACAAGAGCATACAAGAGAGAGAGAGACGAGAGTGAACGAGAGGGAAAGACGAGAGCGTGCAAGAGAGAGATGAGAGCATGTGAGAGAGAGAGAGACAAGAGGGCATGAGAGAGACAGAGAGAGAGAGAGAGAGAGAGAGACAAGAGGGCATGAGAGAGACAGAGAGAGAGGGAGACAAAGAGAGAGACGAGAGACTGAGTGACAGAGAGCAGGAGACAGAGAGATGAGAGAGAGAAGAGGGCATGCAAGAGAGAGAGAGACGAGAGCACGTGGAAGAGGAAGAGATGAGAGCGCGAGAGATAGAGAGAGCGAGAGAGAACAAGAGAGAGAGTGAGAGAGTGAGCAAGAGAGAGCAAGAGAGTGACAGAGGGACAGAGACAGAGAGGGAGAGAGAGAGCGCAAAAGAGAGAGGGATGAGAGTGCATGCAAGAGAGACGAGAGCTCGTGAGAGAGGAGCACGCAAGATAGAGAAGAGCATGTGAGAGAGAGAGACGTGAGCACGCGAGAAGGCGAGAGGGAGAGACAGAGAGAGCAAATTGGAGAGTGAGACAGAGAGAGAGAGTGAGAGACTGATAGAGCGAGGGAGTGTGAGAGAGGCAAAGAGAGAAAGAGAGACAGAGGGAGATGAGAGAGCGGGAGACAGAGATGAGAGCGCGTGAGAGAGAGAGACTAGAGTGCGCAAGAGAGAGAGACAGAGAGAGAGATGATGAGAGAGCGAGAGACAGAGACAAGAGACAGACAGACCGGCAAGAGAGCGAGAGATGGTGATGAGAGTTGTGGTGAACTACATATACCTGTCTGGACACGCCCCCCCCCCCCCGCTGGGTGCTCCTGTGGCTCCTCCCACAGACCCCGGTATAAAGGCGATTGGAAGCACAGCCCCGGCCTCCAAGGATGGTCTCCAGGATGTAGTGTGGTGGTCAATTGCTGCTTGTTCTTTCTTCCAGTCAATAAAATCCGATATCTCGCCTCACGTCTCAGAGAGTTATTGCTGGTGCATCAATTTTATTGACTGGAAGTTTTAAAACATGGAAAGTATTTTACGTCCAGAAAAATTAGACTTGGACCCTCAAAACTCAGAAGCAGCTCTTGCCTTTGAACTCTGGCTTGCATGCTTCCAATCATACTTGGAGGAGGTTCGTGTGACTGAGCCTGCTATTGTGCACAGAATTCTCCTCTTGAGGGTCACCCCGAAAGTTTACTCACTTATCAGGGACCTGCTGACCTACGAAGGGGCACTGGACGCCCTCAAAAGACAGTACCTGCGGCCGGTAAACACCGTCTACACAAGACATCGCTTAGTGATGCGGCGACAGCAACCCAATGAGTCGAGCGCCGAGTTTCTCCGAGCCCTACAGACACTCGTGCGAACTTGCGACTGCAAAGGTCTGACGGCGGAACAACATGCGGAGCTGCTAGTACGAGATGCCTTCATTATGGGGATCAGGCCAGTGTACGTGCACCAGCGGCTGCTGGAAAATGCCGATCTTACCTTACGCTCGGCAATCGAGACAGCCGACACGCTGGAGGCTGCTCTGCACAACGCTGACGCTGTCCAGCTGCGCGATCCCCCGCCGGTCCCGTGGACACCTCAGACCCCGCCACCCATGAGCAAATTCACCGCCGCCGCTGCCAGTCGTGAGTCCACGAACTCTCTGAAACCAACCACAGATGGGGGCGGCCATCTTTGTCGGCGCCAACACGCCCCACCCACAACCCACTGGTGCTTACCGGGCACCAAGATGGCAGTTCAACTCTGGCCTCCGTAACCCTCGACCAAAGCGCCCCACACCAGCTTGCAAGGTCAATGATGGACATCCTGGTGGAGGGGCACAGGACTAGCTGCCTGTGCTGACATGGGCAGCACTGAGAGTTTTATTGACCCGGACACAGTGCAACGCTGTAGACTCGTGACACGGCTGGTAAGCCAGAGGGTCACCATGGCTTCCGGGTCGCATTCCACAGACATCCGGGTGGGTTGTGTAGCGACATTGGTGGTGCAGGGCACAGAATATCGGAACTTTGCGTTACTGGTCATGCCTCAACTGTGTGCGCCTGTGCTATTGGGGCTGGACTTCCAGAGCCACCTCAAAAGTGTGACTATGGCATATGACGGGTTCCTCCCACCACTCACTGTCAGGAATCCTCAGTTTTGTGGGACTTCATCACTACTGACCACACACACACACGGGCCTACACGTCCCATCCAGCACCATGCCGACAGCTGCGCTACTGACACCACTTGCAGCCTCTGCACCCTCAAGATCCCTCCCCCACCGCTGTTCGCCAACCTGACCCCTGACTGTAAACCTGTGGCAACTAAAAGCAGGTGGTACAGCGCGGGGGACAGGGCCTTCATTCAGTCAGAGGTGCAGCGGCTGCTCGGGGAGGGGATCATTGAGCCAAGCACAAGCCCTTGGAGGGCCCAGGTGGTTGTTTGGACTGGGCAGAAAAATAGGATGGCCGTGGACTATAGCCAGACCATCAATAGGTTCACGCAGCTTGACGCGTACCCCCTACCCTGCATCGCGGATATGGTCAACCAGATAGCTCAGTACAAGGTGTACTCGACTATAGATCTGAAATCCGCTGATCACCAGCTCCCCATCCGCCCAGAGGACCGCCCCTACACCGCCTTCGAGGTGTGTGGCAGGCTCTATCACTTCCTGCGCATCCCTTTCGGTGTCACGAATAGTGTCTCTGTCTTCCAGAGGGAAATGGACCGGATGGTGGACCAGTGCCAACTGAAGGCCACATTTCCCTATCTGGATAATATCACCATCTGTGGTCACGACTGGTCGGATCACAACGCCAAACTCCAACGATTTTTCCAAGTGGCCGAAGCCCTGAACCTTTCTTATAACAGGGACAAGTGTGTGTTCGGAACCACCCGCCTTGCTATCCTTGGGTATGTCGTGGAGAACGGATTCATTGGCCCTGATCCCAACCGTATGCACCCCCTGTTAGAACTCCCTCTTCCCACCACTCTCAAAGCCCTCAGATGGTGCCTGGGCTTCTTTTCCTATTACGCCCAATGGGTCCCCCATTACACAGACAAGGCCCGCCCCCTGGTCAAGTCTACCACATCTCCCCTCTCTGCCGAGGCCCACGCGGACTTCAGCTGCATTAAAGGGGACATTGCCAAAGCTACGATGCATGTGGTGGACGAGACCATTCCCTTCCAAGTAGACAGTGACGCCTTCGATTTCACGCTTGCTGCTACCCTCAATCAGGAAGGCAGGCCAGTAGCATTCTTTTCTCTTACCCTTCAAGGCTCTGAAATTCGGCACTCTGCGGTGGAGGAAGAAGCCCAGGCCATAGTGCAAGCTATTAGGCACTGGAAGCACTATCTCACTGGCAAAAGGTTCACCTTGCTGACCGACCAGCACTCGGTTGCGTTCATGTTCAGCAACCAACAGCGGAGCAAAATCAAAAATGATAAAATTTTGCGGTGGAGAATAGAACTCTCCACCTACAACTATGACATCCTGTACTGGCCTGGAAGGCTCAATGAGCCCCCTGATGCCCTATCCCGGGGAGCGTGTGCCAGCACACAGCTCGGCCAGCTATACGCCCTCCATGCACATCTTTGCCACCCGGGGGTCACCCGATTTTACATTTCGTGAAAGCCCAGAACCTGCCGTACTCTCTTGAGGACATCAGGACGATGACCAGGGACTGCCAAGTCTGTGCTGAGCGCAAACCGCACTTCTACCATCCTGAAAAGGCGCAACTTATCAAGGCCACATGCCCCTTTGAGCGACTGAATGTTGACTTTAAGGGCCCCCTTCCCTCCACCGACCGCAATGTCTACTTGCTCAACATTATCGACGAGTACTCACGGTTCCCCTTTGCCATCCCCTGCCCCGACACCACTGCCACGTCCGTCATAAAAGCCCTTCACTCTGTTCGGATATCCCTGCTATATCCACAGTGATAGAGGGTCCTCGTTTGTGAGTGACGAGCTGCGCCAGTACCTGCTGGCTAGGGGCATTGCTACTAGTAGGACCATGAGTTATAATCCCCAGGGAAATGGACAGGTGGAGGGAGAATGCCACAGTGTGGAAGGCCACACTTTTAGCCCTTAAGTCAAAGGGGTTGCCGGCCTCTCGATGGCAGGAGGTCCTCCCCGAGGCACTCCACTCCATCCACTCTCTGTTATGTACGTCCACCAATGCCACCCCTCACGAGCGCCTATTCTCTTTTCCCAGGAAGTCTGCCACTGGGACCACCCTACCAGCTTGGCTGACGTCCCCAGGGCCAGTGCTGCTCCGGAAACATGCACAGAGCAATAAATACTCCCCAATGGTCGAGAGGGTTCACTTACTACATGTGAACCCCCAGTATACCTACGTGGTCTTACCTGATGGGCAGGAGGACACAGTCTCCATCCGTGACCTGGCACCCGCAGGAGCAGCAGACCACTACCCCGAACACCCCATGGTAACTATGAACCCCATACCCACCGAGGTGTATACCCCCATGAGACACCGCTCACACCAAGCCCTACACAGACTCCTCACGACACTCCCATACCGGGCGCCTCGCACACGCATGAGGGATCACTGACGTCTAATGGGCTGACACCTCAAGTCAGGCCGGAACGAGCACAACCACTGTCTCCAGTGCAATCACCGCCAGTGCTACATAGATCGCAGCGACAGATTTGACCACCTGATAGACTTAACCTGTAAATATACTTGTCAGAAACTTCGCCCCATGGGGGACTCTCTTTTAAAACAAAGAGGGGTGGTGAATGTGGTGAGCTACATATACCAGTCTGGACACGCCCCCCCCCCCCCCCCCCGCTGACTGCTCCTGTGGCTCCTCCCACAGACCCTGGTATAAAGGCAATTGAGGCCTGAGCCCTGCCTCTCAGTCTCCAGGATGTAGCATGGTGGTCAATTGCTGCTTGTTCTTTCTTCCAGTCAATAAACACCGATATCTCGCCTCATGTCTCAGAGAGTTATTGATGGTGCATCAAGAGTGAGAGGCAAACAGACAGACAAGAGACAGATGAGAGTGAGAGACAGAGATGAGAGACAGACAGGGAAAGAGAGACAGACAGAGACAGTGAAAGACAGACATGAGAGAGAGAAAGACAGGCAGACGAGTGAGCAAGAGAGAGATGAGAGACAGACAAGAGAGAGAGAGAAAGAGACAGACCAGAGAGATAGACAGACAGGCAGAAGAGAGGGCGAGAGAGAGGCAAGTGACAGAGAGGCAGATGAGAGAGTGAGACAGAGATACAGAGACACAGAGACAGACAGAGAGACAGACGAGAGAGTGAGAGATGGATATGAGAGATTACTAAATGCAGAGCCCCCCAAAAGCCACTCTCACTGTCTTCAATGTTCTGGCTCCCGCTACGCTTCAGTTCGTGACACCAGTGAGAAGCTGGTGCTGGACATATCGAAATGCAAGCTCCAAGAATGGGAACATGCTGCTGTGCAGTACCACAGTTTTGAGTGCCGCTGTGGACTGAAGGTCACAATAGAACCCCAAACACCCTGAAAGTGGAAACAGAGACATTAGTTAGCCACGTGGATGATAGGAAAATGGAGGGCTATGTAGGAGGGAAGGGCTAGTATGACCTTCGAGTAGGTTAAAAGTTTGGCACAACATTGTGGGCTGAAAGGCCTGCACTGTGCTGTAATGTTCTATGATCTAACTCAGTCTCTCAAGACCTGGCCACATGCTCGTAAATCTCCTCTGTACCCTTTCCACCATAATGGCATCTTTCCAATTGCAGTGTGACCAATACTGAGCATAATATTTCAAATGCGGCCTCACCAACATATGGTACAACTGCAACAGAGCATGCCATATCTTGGGGATAGACTCTATTTCACTGTACAGGAAATACAAACCCTTTCACACAGCTAACACCGCGGAACATCATTCATTTTAAAATGGCATTAATGATCTTATTTACTGTACAAGACAATAGTGTTATAAAAATTGAATACAGAATTTGGCAGGAACGTCACGATGGCAAAGCAGTTATAGCATAGTCATCATTGTTGATAGTAGAAACAGCAATTAAAATTATGAAAACCTGTAATTTATGATTCTCCGTTGCCACACAGATGGCAATTCAAATGCTGTTCACTAACATTTGCAGAAAATGCTTGGTCTGCAACAGGAAGTGGTTAGAACAGAAATGTGGCCCCAACCATTCCAAGCTGCAGAAGAGCAGAGATGACAGGCAAATCATCTGGCTTTCAAACAAGGATGTGCTAGATAAACCTTTCACAACCCCTGGCACGACAAGTTGCAGCAAAATAAAAGTAGGGCCAATTAGGATTGCCCCTGAAAGAAGGTATTGAGATACTTAATTGATCTATCCCTGTTGTGGCTGATGTAGGCAGCATGTCAGCGCCACGTTGCCTATTCAGTTGAACAATTCGTATTTGCAGCAAGAACTAATGCTCGGTTTGAGGTATGCACAGCTCCACAGAGTGGTGACAACCTTTAGCTTAAAGCCAGCCTGTCATCTTAAGAAGCTGTCCAGACCTTTGGACCTGCTTAATCATTCATCAAGGCTGGTCGTCCATTTAATTGTACTCGACCCTTGACCCTTGATGGCCAGAAATCTGTGGATCTCTGCTGGAAATGATTGAACCTCCACGACCCTCTGGGATAGAGAATTGCAAAGATCCTGAGTGAAGAGATTTCTCCTCATCACAGTCATAGAACATAGAACAATACAGTGCAGCCCCTTCAGCCCACAAACTTCGGGCTAACCTTTTAACTTGTACCATGATCAATCTAACCCTTCCCTTCTACAAAGCCCATAGCCCTCTACTTTTCTTTCATCCATATGTCTCTTAAATATCTGTAATGTAACAGCTCTCATCCAGTGGTAAGGTATCCAAGTTGTGTTTCATTTTATGTCTATTGATACAGCAACTAATTCCACCCCTGGGAGTGCGTCCAGGAGTTCATCGATTTCTGTGTTTAAAAAAAAACTACCTCTGACATTTCCCCTAAACTTTCTTCCACCTCCACTCAATGTAAGCGTAGAGAGAATGCAGATCCACACTGGAGTCCGTTCCTTATAGTGTTCTGTCAGGGGATTTCATAGTGCCTCCAACATTATTAGACCTCGCATTCTGTAAATTGGACACCACAAAAATCACACAAAAGAAATAATGGCAAGATGATTTATTTCTGCTTGGATATTAACTGAGAAATAAATATTAGTTAAGAAAAAAAGGGATAACTTATTTTGTTTTCTTTGAAATAATAACATAGCAACAAACATGCACGTTTCAACACCTCAACTTAAAAGGACAGATATTTTGTGCTTTGAAGCGGGACTTGAACCCTCATCTCTCTGAGTGAAACTGAACTTTTCTGTTCATCCAGTGGTAAATCTTGTTTCATCCATTTTGTCTCTATTCTCTAACTAAACCTCCAGCAGTATATTCCATATGGGGAGGTAGTTATACCCAAGGTGTAGGACACAGGTAACTGAATGATCATCAGGAGGAGGAAAGGGGGATGGGTAGCCAGTGCAGAGTCCCCCTGACCGTTCCCCTCCTTGGATACTGTTGAGGGGGATGACCTAGTAGAGGAAAGTCACAGCGGCCAGGTCTCTGGCTCAGAAGGGAAAGGGGTGGGGAGAGAAGACGTGAGCTGTAGTGACAGGGGCTTCACTGGTTAGGGGACCAGACAGGAGATTCTGCGGATGAGAACAAAATTGCCAGATGGTATGTTGCCTCGCAGGTGTCAGGATCAGGGATGCCTCGAATCGAGTCCACTGTACTCTTAAGTGGGAGGGTGAGCAGCCAGAGGTTGTGGTCCATGTCGGTACCATTGACTTGGATAGAAAGGGTGATGAGATCCTGCAAAGCAATTTCCGGGATTTAGGTGCTAAGTTAAAGGACAGATCCTCCATAATTGTGACCTCAGGATTGCTGCCCGAGCCACATGATAGCAAGGCCAGAAATAGGAAGATCATACAGTTTAACACGTGGCTATGGAGTTGGTGCAGGAGGGAGGGCTTCAGATTCTTGGATCATTAGACTCACTTCCAGGAAAGGCAGGACCTGTACAGAAGCAACAGTTTTCACCTGAACTGAACTGGAGGAGGACTAATATCTTTGTGGGAAAGTTTGTCAGTGCTGCACAAGGTGGGCTAAACTAGATCTGCAGAGCCATGGGAACCAAAGTGGCAGAGCAGATAGTGGAGTGGTTCTGGAGAAAGACATACAAAGTCATGAATTGAAAGGCTGAGCAAGGAGGAATTAATGGTCTGAGTTGAGCATAATTCAATGCAAGGAGTATTGTAGGAAAGGTGGATGAGCTCAGGGCATGGATCAACACCTGGATTTATGATATTGTAGCCATCAGTGAGACTTGGTTGCAGGAGTGGCAGCTCAACGATCTGTTGTTCCATTGCTTTAGGAATGACAGAGTGGGAGAGATTGAAGGGGAAGTGTGTCATTACCAACGTCACAACAGTTCTCAGACAGGACAGTCTGGAGATTACATCTACTGAGGCTGTATGGGTGGATCTGAGGAATAAGAAATGGATGAGCATATTAATGGATTATATTATAGACCACCAAACAGTCCATGAAATTTTGTAAAAAAAGCACAAACTGTTGAAAGAAACACAAGGTCGTGATAGTGGGTGATTTTAACTTTCCGCATACTGACTGGGACTCCCATATAAGAGCTAGATGAGATAGAGATTGTCAAATGTGCTGAGGAAAGTTTCCTCAATCAGTACATGGAGGTCCCAACTAGGGAGAGTGCGATACTAGATCTGGTATAAGACAGAACGGGTGACAGAAGTTTGTGTAAGGGAACACTTTGCATCTAGTGATCATATTGCCATTAGCCACAAGATAATTACGGAGAAGAATAGGACTGGTCCTTGGGTTGAGATTCTAAATTGGAGAAAGGCCAATTTTGATGGCATCAGAAAGGATCCAGCAAGTGTGGATTGAGACAACTTTTTCTGGCTAAGATGAGTGGGAGGAATTCAAAAGTAAAATTTTATGAGTACAGAATCTGTCAGAATAAAAGGCAATGATAACAGGTTTAGGGAACCTTGGTTTGAGAGGTATTGAGGCCCTGGTTAAGAAAAAAGAGCTGCATAACAGGCTTAGGCAGGAAGGATAAAATGGGTTACTTGAGAGGCATAAGAAATGCAAGAGGACATGAAAAGGAAATCAGGAGAGCTAAAAGAAGGCATGAGATTACTCTAGCAGTCAAGGGGAAGGGGAATCCCAAGGGCTTCTACAGATAAATTATGGTGGCATCCGTTAGTCTCGTGAGACCATGGATCTGCACCTGGAATGGTTTCCAGGGCGCAGGCCTGGGCAGGGTTGTATGGAAGACCTTCAGTTGCCCATGCAGCAAGTCTCCGCTCTCCATGACATCGATGTTGTCCAAGGGAAGGGCAAGGGCCGATACAACTCGGCACCAGTGACGTCGCAGGAGTTGCCAGAACGAGGTTGAAGGCAACGTCGGACTGCCTTAGGGACTCCAGCTCCGGATTTGTCCTCAGGGTTTACTCCCAAAGCCTTTCCCATGAGTGGGTATGGCCGCAAGGCAGCGGAGGTTTGAAATCAGAGTTTTCCCTCTCTTAGATGGACTGCCTTCCCAGGCTGACGAGCTCCATCTACCCGAACAGATAAATTAAGAGCAAAAGAATAGCAAAGGAGAAAATTGGTCCTCTGGGAGATCAGAGTGGTCACCTATGCAAGGAGCCAAAAGACATGAGGGAGATCTTAAACAGATTTTTTTGCATCTGTATTTACTCAGGAGAGGGATACAAAGAAGTGAGGGAAAGTAGCAGTGAGATCACAGACCGTATACAGATTACAGAGGAAGGGCTGTTTGCAATCTTGAGGCAAATTAGAGTGGATAAATCCCCAGGGCCTAAGAAGGTGTTTGCTTGGATCCTCTGGGAGGCTAGATCAAAAAAGTAAACACCTTTAGCCATGGGAAAGATGCTGGAGGATTGGGGGATAACTAATGTTGTTCCATTGAAGCACTCTGAGAATAAGTCAGGAAATTATAGGCCAGTGAGTCTGAAATCAATAGTGGGCAAGTTATTGGAAGGTATTCTAAGGCACCGGATATACAAGTGTTTGGATAGACAAGGACTGGTTAGGAATAGTCAACACGGCTTTGTGCATGGTACATTGTGTCTAACCAATCTTATAGAGTTTTTTGAGGAAATTACCAGTACAGTGAATGAAGACAAGGCAGTGGATGTTGTCTACATGGAATTTAGTAAGGTATTTGACAAGATTCCACATGGGAGGGTAGTCAAGAAGTTTTAGTTGCTTGGCGTTTGAGATTAGGTAGTAAACTGGATTAGATATTGCTTCACAGGAGAAGCCAGAGAGTGGTAATATGCCTCTGCTACCGGAGGCCTGTGCCTACTGGGGTGCCGCAGGGATCTGTGCTGAGTCCATTTTTGTTTATCATCTATATCAATGATCTGGATAATAATGTGATACACTGGATCAGCAATTAGACACCAAGACTGGGACTGTAGTGGTCAGTGAGGAAAACTAGCAAAGCTTGCAGCAGGTCTGGACCATTTGGAAAAATGGGCTGAAAAATGGCAGATGGAGTTTAATGCAGGACAAGCCAGGGTAGGACTTACACAGTGAGAGTTCGGGCACAGAGGAGTGAGGTAGAACAAAGGGATCTGGGAATATAGATCTATAAGTGGTTTCACAAGTAGACAGGGTCTTAAAGAAAGCTTTTGGCCCATTTGCCTTCCTAAACCAAAGTACTGGGTACAGGAGTTGGGATGTTATGTTGAAGTTGTATAAGACATTGGTGAGACTAACTTTGGAGTTTTGTGTGCAATTTTGGTCACCAACCTACAGGAAAGTTGTCAATAAGATTGGAAAAGTATAGATAAAATTTACAACAATATTGCCAGGACTTGAAGACCTGTGCTGTTGTGAAAGATTGAATAGTTTAGGACTTTATTCCCTGCAGCATTGGAGAATGAGAGAGATTTGCTCGGAGAGTGATGAGAGTGTGGAATGAGCTCCCTGTAGAAGTGACGGATGTGGGTTCGATTTCAACATTTTAGGATATATTTGAATAGTTACATGGATAGGAAGGGTATGGAGGGCTATGGTCTGTGAGCAGGTCATTGGAACTAGACAAATTAATAGTTCTGTGTGGACTAGATGGGCCAAAGGGCCTACTTCAGTGCTGAGGTTGAGGGGGCAAATAAGTTAGCCATGATAGACTGGCAGAGCAGACTCAATGGGCCAAATGGCCTAATTTTGCTCCCAGGTCTTATGGAGGCAAAAATCATCTTTCTTGGAATAGTGAGAGACTGCTTAATAGTGGTTGGCAAGCTGAAGGATGCTGTAAATAGCTCCTGCTCAACCCAAGAAGAAAGGTGAGGCATAGAAGTATCCTGCTATCTTCAAAGTAACAAATAATATGTTGAAGGTCAAGCAGTATCCGTGGGGGGGGGGAGTAGGAATTGTTGGAGTTTTGGGTTGAAACCCTGTATCAGCAGTCTCTCGTGTCTCTGTTATTCACTTCCAATGCCTGGGCAGGGTGGTGTCGAAGAGCCATGGGACATTTGTGAATGTCCCATGTTTCCTTTGCCAAATGGACCAGTATACAGCTCCTGCAAAGACTGGAATACTGTGGAAAATGATTAAGATTCACAGAAACCAGCCTCCCTTCCATCAAATCTGTCTATACTTCCCTCTACCTTGCTAAAGCAGTTAATATAATTAAAGACTCTACCCACTCTGAACATTATCTCTTCTCCCTCTCCCATCAAGCAGAAGATATAAAATCTTGAAAGCGTATACTACCAGGTTCAAGGACAGCTTCTATACCACTACTACAAGACTATTGAACACTCCCATGATATGAAAAGCTGGACTCTTTACCTCACAATCTACTACATTATGGCTGTGCATTTTGTTGTTTACCTGCACTTTCTCTCTAACTGTAACACCTTATTCTGCATTCTGTTATTGTTTTCCCTCGTACTACCGTCATTCACTAATGTGTTGAAATAATTTGAATGGATGGCAAGCAAAACACATTTTTTCTCTGTTTTTCGGTCAATGTGACAGGAATAAATCAAGTTTCCAGGCATTATGACATTCTCCTGAATTCCTCATGTAAGCAGTCAGTGAATGAACGGAGAGCCATATCAATCATTTCCCACTCCAAGGGTGTTCTAAGAGACAGAACAAACACTTTTCCGTCCTGTGAGCTGCATAGAAGAAATTTTAAACACAAGAGGTTCTGCAGATGCTGGAAATCTTGAGCAACACACACACACACACACACACACACACACACACACACACACACACACACAATGCTGGAGGAACACAACAAGCCAGGCAGCATCTATAGAGGGGAAAACTGTCAATGTTTCAGTCCAGAACATTCCTCTCCATTGATGCTGTCCGACTTGCCGAGTTCCTCTGGCATTTTGTGTGTGTTGCTGCAGAAGCAGTCTTATAACATTGCAAATATTCCCTCTAATTATTTTAAGCAGCTGCATGGACCAGTCATTGCTCTGAGCCGGAATTTTTTTACATGGTCTGAAAGCTGCTCAACATTTTAATAAAACAAATTAAAGAAAACTCCTGCAGCGTGGTAACAGATGCGATGTGTGTGGGAGCATTTCAGTTACTGTAAGGTGTGCTCCGACACAGCTTAGAGGAAACAGTGAACATTGCCTGTCAAGAACTTACAATTTGTGATGAGGAACACTTTATTTAAAGAAAGTACAATGACTAGATATGGAATAATACAATCTTCGTGACATATGCTTTGTAGATGAGGAAAATAAGCTGAAGTGATAGACTGTAAGAATATCCTCTTCTAGCAAATTCTTGGTCATTATAGCAAAAACCGTGCATGTTGTATCTCATTTTTCTGAGCCTTCAAGTAAGAAGATTCACTTGACATGTAAAACATTTCTTGAACATTTCTTTCCCAAATATGTTCTTCATTAATGGAAAGTTCTAACTTTTGTGATACCTGACCAGAGTTAGAAATTAATTGTGATTTCAAACAGAAGATGTGAATTCACGTTCTCAAATACTCAGTCTAGCAGTTAGAGTTTTCAGTGTCCAATATCACTCCAACAATGCTCTACTTGAGCTCAAAGGACAATTCTCACCAGGGTACATGATGGCCAGAGACTTAATATTAAATTTAACTCCCTCAGGTAACTTTTCTTTTCTCTCTATCCTGTACTTTTTGGTTTGAATTTGTTCCATTTTTTCTTTCCTGTTCATAGCCACCACTTTTCAAAGAATTTGTTGCCTATCACATATATTTTTTTTCTGTTCTCTCCATCCTCCTCTCCTCTGAGACTCTGAACACACTTGTCCTGTCAGCTTTATAGTTTTGGTGAGGAGATCTAAAACAAGAGTTCATTTTCCCTCACTGATGCTGCTTGATATCACAGAGCCATAGAGACTGACAGCACAGAGACAAAGTTCAAGGCAAAATTTATTATCAAAGAACATATATTTCACCATATATACTATACTGAGGTTCATTTTCTTGCAGGGAATCACAATAGAACAGAACCACTGGAAAAACTACATACAAAGACTGGTAAACAACCCATATGCAAAAGAAGACAAAATACACCTATCAAAATAAAAGTGAAATAATACTGAGAACACGAGTTGTAGAGTGCTTGAAATTTAATCCATAGGTGATGGAATCCAATCAGAGTTGAGGTGAATGATGGCTGAAGGGTAATAATTGTTCCTGAACCTGGTGATGTGGGACCTCAGCCTCCTGTACCTCCTTCCCAATGGCAGCAGTGAGAAGAGAGCATGGCCTGGATGGTGGTGGCCCTTGATAATGGATGATGCTTTCTTGTGGGATGTATTACTCTCTCTCTCTCTCTCTCCCTCCCTCCCATTTCTCAACAGTTTTTTTATTTATTGACATACAATGCAAAATAGGCCCTTCCAGACCCCTGAGCCATGCTGCCTAGCATCAGCCGATTTAATCTTAGCCTAATCACAGCACAATTTACAATGACCAATTAACCTAACAACCAGTATATCTTTGGGACTGTGGGAGGAAACTGGAGTACCCGGAGGAAACCCTCTTGGTCACGGGGAGAATGTACAAACTCCTTACATACAGGAGTGGGGATTGAACCAGAACCCCAGGTACTGTAAAGCAGTGTGCTAAGCACTGTGCTATTGTGCCATGTTTTAATATCGTGCCACTTCTTTAACATAATAGAAATTTTTAATTGAGACTCCAAGCATTGACCTGGAATTTTCATTCACTCCAGAGATGCTTCGCAGTCTACAGAATATTTCTAACTTTGTTTAAATTACCAAATGCGCTAAACTTATTTTCATAGCCAAGTTTTAACAGATGATATTGGTGGACTGGGGTGGGGGTGGTCTGGACTGTATTTATACATGCATATTCTGCACCATTGTATTTTTAATGATATTCTATATGGGTTTGTTTACTTGTATGCATCAAGTCACAGCGGGGGTGCGGGGGCCTCTGCACTCATTACGTGATTGAGATCTTGTGTGTGTTTACTGTGTGTGACTGTCGGTAAGGTCCTGTACTGACACTGTCTCGTCTGGCTGTATTCATGAGTATTCGTACATGGTTAAATGACAAATAAGCTTATTGAATTAAATTGAATAACTTGTCATAGTATTATTGACTTGGCAAAGAAATTGACTTAACAACAGAAAATGGAAAGTTCGTGTAATAGGCATTCATCAAACTGGCATTGTCATAGCTCCAAGAACTGAGTTGTAGCCAAACCATTCACAATATTTTGTAAAGAGTAGACTCGCTTTATTTTCACATGCATACTGAAGCTTGGAAACATATGGTGAAAGACGTTGTTTGTGTCAATGTTCAAAATAGTCCGTGCAAGTGCTGGGGGCAGCCCACAAGTGTTGCTGTGCTTCTAGTGCCGACATAGCTTACTAACGCTAACTGTGGGTGTGAGGAAATTGGAATGCCCGGGGGAAACCCATGCTTACATACAGTGGCAGAGGTTGAAACCCAATGGTGATTGCTGACACTGTAAGCCATTGTACCAACTCCTGTGCAACGATGCTGCCCTAATATGAAATAATATAAAATGATAATAGATAATTAGATTGAGAGTTTTCTGACGACACAGAGGAAGCTGCATTTTAACCGCAGTGCAAGCAAGCAGAAGCCCAGGTTTTGCAGGCAGCGGTGCATTACCCATGATCATTGGTGCTAAAGGCTGAGGCATGCATGGCCCAGTCACACAAACCCTGCTCGCAAAATAGTGTAAAAAAAATTTGGGCAGCATTAAAATCAAGCTGACAGAAAATGTTATTGTGAATATTCTTGGGGTTTATTTGTATCCTCTGTAGCTTCACATTCTCGCAGCAAAGGCTGACAGAATTGCATGTCGGCACAACATACAGTGCACGACACATCTACAAAGAGAGCAGCATCCATCATCAAGGACCCACGTCAACCAGGCTATACTCTATGTGGGTGATTGATAAGTTTGTGGCCTAAGGTAGAAGGAGATGAGTTATTAACTTCAAACTTTCTGCATAATCACTCAAAGAGTTGACCTGCATGTGCATGTAACGAGAGCTGTATAACTCATCTCCGTCTACCTTGGGCCACGAACTTATCAATGACCACTGCTGCAGACCACTTCCGGAGGTCCAAGACGCTGACTTCTACAAAGAAGGGATCCGTATGCTCCACGACCGCTGGACTAAGTGTGTAAATGTAGGAGGGGACTATGTTGAAAAATAAATGTGCTATGTTTTCTAAAACTGACTCCTTTTACCTTAGGCCACAAACTTATCAATCACGCCTCGTATTCTCTGCTTCCATCAGGAAGGAGATATAGAAGCCTTAGGATCCATACCACCTTCAATCATCAGGCTTTTGAACAACCTTCACTTACGACAACACTGAATCATTAAACAACCTATGGACTCACTGTCAGTATTATTTATCAATTAATATATTTATTTAGAATCAGAATCAGGTTTAATATCATTGGCATATGTCATGAAATTTGTTCTTATGCAACACCAGTGCATTGCAATACATAATAAAAACTGAATTGCTGTAAGTATACTGCATATATATTAAATTAAACAAGTAGTGAGGTAGTGGCCATGGGTTCAATGTCCATTCAGAAATCTAATGGCAGAGGGAATGAAGCTGTTCCTGAGTCACTGAGTCTACGCCTTCAGGCTTCTGTACCTCCTATCTGATGGTAACGATGGGAGGAGAGCATGTCCAGGGTGATGGTGTCCTTAATGATCAATGCCATATTTTTGAGGCATTGCACCTCGAAGATGTCCAGGATGCTTGGGAGGCTATTGCCTATGATAGAGCTGAGCAAGTTTACAACTTTCTGCAACTTATTTTGATCTCATGCAGTGCCCCCTACCTCGGTACCAGATGGTAATGCAACCAGTTAGAATGCTCTTCACATCACATTGAAGAATCTTGTGATTGTCTTTAGTGACAAACCTAATCTCCTCACAGTCCTAATGAAATATAATCACTGTTGTGCCTTTTTGTAGCTGCATCGATATCTTGGCCCCAGGATAGATCCTCAGAGATGTTGACACCCGGGAATTTGCAATTCTTCATTCTTTCCCCTTCTGATCCCTCTGCATGGAATGGTGTGTATTTCTTCATCTTACCTTTTCTGAAATCCACAGTCAATTCTTTGGTCCTACTGATGACAAGTGCAAGGATGGTGCTCCGACACAAGTCAACCAGCTGATCTAACTTATTTACATATGCCTTCTTGTCACCATCTGAAAATCTGCCAATGATAGTTGAGTCATCAACAAATTTATAGATGGCCTAGCTACATAATCATGGGTATGAGAGTAGAGAGTATGAGAGAGTTAAGCATAATCCTTGAGGCAGGCCAGTGTTGATTATCAGCGAGGTGGAACTGTTATTTCCAATCCACACAATTGTGGCCTTTCTGTATGGAAGTCAGGGATCCATTTGCAGGGGGAGGTACAGAGGCGCAGGTTTCTGAGCTTTTTGATCAGACCTGTAGAAATTATTGTATTAAATGCTGAGCTGTAGTCAATAATCAGCAGCCTGACCTAAGTTTTAGCATTGTCCAAGTGATCCAAGGCTGCATGAAGAGCCAATGAGATTGTATCCGCTGTATACCTATTCATCATTCTAGATGTGAGTGCTACTCATTGATACTCATTAAGAGACAGTTCACCCTGCTCTTCTTGAACACTGGTCTTATTGCTGCCCTTTTGAAGTAATTGGGAACTTCTGACTATAGCAATGAAAGATTGAAAATGTTTTTGAATACACGTGCCAGTTTGTTTATTATTATGACTTGTTTCTCTCTGCATTTGCACAATTTGTCAGTCTTTGTTTGTGTGTAGTTTATCATTGATCCTATTTTACTTGTTCCACTATGAATTCCTGGTAGAAAATGAATGTGCCTATGTACAAAATTAAGGAAGATTAGGGGAGATATCAGGGGTAAGTTTTTTACACAGAGGGTTGTGAGTGCCTGAAATGACTTGCCAGAGATGGTGGTGGAGGCTAAAACATTAGGGGTATTTAAGAGCCTCTTGGACAGGCACATGGATGAAAGAAAAATAGAGGGTTATGGGGTAGTGTGGGTTTAGTACTTTTTTTTAAGGATTATATGGGTCGGCAAAACATGGAGGGCTGAAGGGCCTGTACTGTGCGGTAGTGTTCTATGGTTCTATGGAATCTCAGGGTAGTACTTGGTGACATTGATGTACTTTGATAATAAACTTACTTTGAAGAATGTTCTCCAGATGATTGTAGAGAGAGTTGCACATTGCAGCCAGGATGCACAATGGTGTGAATTAATGCACAAGATCAATAAAATAAATGCATATTCTTGCTTCTTCTCACCCCTGCTTTTGGGCAGGAGTCCTGTAAAGCCTTACCACCAGTTTCAGGAACAGCTACTTCCCTACAGCCTTCGGGTTCTTGAACCAACCTGCACAACCTCAGCAGTGGCACACTATGGAGCACCCTGCACTACCATAGACTTGCCTCGGGATATTTTCATTTGGCACTAATGCCTTGTTTGGCACAGTCTTTTTCATTACATGTATAATTTACAATCTGCATTGTCAGGATCTACATGCCTGTACGCTATAGCAAGCAGGTTTCTCATTCTACTTGCACCTAACCTTACCTGTGCATATGACAATAAACTCGAATTGAGAAACAGAACTTGAAGTCCCACACCATTAGGTTCAAGAACAACCTTCAATCATTCAGTTCTTGAACCAACCTGCACAACCCTAATCACTTCCTCGATAAAACCATATTGATCACTTTGCACCATAATAGACTTTACTGTTCTAGTGATGTCCTTTCTTATATAAATGTGAATAATTAGTGTTTAAGTTATGTTTACCATGTGTATGCTGCTTATCTGATACTATGTGCTTATGATGCTGCTGCAATAAGATTTACATTTCAAACTATATACATTTACTTGTGCATATGACAGCAAGCTCGACTTTGACATGATCAAAATACGTTTACAAACCTGCTGTGGAATTCATTATTTACAACTGGAAAGATGTCTAGTGCTATACTGAACAGCAATTTGTGAATTCTAAGTTGGAGCGTTCTACAAACACAAGTTCATGTGAGGAATACTTTTTCTTGTCTTAGTACCCTTTCTTTGTAAATGGAGGAGGGGAGTCAGTGAGGCAGGGGATGCTGAAGGATGACAAGCTTCTGGCATGTTGTGGGGAGGGGGGTATTGGCGGAGAGGGGAGAGGGCAGTGCCCCTTTAAGAGGCGAGCACGGCGCTCGCCCCCGAGCCCCGCAGCGCACGGCATGCTGGGAGCGCCAGCACCCAACGGGAATCTTCGCATCAAGATGGCGGAGCGGGGTGTTGAGGGGTGGCGGCGGCTGCAGCAGCGAGGTCCGGGCCGGCTGTAGGAGACACCCGGAGCCTGTCCTCACCAGCAGTAGCCGGAAGCAAGGAGAGGGGAAACACACGGAGGGAGAGAGAGAAAGAGAGAGAGAGACGGGGCTGGGGCTGGAGCCGGAGAGCAGAGGCTACCCTCGCACACCCACCCCGCCTCTAGGCAAGGCCTTCCCCACCTCCCCTCCGGCGCTGCCCCGCTTCTCACCCACTCTCGTATGAATTCCGCCGAGGGCAATTCGAAGTGTGCGCCAGCGGAGGCGAACGCAAGGTCGGTGTTGGTGCTAACTCGAGGCCCAGGTTTCTCCTCACCCCTGCTGCTGAGACTCGAGGCCTACCCCTGCCCCTCTAGTCTGCTCCTGACAGCAGCAAGGGCCAAAGGTTTCCCTTTTCTGCTCTCCTTCCTGCCTCTCTTTTGTAATGGGTCCTGGTTAAAGTGTTTTGTTTAAAAATAACTTGTTCGTAATATTCATATTTTTGGTGAGTAGATGTCTCAAACCAGACTTCAATTTTAGAAATTTCTGGCCTCGACTATTGCAAAATTTCTTAAACGATAATTGAGAGATACATTGTCATTTCTGACTTGCAGTCAAAAGAGCCTTGAGGGGAGGGTCTATTGTTGATCTGTTGCTCGTCTAAAATTCAAAAAAAAAAGAAAATATCACTTAGTGATGCAAAGTGCAATTTTCTGTTTCACGAGTCCCTACTTGCATGGATATAACACAGGGAAATCAGTAGCACAAAAGTTTTGCAAGCTTTTTGCCATTTTAAAGTGGGAAATTTGTAGTTGATATGTAACTGAGGATTCAAGATGTTCTCCCACATACATTTGTTTATTGTATTTTTGTGTCTTGAATCTTTTTAAGTTGATGCAGAACAATGCAAGGGATTATGCTTATAAAGTGAATTTCACA
Source organism: Hypanus sabinus (assembly GCF_030144855.1). Classification (NCBI taxonomy): domain Eukaryota; kingdom Metazoa; phylum Chordata; class Chondrichthyes; order Myliobatiformes; family Dasyatidae; genus Hypanus; species Hypanus sabinus. The sequence continues at coordinate 24,811,058 of NC_082708.1, forward strand.
CTTTATTGGGTTACATGAGTAAAGTGCATCATACTGAAACTTAAGCTTTCTGTGCACTGCATAGGTGGAGATACAAGAGTTAAGATACAGGAAGTTACGCAGAACCTGGTGTCTGCTGGAGTAGCACACGAAATTGCAGGTTTCATACACCAAGCACGAGAGAAGTAAAAACATGAGTTGGTTATACAGTTTATTAAGCCTGCCTTGCCCTTCAGTAAAATTATGGGTCTTATTTCTAGTTTTCTTACCTGATTTCCATAATCCTCTTAATTCCAAGTGTGAATATAAATTCTGGTTAATTATCCTGTTTGAGGAGACAATGATAAGAATTACAACCGTCTAAAAAAATCTCCCCTTACCTCAATTTTAAATAATTTGATGACTGGAATGGAACCAGGAACTACATGAGTAAACAAGATATTCTGCAAATGCAGGAAATCCAAAGCAACTCACACAAAATACTGGAGCAACTCAGCAGACCAGGCAGTATCTATGGAAAAGAATAAACAGTTGGCATTTTGGGCTAAGACCCTTTGTCAGGACTGAGAAGGGAGGGGAAGACTCCAGAATAAAAAGGCAGAGGGAAGGAGGTGAAGTCAAGTGTGTGGGAAAGGTCAAGGGCTGGAGAAGAAATATGATAGGAGAGGAGAGTTGGACCATAGGAGAAAGGGAAGGAAGAGGGGACCCATGCGAAGTGATAGGCAGATGAGAAGAGGTAAAAGATCAGAGTGGGGACTAGAGGGAGGGAGAAAATTTTCTACCAGCTGTAAAAGTTGATATTCGGCCATCAGGTTGGAGGCTACTCAGAAGGAATATAAGATTTTGCTCTGAGTAGTCTGTTGAGGCTGTAGTTCTTCTTGGACTAATGAAAGTCCTGAAGATATTTGACAAAGCTTTAGTACCATAAAGGGTTTGGGGAGAGTGACAAGCAACCCTTCACTGCTGATGCTCAGTAACCAGAATTCCAAGGATTTAAGGTGGTTGCCCACACAACAAGTGAAAAAAAGTATCTGTACGTTAAATAATTAAGATTTACAATGTGTTGCTTGGAAGTTTGATGGATGTGGAAGTTCTCAATTAAATGAATACTTGGGGGATGGGACAAAATGAATAGTAAGAATTTGGGAGTGTAGTTGAATTGCACTTGAAGTCAGAAAGCCTGCTAATTAGTAATTTCTATGATTCTAAGATGTTCTTATTGTCATTAATTGCCTTTTGCAAATAATATTTCTGTAAGATGTGTTGGGAGGCACATTTGTTTATTTTTGGAAAAATGATACTGCTGCTGCAAAAATGATTTTAAGTTTTGATAATGAAATTGTTCTTTGCTAGACTAAAATAACGTGCTGTGCTTGGAGAGTGGAAACTGTACTGTCCCTAAAATTCAGTCTGTTGTCAAGTGGCATCCACCATGTTAACAAATGATAAATTTCACTTTATTGTTAAGGCCACAGGTGTTTAAATATCATCCTGAATGTCAGATTGCACCAAATTACTTCAGGCGTTGGTGAATCAATAATTTTCATAAAGCTTGATTGATGAGAGCAGCTGTAGGTTGGTTAGGGTTTAATGATCAAATGTGAGTATTGACCTGAATCTCTGAAACTGCTGTCATCTGCTCCGTGGCACAGAGTCCTCCATGTGGGAGTTGTGAATATTTTAGAGATAATCAAATATATTTACTTTTTCACATCACTTTGTTTTTTTCCTACTTCAGTATTTACAGTGTGTAATAATTTAGAATTTTCTATAATTGATTTTGCAGGAAGCATTAATAGCTCTGGATTATGAGCTATCGTTTATGACTATGGTAGGTCATGACCTCTATTATCTAGAAGCACTGCTCTTAAAATAAAAGTATCTGCCTTTAGTTGGGCTGGGGGCTTGATCCATCTATATTTACAGATAGGGCCGGAATACCTCATAGGCATTAAAACACTGAAACATACAAGTGTACATCTCCTTAGTTTAACATTCTGCAGGGAAGGTCGAAGGCTAAGTTGATGAGTGTGGTGTTGCCTGACTTGGTCGACTTTTCTTGAGCACAGAACTTTCCTACTCTGACTTATCCATTGTCTACTCTGGAAAGTGTGCAAATAATAAAATTGAACTCAGGATTAGTTCTTGTTCATAATGCTGCACTTGAAATCCGTCATATTTAAGAAATAAAATTTCTTAAAATTTTGACATTTATGTTGTGACGCATCTTTTTATTAAACATTTCATTTGATGCCATCAATAGCTATTTAAATACAAGGGGTGATTGATAAGTTTGTAGCCTAAGGTAGAAGGAGATGAGTTATAAACTTTCTACATAATCATGAACTGCACGTGCATGTAACAAGAGCTGTATAACTCATCTTCTACCTTAGGCCACGAACTTATCAATCACCCCGCTGTGGACCACTTCTGGAGGTCCAAGGCGCTGACTCCTACAAAGAAGGGATCCATATGCTCTACGACCGCTGGACTACGTATGTAAATGTAGGAGGGGACTATGTAGAAAAATAAATGTGCTAGATTTTCTAAAATTGACTCCTACATTAGGCCATGAACTTATTACTCCTTGTATTATGCTGAGAAAAACACTAACCAAAATTATACCTGAGGTTCAAATCAAATTTTTAGCTTGATAATTTGATCAGTTTTGCACTCGAAATCATTGCATGAATATTCTCCAGTGAAATCTTAAATATAATACCTGATAGTAGTACAGTAGCATAATGCTATTATAGCACCAGCGACCTGGGGTTGAATTCCCACTGCTATCTGTAGGAGGTTTGTACATTCTCCCTGTGTCTACATGGGTTTCCCCCGGGTGTTTTGGTTTCCTCCCACATAATTAGAGCTTTATTGTCATTGCTGAAGGCGCTGAGATTGTAGTGCTACTCCATTAAGTGCAGCACAGGATACTGGTAATTCAGTTACTGAAAGCACAATGAATAAAAGTAAAAATAATGTCTGACTTATTTATTTGGAATGACATTGAAGTTACAACTGAATTAAAAACAAATAACTAAAATTAAAATAAAGTAGCATCTCCATTCAAATGTGCACCTGCCTATGTATTGCATATAGAGATTGCTCATAGTGACTGTGGGGTTGGGTGGGGGGTGGGGGAGTTGTATGACAGCCCTGGGGGTGGGGAAGCATTTTCCATCTGGATGTCCATGCAGAGATATTTCTGTATCTCCTACCTGATGGTAGGAGATTGAACAGGTGATTACTGGGGTGAATATGTCCATTGCAATTTTGTGAGTTGAAGATGTTTCCATATCTCATCGTTTTGTCCCGATGATTAACTGTGCAGTCCTTATCACTTGTTGAAGTGACTTTTGGTCAACTTTGTTGCAGCTAGTGTACTGTACTGTCATCCAGTGGTTAGTATACTCTCAATTACACATCAATATAAGTTTACCAGCAGCTTTTGGGGCAGATTTGCTGTCTTTAAACTCCTAAGATAGTATGGGTGCTGCTGAGTCAAAGACATAGAGGTTAGTAGGTTAATTGGTCAAATGGGTTTAATTGGACAGCTTGGGCTTATTGGGCTGGAAGGGCTGGTTACTATGCTGTAAAAAAAAAAATGAGAGGCATAGATTGAATAGTCTGCCAGGGATATTTTCTCAGGGCTCAAATCGCTAATACAAGGGGGCATAATTTTAAGTTGATTTGAAGAACACGTACATGGGATTTCAGAGCTACATTTTTTTTTAAGTTGTGATTGCACTGTCTGGAGTAATGGTAGAGGCGGCTACGTTTAAGAAAATCTTAGGCATATGATGATAGAAGAGATGGAGGGCAATGTAGGAGGGAAAGTTTAGATTGCTCTTAGAGTAGGTTAAAAGTTCAGCTGAAGATCTGTAATCATGGGACTTATACTTTTTAAAAGAGCACAGTGCAAGTTCTACCAGTTTTTGGAAGCTGAAATTTAAACACTGTTAGAGTAATTGCATATTAATGCACAGGTAATATAGAACAACTCTAATGTGCAACTGGCTACAGTCTCATCAGTATCACATTCTAAGCATGTTAAATATACCAGCAATTCTTAGACAAATGGTACTGTGGGTGCTGAATTGATTGCTTCAGTCTTAAGTGTAGAGTGTGTCATTTCTGAGCTGAGTTAACAGTTTAAGGCTTAAGCTTCTAGTTTTGTTCATAAACCCTGGAATAATCAATTGATTCAGAAATCTTGGAATATGAGTTGTATCTAAAATTATATAATTTAGAATTTTTCTATCTTTAATGGAGATTCAAAATCCATGGCATCTCAGTCCTTGTTCATACAAGTAACTGTCAAGATTCTCTGATCTCTCGCAACTGTCCACCTTAATATCCCAGGATGAAAACAAGACACTTTGCTGATTGCAGTGCTTCTAGGGGGTTCTCCCTAATGCCTTTTGTTTATTGGGGAGGAAAATGGGTATCAGAAAGGTTGGTCCAAATGTTTTTAGCATATTCATAAGAATCAGATTTTACAAAAGTTGATCAAGGTATTTTTTTATTAAATTTACATTTCATTTTGATTTTGTTATAAATCTAGTTATTTGTAAGTAAGATATTGCAAACCCTATCTGAATATAATTTTCTTTGTAATGTTTCCTCCATTTTCATCTTTGAATAAAACTGCAAAATTACTACTTTTAAGCACTTCAAGGAATGCTTTAATAAGCAAAGAACTGGTTATGCTGTCCAACTTTCAAAATTTGTGCAAGTTTATTTTTGTAATCTAGTAATTGAAATTTTATATGCAGTATAACTAGTACTATTTCAAAGACACTTGGAACCTGAGTTTTAGATTGCATTTAATGTCCCCTCGTGTACCTCTTTTCGCAGTCAACATTATTGCAGGGACTTCATGTATTTGCACAATATGCACTTTATCAAAGCTTCTAGATTGGAACTTTGAAAGTAGTTATCCAACATATCACTTGGATACATAGCCCATTAAGAGTCTTTATTTAAGCACTGCTGTTTACTGAGTTTGATGTCTCTACTGGGTAGAAGTGGTAATTTTACAGTGCATTTCTCGCCTAGAGTTAGGAAAACAAAAAATATTGCTCTTTCTGAATATTATTCAGCAAATCCTGCCTAACGAGACTGTCAAGAAGATAGAATTAGATCAGCTGCCAGTCTCTAAGGTCAAATAGCATTTGTACTGATTATAACCACTTGGCTAGAGTGTTCTAAGATCCTTAGCAACCAGCTGATGTCTTCAGGAATGAAAATGGGAGAAGTTAAAAGGATGGATAAATTGCATCCTGCCATCAACTGTTCTACATATGTTGAGTGTGGAGGTTCTTATTTACAAAGAGGGTTGTTTTCTTGCTCGTATGTTTCATTTAGATTGTTGTGTTGACATCAAAAAGCTACATGTTGAGGGAAATTTGACAAGTCCTGTTTATATCACTTTCACCGAAATTGACTGGATTCTGAGATGCCCAAAAAGTCTCATAAAACCCTTCTGACTGGGATTTGAATTAATTTTAGAAGGAAATCAAAATGTTTCCTTTCAGTAACTGTTTGAAAATGGTCAGGATTAAAAAAGTTCAAATTGTTTTCGACCCAGTACTCAATATAGCCAACATTGTTGGACCTATATCTTCCCTATCAGGTTTTTATTTCTGTGTAGTTATCCAACTTGCTGGTGCAATTCTAATATTTAAAAAAATTACTTAACCTTTTTGCCCTTTTTAAAACACTTCTGAAAGTACTGATGTAGCAATGAAGGAAACAGGAAGTAATTGCCAAGTAGATTTTTGCCTTAATGGCTTGGTGATTATCAAAAATAAATTATTAAAATTAAATTTTGAAAGGCTTTTTTAATCAAACTATAGTTATTGAAACCTCTTAGTAAGAAATAAAAATCTGCCTGATGTTAATTTCTATGTGTTTTAATGGTAGTCTTGCCAATACTAAGATGTTTGGGTTTAAATTGCCATTCTTAGTAGAATATGAATGTGAAAACCAACAATCACCTGGACCAGAAGAAATCCAGGAGCTGTGGCACGCTTTACAACTTAATGGTTAAGAACTGAAGATTGGCGCATCAACTCATTTATGCAGATTAAGCAAATTTTGGAGCATTTCAACTTTTAATCTGATTCTTGCTGGTGAGGTAGCCTTGGTAAAGAGAGTTAAATTATCAATTTGTTAAGCCTGAGTCAATAAAGCTTTTGGCAGAGGCTTAAAAGAAATGCACAAAAAGTTTAAGAAATTTAAGAAAATTCTGGAAATACAACTCGTACATGAAAACTTGATTTTTCATTTTGCTTGCAAAATTTGGCCTGCGGTATTTTGGCAGTGATCTAAGAAAATTCCTGGTTTGTGAATAAACCACTGAAGCAAAACACTGCAAACACAGGAAATTTAAAATGATTGGGGGGGGGGAACTAGAAGCTCTCAAACAGTGTAGAGTTCATACTTTGTATTGATGCTTTTCATCAGAATTGAATGAGAAGGAAGAAAGAAGCATGTCAAGATTCTGACGACAGGTCAACCAGTATATTTCTTCTACAGATGCTGCCTGACCTGAAGCTATTGCTACTAATGATTGTGTGTGGGAGGGAAGCTAGGTGTTATGTGATGGAAGTCAAAGTGAATGGTTGGTGGCTGGAGTTTAACTATGATAACAGTTTTTCACCTTCTAGCATTCTTGGAGTTTGTGGTGGATTTCGCATTGTTGTTGGTATAATGTTTAAAAGAGGCATGAGGTTTATGCATGGTGAATGAGCATAAGTCGTGAATTTGAAAGCGATTGGATACTGCAATTGCTGGAAGTATGAAATGAGTGCTGAAAATGCACAATGCTTCATGCCACATCGATGGAGCAAAAAGTAAAAAAAGATCTGCTTGGGCGAGAAATCTAAAATAAAAGCAGAAAATGTTGAAAATATTCAAAGTCGGGCCTCAACTGTGGAAAGGAAAATGACCAACATGACAAAAGAGACCCTTTTGTCAGAAGTTGTAGGTTGGTAATGTTGCATCTTGGCTGTTCTGACACAAACTGGAAAAGCTAATTATCAATGTTGAAGTCCGACGACTGCAACATGTCCAGTGAATAGATGGAATGTCATTCCTCATTTACACTGGGCTCTGGAGGAAAAGTGAGGCCAAAAATATAGGCCAGAGTGTGAGTGAAATGGAGAATTATATTGGCAGGCAACCAGAAATGCCAGTGATGCAAGGATCGCCCTTGCTTGATGAACTGAAGTTTTCTGCAGATTTGTCATCAAATCTGCATTTATATTTTTCAATCTAGAGGAAACCACTGCATGAGCACTGAATGCATTATACTAAATTGAAAGGCAAGAGATTTACTACTTCAACTGGAAGATGATTTTTATTTTGGTCCCTGATTGGTGGGAAGGTATAAGGACAGTTGTTGTATCTCTTGTTTTGGGGGTGGTGGCAGGGTTGTAAGTGTTGTTGTTGGTAGGAAAACTGATCCAGGGAGTTGTTTAGGAAATGGTGGGAGAAATGAGTGCAATTTGTAGTAACATCATGTGTAATTGGTACTGACATCTTGTTAAAATTGGCTGAAATCATGAAGGGTGATCCATTGGATATCCAGTCAGATGATTGGATTCATGGACTGTTCAGGTATCTGATGACAGAAAGGAAGAAGCTGATTCTAATTTGTTAAGTGTGAGTTTTCAGGCTTCTGTACCACCTCCCTTGCATTGAGAAGAGGGCATGTCTTAGATGGCGAGGGTCTTTAGTGATATATGCTGCCAATTTGAGGCACCACATCTTGCAGAAGTCCTCAGTGGTGGGGAGGATTGTGCTAGTGAAAAAGCTGGCTGAGTAAACCTCTCTGCAGCCTCTGTGAGCTCTCTTCCATACATTTGTAGAAATACCAAGGCTCGACAAACTCCCAGTGAATTGTAAAGTAAAAGTGCTAAATTGTTTCAAAACATGTTATGAAGTTTCCTTTTTGAATTTCATTTTTTCTGGAGCAACAAATGGTTCCCTGATCTCGGGTACTTTCTTGTCATATATACCATGAGCACTACCTTCAGTAGCCTGCTTGAACGTTATGACCTATCCTAAATGTACAGTAGCCTAGCAGTTAGCATAATGCTTTCACAGCACCAGTGACCTGGGCTCAATTCTGTGTGTAAAGAGCTTCTATGTTTTTGTTATGACCACGTGGGTTTCCTCCTACATACCAAAGACATAGGGGTGAGTAGGTTAATTGGTCACATAATTGAGCAGCAAGGAATCATTGGGCCAGAGGGACTTGTTATCATGCTGTTCACAGTTCTAAGTAAATTTATTATCAAAGTATGTATGGGTCAGTGTATACTGTTATGAGATTTTTTGCTGACTTTCACAGGAAGACAGAGAATACAATAGAATTCAATGAAAAACCACACACCAAGACAAATAAACAACCAATTTGCAAGAAGACAAGCTTTGCAAATAATAGTAAATAAATAATAGCTTGAAAATGAGTTGGATCCTGGAAAGTGAGTCCATAGGTTGTAGAATCAGTTCAGTGTTGAGGTGAGTAAAGTTATTCACACTGGTTGAGGAGCCTGATGGTTGTACCGTAATAATTGTTGGAACCTAGAGGTTTGAACCTAAGGGTCTTGTACCTCCTTTCTGATGGCAGCAGCAAAAAGAGAACATGGCCTGGATGATGGACTCCTTGTAGATGTGCTCAATGGTGCTCATTGCTGTATCACTGAATAAGAAAAAACTCGATCTTCTGATTCTTCTAATTGGTTTATTCTGCCTACTGTTTCCTTTGCTCAACTATTAATGGTTGTAACTTCATTTGCCTTGGCTGTGGCACACAATTTGTTCTTTGAACTTGTCTTTCTATGCATAACTTTCTTTAAACATTCTGCTTTAAGCCCTCAAATACCACTTCTCAGCAGGTTCTTTAGGAGTTAAAGATGTATAAAAGCAAACCTTTTTGAACAATGATTAAACTTGTTTCTTGCACTGGTTAACATTTTATAACTTCAGTACTATATTCTATCTAAACTTATAAATCAAGAAACTTATTGCACTGTAACAGACTGCTTGACCCACAGAGTCCACGTAGACCATTAAACATCCTGCAATTTTACAATTTCATTTTTATTACATTCTTCCAAGTTTTCATCAACTCGCCTATTTCCAAGGTTCTACCATCCACTTACTAGAGGAAGTTTACAGTGGCCAACCAATCCCTGAGAGGAAACTAGAATACAGTCGGCCCTCCTTATCTGCGAATTCCGCATGCGCGAATTCAACCAACCGCAAATCGCAAAAACCCGGAAGTGCTCTTCCAGCACTTGTTGTATGAGCATGTACAGACTTTTTTTCTTGTCATTATTCCCTAAACAATGCAGTATAACAACTATTTTACATAGCATTTACATTGTGTTAGGTATTATAAGTAATCTAGAGATGATTTAAAGTATACGGGAGGATGTGCGTGGGTTATCGTGGATTGGGATCGAAAAAAATCAGAAATTCTCTTACTAAGGAAGTCGGAACAGATACATCCAGTATTATTTAGTGTCAGTTAGTTAAACGTTTGACTTAGTATATAATATATATTTTACCATTCTATGCATATAAAACACTTAAGAACGTATGTTTCAGCACTGGGCTGGGAACAGAAGTTCCCGTGTTCGATCGACTGACAGACTGCTCCCGAGTGCACTCTGCATCGTGCTGGGTTGATATGGAGAATCAAAACCCCAAAACCCAATAATTAAACCACTGCATTGCTTAGTAGTAATTGTAGCTTTCATCGGGGCACAGCCTTTCTCGCTTTATCCTTTAAAATTGTTTGATCGTTAACCGACATAGCCTAACGCTTTTCCAATGACCGATGGCGTTTCACCTCTCTCCGATCGTTTTATTATTTCCACTTTATTTTCAATCGTGATTGTGATTATTTTCATGAACATAAACACTGTGGATTCAGAATTCTGCTGCCAAGTCGTAATGTCCACCACACTGAGACAGGTTAAATAAGGTCTGGGGTTCCGCAGGGTCCTAAGATCCACCGCATTGAGGTTGAATAAGGGACTTGAGCATCTGTGGATTTTGGTATCTGCGAGGATAAGGAGGGCCAACTGTATCTGATAAACAGTTACAAAGAATGTGCAGGCTCATACAGTCTGGATGTCAAGATTGAACCCAGGTCATTTGGAGCTCTGAGATAACAGCACCACTAGCTGCATCACTTTGCAGCTCTGTTTTGTTCGGATCCTTTGAAATGGACCATAACTTTTCAGTGTTTAAAAACTGATAAGATTAGATTTCTTTGTCACATATACATCAGAACATACAGTGAAATGTTCCATTTGTATCAAATCAGCAAGCATTGCAAGTATTGCCACGTTTCCAGCAAGGACATAACATACCCTCAGTTCACTAACTTTATATGTTAGGAATGTGGGAGGAAACTGGAGCACCTCTTAGAGGAAACCCACACGGTCATTGGAAGAGCATACAAATTCCTTACAGACAGTGGTAGGATCTCTGATCTCTGTAATAGTGCTACACTAACCAGTATGTTACCATATCACACTATTTTTGGTTCTGTAATGATCTGAACAAATTTGTCCTTGATGTCATTTAGCAGTAGCAGCCACCAATTATGTAAGATGAGAGATTAGAAATTGAGATAACATTTCAAAAGACAGTATTCTGATGAGCCAAGTGACTTAAAAAATTGAGCCAAAAAGATGCCTGGCTGTGGGACAAATATAAGAACTGGTAGTAAAACATGCAACTTGGACAGACTCATTCTAAAATATACAACATTGCAGAGAATTAATTCTTGGGTTGGTTCATAAGATTTAACAGAAATCATGATAGACAAGTGGCACAACTATTGGAGTAGATTTGATTTTAAACTCATCTGCTGTAAAAGAATAACTGAAAGGAGTGTATCTATAGTGTAGTGAAGATGAGTTCAACTAAAGGCAACAAAGAAATTCTTGGCTGAGGATTAAGATTTTTGGCAGTTATGCAGAAACTATGTAATTATGTATTCTGAATTCATGGAACAATGCTGACCTCTTCCTTCGTATCCCTTTTCTAAACAATAATATTCAAATAGGGTAGCCCATTCGTTACTCGAGTATTTTACCAATTATTTCAAAAATTGTATCTCAGAATTTGGAATGATTAAGGTATTGCTTCTCATTGCAATTCACTAAAGTTGCTATACAAAAATGACTAGTTGGTCCTAGTTAAACTGAGCTCATTTTCCTGTTAGCTTCTATTTCCCACTTGTTGTTTTGATCTGGATAATTAAGGCAATTTTGAATATTCAGTTTCTATCATGTTTACTCCTTTAAGAATTTTTTTCACATTGCAGGTATTGTCCTTTTTAAAACTGTAGATTATAATAGTTAATTGCTATTGAAGTGCCAAATGATAGTTTGTCCTTTTGTATGGGAAACTGAAAAGGTGATGGATACGAGCTACAGACAAGTAGGCGCATCAGGGCCTTGGGAGACAGATAAGTGGGTAACAGGGGAGGGAAGAGCATGAGTCAGATACTAGAGGGTACCCCATGGCTCTCCCCCTTAGCAATAAGTACTCCAGTTTGAGTACTGTTGGGGGTGGGGTGGAACAACCTACCTGGGGGAAACAACAGTGGCGACACCTCTGACATAGGGTCTGGTCCTGTGGCTCAGAAGGGTAAGGAAAGAAAGAGGATGGCAGTAGTGATAGGGGACTCTATAGTTAGGGGGTCAGACAGGCGACTCTGCAGACACAGTAAAGAAATATGAATGGTAGTTTGCCTCCCAGGTGCCAGGGTCTGGGATGTTTCTGATCGTGTCAACGATATCCTGAATTGGGAAGGTGAACAGCCAGAGGTCATGATTCCTATTGGTACCAACAACATAGGTTGGAAAAGGGAGGAGGTCTTGAAAACAGACAACAGGGAGTTAGGAAAGAAGCTGAGAAGCAGGACCACAAAGATAGTAATCTCGGGATTACTGCTCGTGACAGTGAGTAGGTGGAGTGGGGTGGAGGATAAATATGTGGCTGAAGGATTGGGGCAGGGATTCAGATTTCTGGATCATTGGGACCTCTTTTGGGGCAGGCGTGACCTGTGCAATAAGGATGGGGTACACTTGAATCCCAAGGGGACCAATATCCTGGCAGGGAGGTTTGCTAAGGCTATTGGGGAGAGTTTAAACTAAAATTGCTGGGGGGTGGGAATGGAACTGAAGAGACGGAGGAAAGGGCAGTTGACTCACAAATAGAGAAAGCTTGTAGGCAGTGTGAAAGGGAGGGTGGGCAGGTGATGGAGAAGGGATGCACTCAGACTGATGGACTGAGATGTGTCTGTTTTAATGCAAGAAATATCATGAACAAAGCGGATGAGTTAAGTGGATCAGTATTTGAAGCTATGATGTTATGTTGTGGCCATTACAGAGACCTGGATGCCTCAGGGGCAGGAATGGCTTCCTAAGAGTGCCAGGCTTTAGATGTTTCAGAAAGGACAGGGCAAGAGGCAAAAGAGATGAGGGCATGGCACTGTTGATCAGAGATAGTGTCACGACAGCAGTAAAGGAGGAAGTAATGGAGGGATTGTCTACTGAGTCTCTGGGTGAAAGTTTGAAACAGATAGAGGTCAATAACTCTACTGGGTGTTTTTTGTAGACCACCCAATAGTAACAGGGACATCGAGGAGCAGATAGGGAGATAGATTCTGGAACAGTACAATAATAAAAGGGTTGGCGTGGTGGGAGATATTAATTTCCCCAATATTGATTGGCATCTCCCTAGAGTGAGGGGTTTAGATGGGGTTGAGTTTGTTAGGTGTGTTCAGGAAGGTTTCCTGACACAATATGTAGATAAGCCTACAAGAGCAGAGGCTGTACTTGATCTGGAATTGGGAAATGCACCTGGTCAGGTGTCAGGTCTCTCAGTTGGAGAGCATTTTGGAGATGCTGATCACAATTCTATCTCCTTTCCCATAGCATTGGAGAGGGATAGGAGCAGACGAGTCAGGAAAACCTTCAATTAGAGTAAGAGGAAATAAAAAACTATCAGGAAGGAACTTGGAAGCATAAGTTGGAAGTAGATGTTCTCAGGGAAATGCATGGCAGAAATGTGACAAATGTTCAGGCGATATTTGCAAGGTGCTCTGCATAGGTACATTCTAATGGGACAGAAAGGATGGTAGGGTGCAGGAACCAGGGTGTATAAAGGCTGTAGAAAATCTAGTCAAGAAGGAAAGCTTACGAGAGTTTCAAAAAACTGGGTAATGACAGAGATCTAGAAAATTGTAAGGCTGCAGGAAGGAGTTTAATAATGAAATTAGGAGAGCTGGAAGGGGCCATGAGAAGGCCTTGGCGGACAGGATTAAGGAACACCCCAAGGCATTCTACAAGTATGTGAAGAGCAATAGAATAAGACATGAGAGAATAAAACCAATCAGGTGTGACAGTGGAAAAGTGTGTATGGAATTGGAGAAAGTAGCGGAGGTACTTAAAATACTTTGCTTCAGTATTCACTACAGAAAAGGACCTTGGCGATTTTAGAGATGACTTACAGCAGACTGAAAAGCTTGAGCACGTAGATATTGAGGAAGAGGATGTGCTGGAGCTTTTGGAAAGCATCAAGTTGGATAAGTCACTGGGACGAGCTATACCCAAGGCTACTATGGGAGGCGAGGGAAGAGATTGCTGACCCTCTGACAATGATCTTTGCATCATCAATGGGGATGGGAGAAGTTCTGGAGGGTTACAGCTATTGTTCCCTTATTCAAGAAAGGAAGTAGAGATAGCCCAGGAAATTATAAACCAGTGAGTCTTATTTCAGTGGTTGGTAAGTTGAAGGAGAAGAACCTGAGAGGTGGGATTTATGAACGTTTGCAGAGGCATAATATGATTCGGAATAGTCAGCATGGCTTTGTCAAAAGCAGATTGTGTCTTACAAGCCTGATTGAATTTTTTGAGGATGTGACTAAACAGGTTGATGAAAGTAGAGCAGTAGATGTAGTGTATATGGATTTCAGCAAGGCATTTGATGAGGTACCCCATGCAAGGCTTATTGAGAAAGTAAGGAGGCATGGGATCCAAGGAAGGGGTCCTTGCTTTGTGGATCCAGAATTTGCTTGCCCACAGAAGGCAGAGAATGGATATGGACAGGTCATATTCTGCATGGAGTTCGGTGGCAAGTGCTGGGCTGCAGGAATCTGTTCTAGGACCACTTCTCTTCATGATGTTTATAACTGACCTGAATGAGGAAGTGGAGGGATGGGTTACTACATTTGCTGATGACATAAAGGTTGGGGATGTTGTGGATAGTGCGGAGGGTTGTTACAGGGGGACATCAATAGGATGCGAAACTGGGCTGAGAAGTGGCAGATAGAGTTCAAACCAGATAAGGTTCATTTTAGTAGGTTAAATGTGATGGCAGAGTATGGGATTAATGATAAGACTCTTGGCAGTGTGGAGGATCAGAGGGATCTTGCAGTCCGAGTCCATAAGCTACTCAAAGCTGCTGTGCAGGTCGACTCTGTGGTCAAGAAGCCATATGGTGCATTGGCCTCCATCAACTATGGGATTGAACTCAAGAGCCGAGAGGTAATGTTACAGCTATATAGGACCCTGGTCAGACCCTACTTGGAATACTGTGCTCATTTCTGGTCACCTCACTTCAGGAAGTATGTGGAAACTATAGAAAATGGTGCAGAAATTTACAAGGATGTTGCCTAGATTGGGGAGCACGCCTTATGAGAATAGGTTGAGTGAACTGGGCCTTTTCTCCTTGGAGCGACGGAGGATGAGAGGTGACCTGATAGAGGTGTATAAGATGATGAGAGGCATTGATTCTGTGGATAGTCAGAGGCTTTTTTCCCCAGGGCTGAAATGGCTGAGAGGACACAGTTTTAAGGTGTTTGGAAGTAGGTACAGAGGAGATGTCAGGGGCAAGTTTTTTTATGCAGAGAGTGGTGAGCGCGTGGAATGGGCTGCTGGCGACAGTGGTGGAGGCAGATACAATAGGGTCTTTTAAGAGACTCCTAGATGGGCACATGGAGCTTTGAAAAATAGAGGGCTATGGGTAACCCTAGGTAATTTCTCAGGTAAGGACATGTTCGGCACTGCATTGTGAGCTGAAGGGCCTGTATTGCGCTACTGGTTTTCGACGTTTCTGTGACCAAGTTTAACTTTAGTTCTTAGGCCTCTGGGAGATTTATCATTCTAAAGACCATATACTTAAAATAATAGTACAGAAGTTCGGATTTTCTAATGGTTTGATTTTTGCAAGTTTTCCTTCTTGAACATTTTCTAATTTGATCCATATGGAGTCTAAAATGGCATATCTAAATGTCTAGAGCTATTTCACCTTTCCAGCAACTGTTAATCAGAATTAGGTTTATTATCACTAGCACGTGACGTGAAATTTGTTAACTTAGCCGCAGCAGTTCAATGCAATACATAATCTAGCAGTGAGAGAGAGAGGGGAAAAAAAATAATAAAATAAAACATAATAAACAAGTAAATCAATTACGTATATTGAATAGGTTTTTAAAGTATGTTCAAAAACAGAAATACTGTCTATTTAACAAAGTGAGGTAGTGTCCAAAGCTTGACTGTCCATTTAGGAATTGGATGGCAGAGGGGAAGAAGCTGTTCCTGTATCAATGAGAGTGTGCCTTCAGGCTTCTGTATCTCCTACCTGATGGTAACAGTGAGAAAACGGCATGCCCTTGGTGCTGGAGGTCCTTAATAACGGACGCTGCCTTTCTGAGACACCACTCCCTGAAGATGTCCTGGGTACTTTGTAGGCTAGTGCCCAGGATGGAGCTGACTAGATTTACAACCTTCTGCAGTAGCCCCTCCATACCAGACAGTGATGCAGCCTGTCAGAATGCTCTCCACGGTACAACTATAGAAGTTTTTGAGTGTATTTGTTGACATTCCAAATCTTTTCAAACTCCTAATAAAGTATAGACACTATCTTGGCTTCTTTATCACTACATCAATATGTTGGGACCAGGTTAGATCATCAGAGATCTTGACACCCAAGACCTTGAAGCTGCTTACTCTCTCTACTTCTGATCCCTTTATGACGATTGGTATGTGTTCCTTTGTCTTACCCTTCCTGAAGTCCACAATCGGCTCTTTCATCTTACTGATGTTGAGTGCCAGTTTACTGCGGCACCATTCCACTAGTTGGCATATCCACTCTTGTACACCCTCTTGTCACCACCTGAGATTCTACCAACAATAGTTGTAACGTCAGCAAATTTGTAGATAGTATTTGAGCTATGCCTAGCCACAGGAGGATATGTTATCACCAATCTGCACGGACTGTGATCTCCTGGTTAGGAGGTAGAGGATCCAGTTGCAGAGGGAGGTACAGAGGCCCAAGTTCTACAGCTTTGCGTTAAAGATTGTGGGAATGATAGTACTAAATGCTCTCAAATTTGACCAGTTTGTATAGGCTTTGCATTAGAATGTAAGATAACAAATGTAGGAATATGACATTTAAGCATCCTAAGGTTTAAGGAGGCAGCTAATAGATTCCTTCCAAAAAGTCCATTTATTCTGAAATGGTTCTCACAAATAGTAAAATATCGCCTTGATTTTTTTTTCCTCTAACAAGTTGTGTGTTAGTTGTTTTGAATAAACGCAAATACCCTGTTGTAACATTGATTCTTTCAATTACAGTAAACAAAGAGAACCTTTGGCTGAAAACCACACAGCAAGCCGAATGTGAGTATTGCAAACTTGCATACTGTTTTTTAAGCTTCAAGATATT
Organism: Hypanus sabinus; assembly: GCF_030144855.1. Lineage (NCBI taxonomy): Eukaryota > Metazoa > Chordata > Chondrichthyes > Myliobatiformes > Dasyatidae > Hypanus > Hypanus sabinus. The sequence goes on from NC_082708.1 coordinate 24,827,801, forward strand.
TTTATGGGGCACATGATATTGTTTTGCTCTTTTCAGTCCAGGCCTGAGCTAAGGTATTTTTTTTTAATGCTGTCCATTTTTGTAATATAAAAAATACAATGAGACAAGCGAACTGAAGTAGTCCACAAGGCCCCTTGTGTTTGCTCTACCATTTAATGTTATAACTGATCTGCAAGTCCAAAAATATCTCTTCCTTGAACAAACAAGCATTTCAGGTAGAGAGCTTCAAAAGTTCACAATCCACAGAAGTATCTTCTGTTTAGTATTTTAATTAGTGGGCTCATTATTTTGAGACTTGTTTAAGATTCTTTAGCCAACGGAACCAGTTTCTTCTAATCTGCTAAACCCTCTGAGTATCAAGTAACAATTCTAAATTCCTGAGTATAAGCATACCCTCCCTTCAGTCTGTCAGGAATCAACCCAGTAAACCTTGATTGCATTGCCTTTAAGTCACACTGATTCTTCATTGATTAAGGACAATACATACATAAATCATGTTTTTGTTAAATCCTTTGCAAGATTTTTGCAATGCTCTCATAACTACTTTTCATTTAGCTTTGCATTAAGAGAGAACTTGTATGTGTTCGAATTTCAGGACTCCTTACCTTGTGTACTAACCTGACTCCTTTTAAATGTCATAACCATGTAAACATGCATTGCGCATGTATATTTGCAAAAAAACTAATCTATCAGAATGATTTTCCTTTATACATCACTGATCATACTATGATTTTATATCTTGTTATATTTAGATAATAGGCAGCAATGTTTGCTTAGAGCATATTAAGTGAAGTGTTTCTAGAAGCCGCAACTTGTTTGAAGTTAATACCTTTATTTCATGAACATAATAGCTTCATCATACAACGTGATCATAAGGTTAATGAGTTTGTACACCTTGATTTACGATGCAAGTATTCTACTGGCCAGAATCATCATTCCTCTACATGTTTTTATTTTGCAAAAGTTAGTACCTATAATGTTTTGAACAATTAGAATATGAGAGCCTAAGAATATGTTGACCTTGGTTGTTATAAATGTATGTGCCACCATGGGAAACCTGGGGATAATTCAATATGATAAACGAGTTTGTTTGGTTATATACAGTCCTTATCTGCGAGTTCCGCATGCGCGAATTCAACCAACTGCAAATCGAGAAAACCTGGAAGTGCTCTTCCAGTACTCGTTCTTCAAGCATGTACAGACTTTATTTCTTGTCATTATTCCCTAAACAATGCAGTATTGTATTAGGTATTATAAGTAATGTAGAGATGATTTAAAGTATATGGGAGGATAGGCGTAGGTTATCTTGGATCGGGATCGAAAAAAATCGGAAGTTCTCTTACTAAGTAAGTTGGAACAGCTACATCCAGTATTATTTAGCGTCAGTTAGTCAAACGTTTGTCTTAGAAAATAGTATATATTTTACCTTTCTATGCATATAAAACACTTAAGAAACGTATGCATTTCAATAATTAAACCACTGTGTTGCTTAGTAATAATTGTAGATTTCATCGGGGCAGGGCCTTTCTCACTTTATCCTTTAAAATTGTTCCTTTCAGTGACCGACTGCAGCCTAACGCTTTTCCAATGACCAATTGAGTTTTACCTCTTCCCGATCGCTTTATTATTTCCACTTTATTTTCAATTGTGATTATTTTCATGAACAGAAACACTGTGGATTCAGAGCTCCACCAGGTCCTAAAGACCACCGCTCTGAGAATGGATAAATAAGGTCTGGGGTTCCGCTGGGTCCTGAAGTGCACCGCACTGACGGGCTAAATAAGGGACTTGAGCATCTGCATTTTTTGGTATCCGTGAGGGGTCCCTGAACCAATCCTTTGCGGATAAGGAGAGCCGACTGTATGTATTTATTGCAATAGCGTGGCATAGACCCTTCAAGCCACACCACCTAGCAACCCCTGACTTAACTCTAGCCAAATCACAAGACAATTTACAATGGCCAATCAGCTTTACAATCAGTACATCTTTTGACTGTGGGAAGAAGCATCTTTGATGCTCTGAACTGTAATAGCATCTTGCTAATGTGGTTGTGAAGCACTTTCAAAAGTTTTGGATCAGTCATATCACACCTCCAGTCCAGTGTCATTCAGTTAGATCATGAAAGATCTATTTTTATCGTCTCATTTAAAATTTGCACAAATTTCTTTGCAATAAACTATTTTACTTGTAGCCTAAGTAGATTTTTGAAGAAATTTCAACCAAGCTTTTCTATGAATTATGTCGTAATATCACTTTTGGGTAGCCTGGCCTAGCTCAAAGCTTAAGATTACAGTCCTTGTTTTAAACACCCATGAACCAAATAGACTCAGTATAAGAAAAAAATAAGCTGGACTTAAAGCTGCTTGAGTCCAAAGTACCATTCTGGGTTTATGAAAATAACCAATGAAATTTTAACATACTGCCTCTAAGCTTCCCTTGGCAGTTCACTTGGCTTACTGCCCTTGGTACATTTATTTTTTTATTATTATACAGAGCCAGCCTGCTGACAACATCTTAGACTAGATCTGAACTGTCACTTCTAGTATTTTGCTTAATTTTGATATGACTGGATTTCATACCAAAAGGGGTTTCAGTGAGGCTTCTGCATGTAATAGGAAACATTTTTGTTGGGTAGATGATATAGTTCAGTTTTAACAAGCACCACTATGATTTGCAAAGAATTTTAGAATCGACAGTGCAGCAGGACTTAACATTTCAGCTTACAATGAATTTGTGTATAAATAGATTTTCTTTCTGGTTGCTACCCAAAGATTAAAATAACAAACTATTTCAGAGCAGATTGCTACTACATAGTACAGCATACTAAAGGCCCTTTGGCCCATGTCTTTTTAACCTACTCCAAGACCCATAGAGCCCTTCTTTTATTCTTTAATCTGTTTAATTTCTATTTTCTTTGCTTTGTAGACCTCTTCAACTGCACTGCATATGACATTCCACTATCGGGCCCTATATTTAAATAGAAAAACATCAGATAATTAAAATTAAATGAAATGACTGAACTTAAATAAGCACATAAATTGTGATACAGCAAAATCATTTTGTGATTTATAAATCCAAGGCAAATTGTTCTGTTTTTAAAATGTCATTCCAAATTTGTGCATTGCCAATGGTGTATAGCCCCACTGGTTTAGCTTTCATGTGTAAAAAAAAACCGTAAGACATAGGACCAGAATTAGGCCTTTCAGCCCATCGAGTCTGCTCCATCAGGACTGATTCCAGAACTCATCTAACCCCATACATCTGTCATCTTGCCATATCCTTTGATGCCCTAACCAATCAGGAAATGATCAACTTCTGCCTTAAATATACCCAGACACTTGGCCTCCACTGCAGTCTGTGGCAAAGCATCCACAGATTCACTACTCTCTGGCTTAAAGAAAATTCCTCCTTACCTCTATTCTAAAAGGTTGCCCCTGATTTTTGAGGCTGTGCCCTTTAGTTCTGGATACCCCCACCATTGGAAATATCATCTACATCCACCGTGTATAGTCCTTTCAGAATTCAGTAGGTTTCAATGAGATCCCTCCCTGCATTCTTCAAAATTCCAGTGAGTACAGGCCCAAAGCTGCCAAACACACTCATGTTAACCTGTTCATTCCCGGAATCATCCTCGTGAACCTCCTCTAGACTCTCTCCAGTGACAGCACATCCTTTCTGAAATATAGGGCCCAAAACTGTTGGCAGTGCTCCAAGTGTGGTCTGTCTAGTGTCTTTTAAAACCTCAGCATTATCTCCTTGTTTTTATATTCTATTCCCCTTGAAAAAAATGCCGACATTGCATTTGCCTCCTTTACCACAGACTCAACCTGTAAATTAACCTTCTGGGAGTCTTGCACAAGGACTCCTAAGTCCCTCCGCACCTCTGATGTTTGAACCTTCTCCCCATTTAGATACTAGACTGCACTATTATTCCTTTTACCAAAATGCATTTATCATACATTTCCCAACACTATTCCGTCTGCCACATTTTTGCCCATTCTTCCAATTTCTCTTAAGTCCTGCTGTAATCGCATTTTTCCTCAGCACTACCTACCCTTCCACCTATCTTTGTATCATCTGCAAACTTTTAATTGCATTAAGCAAATCATTGAGAAACAATGTGGAAAAGTAGCACCTCCAATAATGACCGCTGAGGAACACCACTAATCACTGGCATCCAACCAGAAAAGGCCCCCTTTTTTCCCCACTCCCTGCCTCCTGCCTATCAGCCATTTCTCTATCCATGCACTATCTTATATCTTTCATATAACATCATAGGATTTTATCTTGTAAAGCAGTCTTAAGTGTGGCATCCTATCAAGTAAATGACATCCACTGCCTCTCCTTTGTCCACCCTGCTTGTTATTTCCTCAGTGAACTCTTAACATATTTTTCAGGCAAGATTTCCCCCATACTGACTTTGACTTATTTTATCATTAGTCTCCAAGTACCCCAAAACCTCATCCTTAATAATAGACTCAAACACTTTCCTCAACCACTGAGGTTAGGCTAACTGGCCAATAACTTCCTTTCTTTAGCCTTCCTCCCTTAAAAAATGGAGTGACATTTGCAATCTTCCAGTCAATAGACAATAGGTGCAGAAGTAGACCATTCGGCCCTTCGAGCCTGCACCGCCATTCTGAGATCCTGGCTGATTATCTGCTATCAATACCTGGTTCCTGCCTTGTCCCTATATCCCTTGATTCCCCTATCCATAAGATACCTGTCTAGCTCCTTCTTGAAAGCATCCAGAGAACTGGTCTCCACTGCCTTCCGAGGCAGTGCATTCCAGACCCCCACAACTCTCTGGGAGAAGAAGTTTTCCCTTAACTCTGTCCTAAATGACCTACCCCTTATTCTCAAACCCTGCCCTCTGGTACTGGACTCTCCCAGCATCTTTATCATATTTCCTGCCTCTATCTTGTCCAATTCCTTAATAATCTTATATGTTGCAATCAGATCTCCTCTCAATCTCCATAATTCCAGCGTGTACAAGCCCAGTCTCTCTAACCTCTGCGTAGGACAGTCCAGACATCCCAGGAATCCTCTGGGATCGTGCCTGGATAAAGTGATTCTTGAGCGATCATGACCAATGCATCAGTTATGTCTTAAGCAGTCTCTTTCAGGACTGTGGAATGTAGTTCATCTGATCCAGGTGACTAATCCACCTTAAGACCTTTCAGTTTGCTTAGCACTTTTTTCTTTGTAATAGCAATGGCACTCACAGACTTCTGGCACACTGCTAGTGTCTTCCACCGTGAAGACAGTTGCAAAGAACCCCTTAAGTTCATCTGACATTTCTTTGTCCCCCGTTACTACCTCACCAGCATCATTTTCCAGTGAGTGGTCTGATATCAACTCTCACCTCTCTGAGTGAAAGCAGGGAACTGTATCCTGTGTGTCATTATGATGACATGTCAATGAGAGGATAAATAATTCCCTCCTTTAATGAGGAAAGCAAAAGAGAAAAGGTCAAACAAAAGAACAATAACCCTGAGGAATATCACTAAAGAAGAACTGTGCTCGTGGATTTAAGGCACTAAGGAGGGAAGAAAAGAAAATTATTATAGTTACAAAACTGAAACTGTTAGGAACCACGGTTGTGGAATTAATACAGCCGCCATGTCACAGCTTCAGTTAGTTGGGTTCAACCCTAACCTCTGCTCTCTGGAGTTTGCATGTTCTTCAGAAAGTATGTGAGGCCAGTTTTCTGTGCTTGGTGTCAGATGTGGGAGGCCCTGGAGACTCCCAGACGACCACATCTGCACCAGGTGCGACGAGCTGCAGCTCTTTAGAGACCACGTTAGGGAACTGAAGCTGCAGCTCGATGACCTTCAGCTGGTCAGGGAGCGTGAGGAGCTGATAGAGATGAGCTATAGGCAGGTAGTTACCCCCGGACCACAGAAGACAGAAGTGGGTAACAGTCAGGAGAGGAAAGGGTAAGAAGCAGGTACTAGAGAGTACCCCAGTGGCTGTCCCCCTTAATGATGTGTTCCTACTTGAGTAATGTTGGGGGGGGGGGGGGGGAGAGCAGCAGTGTTCGAGCCTCTGGCCCTGTGGCTCAGAAGGGTAGAGAAAGGAAGAGGATAAGAGGATGGCAGCAGTGATGGGGGATTCTATACTTAGAGGGTCGGATAGGCGATTCTGTGAATGCAGGAAAGAAACACGTTTGGTAGTTTGCCTCCCAGGTGCCAGGGTCCGGAATGTTTCTGATCATGTCCATGATATCTTGAAGTGGGAAGGAAAACAGCCAGAGGTCGTGGTCCATATTGGTACCAACGACATAGGTAGGAAAAGGGAGGAGATCTTTAAAAAAAAGACTACAGGAAGTTAGGAAAGAAGTTGAGAAGCAGGACCTCAAAGGTAGTAACCTCAGGATTGCTGCCTGTGCCATGTGACAGTGAGTATAGGAATAGAATGAGGTGGAGGATAAATGTGTGGCTGAGGGATTGGAACAGAGGGCAGGGATTCAGATTTCTGGATCATTGGGATCTCTTTTGGGGCAGATGGAAGGATGGTTTGCACTTGAATCCGAGGGGGACCAATATCCTGGCAGGAAGATTTGCTAAGGCTACTGGGGAGAGTTTAAACTAGAATTGCTGGGGGGTGGGAACCGAACTGAAGTGACGGAGGAAAGGGAGGTTGGCTTACAAATAGAAAACCTTGGAGACAGTGTGAAAGGGAGGATAGGCAGGTGATAAACAAGGGACGTGCTCAGTCCGATGGTTTGAGATACATCTATTTTAATGCAAGGAGTATCATGAATGAGGCGGGATGAGCTTAGAACATGGATCAGCACTTGGATCTGTGATGTTGTGGCCATTAGAGACTTGGGGATGGTGCAGGGGCAGGAGTACCAGGCTTTAGATGTTTCAGAAATGATAGGCAGGGAGGCAAAAGAGGTGGGGGCATGGCACTGTTGATCAGAGATAGTGTCACAGCTGCAGAAAAGGAGGAAGTCATAGAAGGGTTGTCTACGGAGTCTCTGTGGGTGGCATTTAGGAATAGGAAAGGGTCAATAACTCCACTGGGTGTTTTATAGACCACCCAATAGTAACAGGGACATTGAGGAGCAGATAGGGAGACAGATTCTAGAAAAGAGTAATAATAACAGGGTTGTTGTGGTGGGAGATTTTAATTTCCCAAATATTGGTTGGCATCTCCCTAAAGTGAGGGGTTCAGATGTGGAGTTTGTTAGGTGTGTTCAAGAAGGTTTCTTGACACAATATATAGATAAGCTCACAAGAGGAGAGGCTGTACTTGATCTGGTATTGGGAAATGAATGTGGTCAGGTCTCTCAGTGGGAGAGCATTTTGGAGATAGTGAACACAATTCTCTGTCCTTTATCATAGCATTGGAGAGGGATAGGAACAGACAAGTTAAAGAAATGTTTAATTGGAGTAAGGGGAAATAAGAGGCTATCAGACCGGAAATTGAAGGCTTAAATTGGACGCAGATGTTCTCAGGGAAACGGATGGAAGAAATGTGGCATATGTTCAGGGGATATTTGCGTGAGGTTCTGTGTAGGTATGTTCCAATGAGACATGGAAAGGATGGTAGGGTACAAGATCTGTGGTGTACAAAGGCTGTTGTAAATCTAGTCAGGAAGAAAAGAAGAGTTTACAAGAAGTTCAAAAAAACTAGCTAATGATAGGAATTTGGAGAGCCAGAAGGGTCCATGAGAAGACATTGGCAGACAGGATTAAGTAAGACCCCAAGGCATTCTACAAGTATGAAGAGCAAGAGGATAAGATGTGAGAGAATAGGACCAATCAAGTGTGACAGTGGAAAAGTGTGTATGAAACCGGAGGAGATAGTGGAGGTACTTTATGAATGCTTTGCTTCAGTATTCACTGTGGAAAATAGTCTTTGCGATTGTAGGGATGACTTGCAGTGGACTGAAAAGCTTGAGAATGTAGATATTAAGGAAGAGGTTATGTTGGAGCTTTTGGAAAGCATCAAATTGGATAAGTCACCGGGACCGGATGGGATGTACCTCAGGCTATTGTGGGAAGCAAGGGAGGAGATTCCTGAGCCTCTGGCAATGATCTTTGCATCATCAATGTGGATGGGAGAGGTTCCAGAGGATTGGAGGGTTGCAAATGTTGTTCCCTTAAGAAAGGGAGTAGGGAAAGCCCAGGAAACTGTAGCCCAGTGAGTCTTACTTCAGTGGTTGGTAAGTTGATGGAGAAGATCCTGAGAGGCAGGATTTATGAACATTTGGAGAGGCATATTATGGTTAGGAATAGTCAGCATGGCTTTGATAAAGGCAGGTCGTGCCTTAGGAGCCTAATTGAATTTTTTGAGAATGTGACTAAACACATTGATGAAGGAAGAGCTATAGATGTAGTGTGTATATGGATTTTAGCAAGGCATTTGATAAGGCTCATTCAGAAAGTAAGGAGGCATGGGATCTAAGTGGACATTGCTTTGTGGATCCAGAACTGGCTTATGGTATATTGGCCTTCATCAATCGTGGAATTGAATTTAGGAGTCGAGAGGTAATGTTGCAGCTATATAGGACCCCTGTCAGATCCCATTTGGAGTAGTGTGCTCAGTTCTAGTCACCTCACTACAGGAAGGATGTGGAAACCATAGAAAGGCTGAAGAGGAGATTTACAGGGATGTTGCCTGGATTGGTAGCATGCCTTTTGCAAATAGATTGAGTGAATTCAGCCTTTTCTCCTTGCAACAACTGAGGATTAGAGGTGTATAAGATGATAAGAGGCATTGATCGTGTGGGTATTCAGGCATTTTCCCAGGGCTGAAATGGCTGGCACGCGAGGGCACAGTTTTAATGTGCTTGGAAGTAGATACAGAGGAGATATCGGGGTAATTTTTTTTATGCAGAGAGTTGTGAGTGCATGGAATGGGCCGCCGGCGACAGTGTTGGAGGCGGATACAATAGGGTCTTTTAAGAGACTCCTGGAGAGGTATATGGAGCTCAGAAAAATAGATGACTATGGGTAACCCTAGGTAATTTCACAGGTAGCCTAGGGACATGTTCGGCACAGCTTTATGGGCCAAAGGGCCTGTATTGTGCTGTAGGTTTTCTGTGTTTCTGAGGTGGTTCTGTGAGCTATCATGGAATTGGCTATGCAAAAGTGGTCTCCTGTGTCAGAATGAAATTAGTTTTAGGAGAGAACAAGAGAGTAAGTGGTGGCTATTCAGAGTTGGTCTGTGAGGGAATCAGTGAATACAAAAGTAGATATGGTGTCTGGAAAATACACGGAAAAATGAGAGAAGGAAATGCCACATGGTTTGGTGACAGAATTTACAGAAGAAAATGAGAAGGAATGCCACATTGAAGAGATGTTAATAAAAGGAATTAGAGATAATACCAAGACTAAAAGGGTGAGCTGTTGTGGAATGAGCTGAAGGAATCACCGGTCCGTAGGAGGGAGAATACATATGAGCTAAAAGAGAATAAAGGTATTACACTAAGAAGTTGAAAGCAGTAATTGGTCAAAAGACGTCAGTGAGGGTGAGTGCAACAGCAACTGACAGGCAGCAAACTAAACTGAACAATAAACAGGGTAAGTGGTGTCACCAAACTAATAGCAGTTTGTTCCACAACTATTTTTTTTAAATGTTCAATTGTCTTTGGAGATTTTATTGTATCTGAGACAATTAGAGTATTATTTTTTGCGATTCAGATTGTTGATGATGCCATGTAATTTTATTTAGTCTCCTGTCATTGCAGCTTTGAATTAGTTTTCAGAAACTTAGTTCAACACCATCTAGAAGGCAACTAGAGTGCATGAAAGTAGCAGGTGTAGACCACCTGTTTCCTCAATTCTGCCATGTAATTCAGTATGATCAATGCTGATCTACAGCTGCAGTTTGTAAGCTTTGTTACCCACCGTTAACTGTTCAGACCATTTGGTACTTAACTGAGGTCACACTCAAAGTTGACTTGGGTTGTAGAAAATAATTTCCGGGGAACTATGTTAAATAACAGGTTCAAATGGGCAAATTTGAAACTTGCAAATGTTTAAAATTGAACAGATGAATTGGCTGCATTTTATGGCTTGTACATTCATTCTTTGCTTTCAAACGTAATTTCAGATGGGTAACCCATTGTTAGAAATGCTATAAGCTCATAGTTCTTTGTAAAGTCTATTGCAATGGATTTGACTTTTATAAATGCCAGTTAGAGGCACAAAAATGTACAGAAGTAGTGTGTGGTATTGTTAGAAATTATTGATTTAAATTGTTGAAAGACCAGTGTTGGTAAAAAAAAAGTTAATTTTAAAATTATTGACCTTGTCATATGTGTTGCGACCACTTGGGTATCTTTTGAAGAAAGCATGTTAAATAAGGATTATAACAGGCCCTCTTTAAAAAAAACACTAGATAAAGAGCAGTTTTGAAAGGAATCACTTTTTTTTTTAAAAAGGAAGACTGATCATTTACAAAGGATTCAGTAGATTTCATCTCATCAGTGGGGCAGTTATCAAAGCATTAGCTCAGGCCCCATAGAACATTATGGCACAGAAACAGGCCTTTTGGCCTTGCTTGGCTGTGCCAAACCATTTTTCTGCCTAGTCCCACTGACCTGCACCTGAGCCATTTCCCTCCAAACCCCTCTCATCCATATACCTGTCCAAGTTTTTCTTAAATGTCAAAAGTGAGCCCGCATTCACCACTTCATCTGGCAGCTCATTCCACACTCCCACCACTCTCTGCGTGAAGAAGCCTCCCCACAATGTTCCCTTTAAACTTTTCCCCCTTCACCCTTAACCCATGACCTCTGGGTTTTTTCTCCCCTAGCCTCAGTGGAAAAAGCCTGTTTGCATTCACTCTATTTATACCCATCACAATTTTATACACCTCTATCAAATCACCCCTCATTCTCCTACGCTCCAGGGAATAAAGTCAACCTTTCCCATTGGCATAACCTATTGGCATTACAAATTCAATCAATATTCTACTCTGGGCAAACTGCAAATTTTAAATTCATTTAAAGCATACTGGGCTGCAGTAAACTGGCCAGGCTCTTATTTTTTTTTAACTGATGTCTGTAAATAGTGGAGAAGATTATTGAAGCACTCTTATATTTGGGGAGCAGATCTGAAAAAAAGGAAGTTATGCTTTTAATATTGCTTTTTTCCAGACTGAGCACTTCAGAAGCTTTAATAACATTTTTATTTACAAATTTCTATTTTGTTTCAACTACAAAGCATTTTGGATTCTGATAAATTGCAGGTTTAAAAGATGCATGGTTATGATATTTGCTTGGTGTACTTTACAGAATTTACTTGTGGAATTCTGATCCAAGAACAAAATGATGCCTCCTTTTATTTCTAGGAATTTTTGTAACTGTTCTAACCTTGAGGTGCCTTAAGGAATGTTTCCCAATACGTTTAGAAGCATTGGTGCATGTTTTAGGAAATTATTTGCCATTTTTAAAAAATAACCTCTATACACACAACCTGGCAGGAACCTGTGTGTACCTCTGCAGTGTTTCATTTAAAAATAAATCATGCTGACATCATGAGGAAAATGAGATCCAGGATAAGTCTGAATTAATCAATAAATTTGTCTCAAAGTGTTGCAATGTGCAGCTAATTTTGAGCACATGCTATGATTGTATAAGTGATTTGGATACAATGACATTGGAGAGTGACTAACTGCAATCATACTTCAAAACAATGCTAAAACAATTTTTGGATATAGTAATGTTCATTCTGTTCTAAGTTTCCTTGAGATTTGGCCACCACAGTAGCATAGTGGTTAGCGTGACATTATTATAGCTTAGGGTGTTTGGAGTTAAATTCCAACGCTGTCTGAAAGGAGTTTGTATGTCCTCCTCATGAGCATGTCTGGTTCCTCTGAGTGCTCCAGCTTCCTACCACATTCCAAAGGCTTACTGGTTAGTAGGTTAATTGGTCATTGTAAATTATCCTGTGATTAGGCTAGCATTAAATAGGTGGGTTGCTGGGCTAATTCATCTAGCTCATTGGGCTAGAAGCACCTGTTTCACAAGGTGTCTATAGATTATCATTTCTATTAAAACACTCTTTGCTATTAGAAAAAAATTCTGCAAGTTGATGTGCGAAGAAGAAGCATAGTTAAAAAATCAATTTTACTATCCAATTATTTAAATGAAACACTGCTCTCTCTGCTAATGCTGAACCATGCTTTATTTTTTTTTGGAGGCTGTACTAATCCCTTTGCCTACCATTTTGAATGTTTGCCACAGGAAGCGAGCCGCTGCAAAGCATCTAATAGAACGCTACTACCACCAGTTAACTGAGGGCTGTGGAAATGAAGCCTGCACGAATGAGTTTTGTGCTTCCTGTCCAAGTTTTCATCGTATGGATAACAATGCTGCAGCATTAAAGGCCCTTGAGCTTTTTAAGATTAATGCAAAACTATGTGATCCTCATCCTTCCAAGAAAGGAACAAGCACTGCCTATGTGGAAAACAGCACCAAGAGCACTCATAACATCATCTGTTGTTCAGAAACAAAAGTGAATAAGCAAGATATGCAGGCTCAACGAGAAGACTTTAAAGGTGAGTGTCAGTGTAGTGGATTACATTTACAGTTCTGTATGATAATCTATAAGGTTTTAGTAAAATTGGAAATGCTTTCACTTGTGGGAAAGGATAAAACCAGAGCCTATCAATCTAAGAAAACCACCACGAAGTTAAATTCAAAAAGGACTGTTTTAACTCTATAGTGAAAACATTTCCAATTAGACCTCCAGGAATGTTTTTTAAAAAGAAACTATGTACTTAAGGGAAGAGGAAATCAGAAAGATCTGATGGAGAAGGGTGGATTAGTAGCCTATTTTTTTTTTTGTTTAAATGTCTGTGATACCATATACTTCCATTCCCCAGATGATAAAAAATTATTGTGTTTCAAATTGCCAAGCATATACTTACATTTGTACTTAGTGATGAGATGCAAGTAGAATGGCAAGAGAAAATAAATCTGATTTGTTTGCAGGATATTGAGTCCTGACTTATCATTGAGTGATTCAGATAAGAATTTTAAAATTTTAGTCACAAATGGCAACAATAAATGAAGTATAGAAGCTAAACATGACAACAGCTGCTATAACCGATGCAAATACTGCTGTTGTTATGTTTGGAGCCAATATTCTTCTCGTAAGATTCTGAGAACTACCTTAATTTGATTTTTGGAAGGAATCTGAGCTACAGAAATTTAAGCAAAAGGAATCCAGTTTAATAAGTTAAAGCTCTTGCTGCATTCTGTCAGTTTTGAGGGTAAGCCCTATAAGTTTGGGTGTATGGGACACTAATGCTTCATCTTGTCAGACAACTCCAATCCAACTCAAACCAGAACACTACTAAAGTAGATAATGTATTCATATGGTCAGGGTTCAGACCAATTTAGTGCATATAAAAGTGTGTGTGTATACACTCACTTGCTCACTCTGTTCTGTCCTAGATTTCCATCCCCCCCGCCCAACCTCTATCTCTTTTTAAATTGTTGTTAAAGCCATCTTGTAATATTTCATAACATATTATGTATTCATTCTTATGGTACAGCATGGAAGCAGGCCCTGTGGTCAACTGAGTGTACATGGGCTATCAAACACTGTTTGCAATAATTGTACGTTCATCCCATTTTTAAAACTTCTCCCCACATCCTCATTAACTCCTCCCAGATTCTACCACCTGCCTAGACACTAGGGCAAATTGCAGTGGATACCAATACACATGTCTAGGTGCTTAGAATATGAACATCACTTACACTCTTCAGATTAACAGTAAGAGTTACTTTCAAGTCACTTCATCTCATGTTCTCAATATTATTCATGTGTTTGCAAGGTTTGTTGTCTTGTTTACACTGGTTGAACACCCAAGTTGATGTGGTCTTTCATGGTTATTCTATTATGTGTATGAGTATGTCTGCAAGAAAATGCATCACAAAGTTGTATTTGGTGACCTATAATGTACTTTGATAATTTAGTAAAGTTACTTTGAACTTTGCAGAGTGACTCTTACTGTTAGTCAAGAGTTCACGTTACACGTAGATCAAACCTGGTGTGGATTACGGATTTGCTTAGTGAGCTCTATGGCTTTTGTAACAGTGTGATTAATTTTGTGTTCATATTGCTTTAATTTGTTTTCATAATTCCAGATTTTTTTATTGTTTGTACTTATGGTATTCAGCTGCCATAATGGGATTTGAATGTTTCACTGGACCTATAGTCCAGAACCACTACTTCCACGTCCTGAAGATCCAGAATATCTTGCACTGATGTTTGTGCATAAATGCCAGTTAGTTTTTCCATCTTGACATGTACCTTGCGCGTTCAGAAAAAAAGGTTTCAATTCTGTCCTATAATCTTATTTAAATCACAAGAATGGTGAACTTTGTAAACTGGTTTCTCCGCTGAACAACTTTACTGTGTAGCAGGTTTAATAATGGACTTTGTTACTAAACATTGGTCTTCAGTTAGACATTGTCAAACTTGTTTTCTGATTGGCTAATGTTCCTGTTACTTTAAACACTGACTCTTGACCACAGTAGATTATGGATAAACAGGTCTTGTGGAGGAAGAAAGTTCGCTGATGAATTCTGATAAATATTGTATTAAACTTAGCTCAGACTTGCATCTTACAATGCAAGCATTGGCTTTGTACAAGATTGTTGACACATAACATCTTGGATGTTATGTTGTAGTGCTAATATGCAAGTTAAAATTTTTCATCTGTTTTTCAGTTTTTGATTACACTTTGTATTTGAAAGTGTTCCTGTATGTGTGAAATACTCATGTACTTGGCACGCTCCTTTAGTGTTCCCCAAATACAAAATTACTGAAATTCTGATCTGAGCTTTGAGTACTTGTGTGGTAGGAACTTCACAGCTTATTCTTGCTCTTTTGGCATTTGGTAACTTGCTATATTTCTTAGTTGCAGAGGGTAGAATAAATGCTCATTTCTGCAGACAGTCCTCAAATAAAAATGAAAAACCAGTTAGATTGCTTGTATTTCTTTGGTAATGTTTTGCTCATTCTTATGCAAACAGTAACATATAAAAACAGCAGCCTAGTTGTCACAAACATCCAACAGCTGTTGATATAAATACTTTAAAAATGTACCTTGCGATATCCTAAAATTAGTAAGAAGCCTCTGTATAAATTCAAGCCATTTATTTGCAGGTGAGCATA
Source organism: Hypanus sabinus (assembly GCF_030144855.1). Classification (NCBI taxonomy): domain Eukaryota; kingdom Metazoa; phylum Chordata; class Chondrichthyes; order Myliobatiformes; family Dasyatidae; genus Hypanus; species Hypanus sabinus. The sequence continues at coordinate 24,842,950 of NC_082708.1, forward strand.
TTTTTAAATTGCTAGTATTTTAGTACAATGTAATTGGCAATTTGCCCCCAACAACCTCCTGAAGAAGCCGGTTTACTATAAATAAACTATGTTCTCTGATATATATATATTTACAAATGATGCATTTTCCCCTCATTTTGTCATGCTGTTGCAGTTGTAGTAAATGATCAAAATTGAACTTGTTTCATTTCTTGTATTGTTTTTATTGGATATCCAGTTTACACCCTGCCACTATAAATTAGTTTATTAACTAATGTTAGTTTTTTTAAGGAATAAATGTTTTCCCATTATATTTCTAATGTAGATGTGAATTACCTGACAGAGGAAAAGGTATATGAAATTTTGGAGTTATGCGGAGAGCGAGAAGATTATTCACCATTGATACGCGTCATTGGTAGAGTTTTCTCTAGTGCAGATGCCTTGGTGCAGAGCTTCCGAAAGGCCAAGCACCATACAAAGGAAGAGCTAAAATCACTACAAGGAAAGGATGAGGATAAAGATGAGGATGAGGAAGAAAAAGCTGCTACTGCAGGATCCATGGATGATTCAGAGGCCTCTTCATCAAGAAGTTCCATCGGAGGTGCAAGGGAAAACAATGTTCATAGATTAGGACCTGATGAAATTTCTATCGATGTTGACGCAGTCAGACGGGTTTATAATAAACTGCTTTCCAATGAAAAGATAGAAACAGCATTTCTTAATGCATTGGTGTACTTGTCGCCAAATGTGGAATGTGATTTGACTTACCATAATGTGTATTCAAGAGATCCTAATTATCTGAACTTGTTTGTTATAGTCATGGAGAACAGCAACCTTCATAGTCCTGAATATCTGGAAATGGCCCTTCCACTTTTTTGCAAAGCCATGAGCAAGCTACCCCTCCCAGCTCAAGCCAAATTAATTCGTTTATGGTCAAAATACACTGCAGCCCAAATTCGTCGAATGGTGGAAACATTTCAGCAGCTCATTACATATCGGGTTATAAGTAATGAATTCAATAATCGAAACCTAGTGAATGATGATGATGCAGTTGTTGCTGCTACAAAATGCTTAAAAATAGTGCACTATGCAAATATTATTGCAGGAGATGTGGATACAGGGCACAATGAGGAAGAGGAAGATGAGGCAGTTGCTGAATCTAGTGAAGTTACCTTGCAAGAGCTGCTAGGTGAAGAGCGGAGAAATAAAAAAGGGCCCCGAGTAGACCCCCTCGAAACTGAGTTGGGTGTGAAAACAATTGATTGCCGAAAGCCACTTGTTCCTTTTGAGGACTTTATTAATGAACCACTAAATGATGTACTGGAAATGGATAAAGACTATACTTTCTTCAAAGTAGAAACAGAGAACAAATTCTCATTTATGACCTGCCCTTTCATTTTGAATGCTGTAACCAAGAATTTGGGACTTTACTATGACAATAGGATACGCATGTACAGTGAGCGACGAATCACTGTCCTTTACAGCCTTGTCCAGGGGCAACAACTGAACCCTTATCTTCGACTAAAGGTCCGACGTGACCACATCATAGATGATGCCCTTGTTCGGGTAAGTTTGCTTTTAACATATTGTGGAAATCAGTAAGTGTATATCTTCAAACTCTAGCAAATGATATGTTTTGCTGTAACCTAACAAGTAACTTTGCTAACTTAAAACAAGAAACATTTTGTTTGTGAGCTCCTTCATGTATTCAGAGTGAAAGATTGTTTGTGGTTTTGCTTTGGGCATTCTATGTAAATTCTAATTTAAGGCTTCGGTGTGATTGAACATAGTGTGAAATCTTAATGTTTTTATTCACTTTCTGCCTGAATGTATTTCACAACATGGGCAATTCACTAATTTCTCTTGAAGGTGGTGGATAGCTTCCACTTTTGAGCCCCTGCAGTTGTGATGATGGTACTCCTAAGATTGTTGCCTAGAATTTACATTCGGCTGTGAGGAAGCAGTGATGCATTTCCAAATCAGGGTATTGTACAACTTGTGAAAGTCTCCGAAGTAGTGGTGTTCCATGCACCTGCTGGCTTTTAGTGGCAGAGGTCATACCTTTAGGAGATGTTAACTGTGTAATCTATTCCAGTAATTGTAGTCAAATAGCCTTCTTAGGTACATTCCTAAAACTAAATTTGGGTTTGTGCATGGGAAATGGAATGTGTCAGTGCAGTTTGTATTTTCCCTGTTGCTGGCATGGCCATTGATTCCCTATCCAAATATGAAAGGAACCAAGAAGTCCAACTCTTTGATATATTCAAATACAAGTAAATGTTGGCAAAAAGGAACAGAAGGATGCAACTTTGGTTCTGAACTAGTTTGCTTCTGTTTCAGTTCCACATGAGCTTGCAAGCCTCTCATTATGTATCTCTTGTGGGACCCACCTGTCAGTTGGTAGAAAGGGCACAGATGGATGATTTCTAGATTTTGCAACTGATTAGCCTGTTGATACTCACAACTTTGACACAGTAGCTAAATCAACAACATTAACCAGAGGAATAAACACTACCTCGATATGTAAGGCAGATTCAGGAGACTGGAAGCTGAAATGTTAATTTTAATTGTCCTCCAATGCCCACCTTTTTTTATAAAAACTATCTTTTATTGCTACCTTTAATTTGTCATGTGTTTGGTTTTGCAAGTGCAAAGACACATTTATAATGACTTGCCGCAAAACCCAGCGTAGTTTAGATACTGTGAAATTTGGTGCTTCACTTCTGACTAAATGGACCAAACATGCTGTGAGCACTTTTGAAGATATTGTTTAGTACTGCACCTTGTTCCCTTTCTGGACTTCTATTTTGGTTTAATTATCCTGAATAGGTTTAATGTCCTGTGTCATTCACTATCTCAGCTCATCTAACCTATCAGCGGAAGTGTCACATCATGAAATTGTATCACAGCCTGGCTTTTACATAACAGTATATGATACATTCTCATGAAAATTAATATTACAAATTTCACAATTACTACTCAATGTTTGAGTATCCTAGATATTAATCACCCAAAATTAAAAATTACATTAACTTCCTGTTTTGTGTGCTTAAGATAGGTGAATCTTGCTAGCTCTGATTTAAAAGTTAAAATGCACTACAGGAACTTGGTGTCCATTCATGCCAGTTTCTTCCTGAAGCCAACTTTATGCTGTCTTAACATTTAGATCAATGTTGTTTTATCTACTGACATTATTCCTGGGATCGATGTACATTTGGTTGAATCTGGTGCCAAATTTGAAACCTTATGGTTAGTCTAATATTTTTAATATTTTGCATACATGGAAATAACATTTATATGATACTACTGTAAAGATTTAGTTGCACCAAAATGATGCCTATTTTTAACTTGCTCTTGAGTTCTGGAATTTGTTCCATAATCTTTGTCTCGATGTTAATTATCTTTTTAAAACATTGAATTGCTGCTTTGACATCTTCTCTGTTGCCTTTCTGTGTGCCTTGTTGAATAATAGTTCCTGCAGAGTATCTGGGGATATCTTGTAATGTTAGAGGCATTATATAAATACATTTTAATTACTTCTTTCCAGAATTTGCTCTTTTTGTCTCTGTTGTTTTCATTGCTTCTCTTTTAAGTCAGATTTCAGACTATGCTTAAGAAATGTGAAAATTAATGAATTAGATGAAGTGGCTAGGTAGATGGTGGTGTGGGTGCTAAATAAAAACATGTACCTTTTAAGTGAAGGAGAAAGGCAAAATTGAATGAAGATGCTGGACATGGAGGAAAAAATATATGTTGGAGCAGCATCTGTGGAAAGCAGCAGTTAATATATTAAAGAGGCAGTTGGAATAGACAATGAGAGGAAATGAGTTAACTTTCGAATGATAGAATAAACATTCAACAGTAGATCTTTTGATTCCCTTTGTTAAGCCTTTTTATCTATCAGAGGAGAGGTATGTTGCATTTATAGAACTCTGCACTCTGTTCCCTGAAGCAATGGTGTCAGTTCTTCAGTGCTGTAACTGCTTGGACCCAGTGTGCATCAGCTACCTAAAATCACATCTGAGTAAAGTTTCATGCTGTTTTTAGGGCTATTGAGTTCGTTAAAAGTTTGGCCTTTGGTGGCTGTACAGCAGGGTATGAACAGATGAAAATAGAAGTGAAGTAATTTTGGAAATGTTGTATATGTTTGGTAATAACTCTGGAGAACCAAAGAATTAATGCTTCAGGGTAACTGAACTTGGGGATCAGGTTAGGGTTAAGGGACAGGGATAAGGTGAAGATATTACCACTCCACATTCAAAACCAGTGGGGTGGACATGTGATGAAAGACTAGCAGACCAGCAAAGGATGAGGGCTGGTGTCCTCCCAGGTTAGTGAATCATCAAAAATTCAAAGATCAAAGTATATTTCTTATCATATGAGTTCTGCGTAGGCATGAGAACCAGTGACCCCCCCCCCCCAAGTTTGGGGTCCCAGTCGTCAGAGTTCAAGGTCCTCGTTCGTTGTCATCAGAATTTATATGAAAATCGAAGCCTGAAGGTTGATCAGAAGTCAAAGCTCAGTGGCAGAAGCCCTGGGTCTGCACGTCCAAGAGTCCACAGGGAAGTTGAAGCTGAAGTGTCTGCAAGATCACAACTCCGCTGGAGGCCTGTCCTGAGCTTAGAGGACTGTGTGTGTTGGTGGTAGGGAAGATCGGGGATTGATTTGCCAATGTTGCTACTTGTTGAACATTGTGGATGTGGTTTGTTGGTGCTAAAATGTGTGGCAGCACTTGTGGGTTGTGGGTTGTGTTCATTGTTAACGAAAATGACACATCTCACTGTATGTTTGGAATTACATGTGATAAATGAATCGGAATGTGAATTATTGAATTTTGTTTTATGAAATGGCATATTACATTTTCTTATTGAATGTGGTTGACTCATGAGTAAGTCTCCTGAAGTGGAAGTCAAAAGTCATAGATTCAAATTCCATTCTTGTAAATGAAACTGACTTAAACAGTGATGTTGTAGAATTTATTGTGAAGCTAACTGCCTCAGAATTTCAGTTCAATCATTGTTGTACTTCAGGAAGGGGAACTTAGTCCTCCTATGCAGAATGACTTGTTTGTCATTGTAACAAGGCTGTCATCCTAACCAACCAGTGTTGTCTGCATTCTAGGAAGGAATTTTTTTTTAAAGAATGGGTCATGTGATTTTTTTTAAACACTTCTTCGTAATACTGAATTGTGAATTTCACTACAGGAACTTAACAAGTTGTCTGCTAAAATATGAACTGATTACCAGATATAAAATTTATAACATATTATAGACAATAGACAATAGGTGCAGAAGTAGACCATTCAGCCCCTCGAGTCTGCACCGCCATTCTTGATCATTCACTATCAATACCCAGTCCCTGCCTTGTCCCCATATCCATTGATTCCCCTATCCATCAGATATCTATCCAGCTCCTTCTTGAAAGCATCCAGAGAATTGGCCTCCACCGTCTTCCGAGGCAGTGCATTCCACAACTCCCTGAACTCTCTAAGCAGGACCCTCTCACTCACCTTACCTACATCATTGGTCCCTACATGGACCACTACATCTGGGTTCATGCCCTCACTCTCAAGAATAGCCTGCACCCGATCTGAGATGTCCCGGACCCTGGCACCAGGGAGGCAACATACCATCCGAGACTCCCGATCTGCCCCACAAAATCTCCTATCTGCCCCCCTAACTATAGAGTCCCCTAAAACTATCGCTCTCTTCTCTTCCCTCCTCCCCTTTCTAGTTGAGGGTTCAACCTCTGTGCCAGAGGCAGGACCACTACAACTCATTCCTGGTAGGTCATCCCCATCAACAGTATCCAGTACGGTATACTTATTGTTAATGGGAATGGCCGCAGGGGTGCTCTGCTCTCTCTGCCTGCTCCCCCTGCCTCTCTGGACCGTCACCCATCTGCCTACTTCTTGGTTTTTTGGTGTGACTACCTCCTGATAACTCCTATCTATCTCTGCCTCCACCTCCCGAATGATCCGTAGTTCATCCAGCTCCCGCTCCAATTCCCTAACTCGGTCCGATAGGAGCTGCAGCTGGACGCACCTTTTGCAGGTGTGGTCATCAGGGACAACTGTGTTGACCCTGACCTCCCACATACTGCATACGGAGCACACCACTACTCTGACTGTCTCCCCCATACCTGAACTGGATTAATAGAATAAGTCTAAAAAGCACCTAGCGACCTTACCTTCTTCCCCTCAGCGAGCAAACACACAAGCTTACCGAAGTCCCCTTACGCCGAAGCCCACTTAGCCAAAGCCCAGGACTCTGCTTCCACGGACTCCGCTGCCCGCTCTGAAAAGAAGTCCTGCTTTTTTTTTAATATTGTATTAGAATAATGATGAGCACTGGCAGAGTGAAATCAGTGAATTAACTGTGGTGACACTTGACATAATTGTCTTCAATCAATGGTAGAATTTGGTTAAAAATTTCAAGACACTGGTACGCGCCTGAAATTTAGTCATTAACTGAAAATATTACTATATTCAAGCAAGCATTCTGCCTATTTTGATCTCACTTCATCAATGAGCAGACTTTCAGATTTCTCAATTTCCTAAACCCCATCAGAACTTTTTATTTTCCCCTTTTAAACACCAACCAAAATAGTAGCAGGCACTATAGCCAAGATGAATTTTGCCAAAATTAAAATTAATAGAGCGATCACATTTTACTGGAAATGCAATAAAGTTGAGCAATAAAGGTGGTTTGCATCAGCACTAACTTCAAATGTGCTACCATCTGTTTGATTCTAATAAAGAGTTAATTTTGTACTATTGCCACTGAATTTGGAAACCTTTTAATTGTGAACAGGGCATGGATGTGGCTATTTGGCCTAACAATGCTGTAACATGCACCTAACCAACAAAAATGAAGCCTGATTCTTTGAAGAAACAGGTGAAAATGAGAAATGAAAGTACGTTCTATAGCTAAGGGAAGCTCAGATTGACACTTCCAAAATGTGGAGAGATCGTACTTATTTTTGAAGTAAGTACTGTGTACAATCTGAATAAATAATCCATCAATATTTAAACTGTTTATAATAGCTGGAGATGATTGCCATGGAAAACCCTGCAGACCTGAAGAAACAACTCTATGTAGAATTTGAAGGTGAACAGGGTGTGGATGAAGGAGGCGTTTCCAAAGAGTTTTTTCAACTTGTTGTGGAAGAAATCTTCAACCCTGACATTGGTATGGATTTAAGCTCCAATTATGGCATGTTAGCTATGACTTCAGGGATTTACCTAGCTATTTCCATTATCTTAAAGTGGTGTAGCACAAAACCACAAAGACTAGAAAGTTTAATTTCACCGGTATATCAGCCTTGAGTTAGTAGTAATAGCCGGAAAAGGACTGGCTGCTATCCAGAGGGAAATCATTTATGATCCTTGATACCTTTATTTAATGACTGCTGCAGGAAGTACTCGTATTTTGAATGATAGGTAAGGAGTAATGGGGCTTAACTGCAATAGTTTTCAAAGGTGAATAATTCTTTGTAAAATGAACACATGTAAAGAGTTTCTAATATTTGTGGATCTGTATTTTTTATAGGATTGTTTAATATGCTTAAGTGCAGTTACTACACTTAAGGTATAGATGCTAAGAGTCTTCTGAAATCTTCCTTACCAAGTTTTATAAGCACAGATGACAAATCTTGTAAGGGTAAAGTTAACTTTTACTGGAAAATAACCCCTTTTGAGCGTCTGTAGCGCTGAAAGATGTGTTCTGTTGCTGAGCCACTTAAATTAGTTTCTTTTCTGAAGCTTGCATGTTCTTCCTGTGACCTTGTAGGTTTCCTCTAAGTTCTGTAGCGCAGGGGTTCCCAATCTTTTTATGCTATTGTCCAACACCATTAAGTAAGGTGTATGTGGACCCAGGTTGGGAGCTCCCTGCTGTAGTGGGTACTTGGTGGTCAATTTGGACGATGCACAGAAGAGCCTGTTTTCATGCTTATTGGCTCAATCTAAAAACTTCAATCTGACCAAATTGGGTCTAACATGAGGAAATCTGGAGATGCTGGAAATTCAAACAACACACACAAAATTCTGGTGGAACACAGCAGGCCAGGAGAAGCACTGTCGATGTTTCGGGCCGAGACCCTTCATCAGGACTAACTAAATTGGGTCTAATACTATTTACAGATGAGTAGTTATCCAGTTAGGCTATTTCTGTGTAGGAAGGGACATTTCTGCTTATCTATTGGAACTGAGAGGATGAACATTCCAAAGTTCATATAGATGTTTTGGATCTAAAAGATGGTACTTTTTTGTGTTTCACCCCTCTCCACAGGAATGTTCACATATGATGAATCTACAAAATTGTTCTGGTTCAACACTTCTTCATTTGAGACTGAGGGACAGTTTACTCTAATTGGCATAGTTCTTGGCCTAGCCATTTACAACAACTGTATATTGGATGTGCATTTTCCTATGGTCGTTTACAGAAAACTGCTGGGCAAAAAGGGAACGCTGCGTGACTTGGAAGACTCTCACCCGGTAATATATAAGCTTTATGAGTTTTTTTTTAGCTAATTTAATTGACATCTCCATGATAGCATGGAGGTTTTCCAAGAATTCTCTAAGCTGCATGAGCAAATTTCTGATAAATGATATTGGAATCCCTTAATCTAAAGAGATAAAAGTAATGGATAAACAATGAAGTTGAAGGTGTAAAGTCAGGAAAAATAAGGGGAGGTGGTGAAGAAGGTATTAACTTGAAAGGGAAGCATTAGCAACCCAATATTTACTCAATTAAGTTTTCTACCCATTTAAACCAGACAGTACAAATTAGAATATTATTTGAATAAAGTGAAAATGAATTTCTATGCTTAGTTTTGACATACAGAATTCTTTTACACAATTCTGATATTGACCCAAGTTTGTTTTAACTATAATAAAATCTTAACATTTACTCAAAGTAAACTCTGAAATTCATATTCTCTTCCCCTACCATCTCACCCAGGTCTTGTATCAGAGCTTAAGAGGACTTCTTGACTATGATGGCAATGTTGAAGATGACATGATGATCACTTTCCAAATATCACTAACTGACTTGTTTGGAACTCCTCTGATGTGTGACTTAAAGGAGAATGGAAATCAAATTCCAGTGACAAATGAAAACAGAAAGGTAAGACCAGATAATGTATTCCAGTTCATATTTTTAAAAATTTAGACTGGTGTGATATTGGTATGGTTTTTCCATTGACCTAAAGATGGCAACATAATTTTCTGTTGGGGCAGCACAGTAGCATTGTGGTTAGCACAATGCTTTACAGTACCAGCGACCTGTGTTCAATTCCTGCCACTGACTGTGGATTTCCTCCAGTTTCCTCCCACATACCATATCAAGACGTACTGGTTGGTAGGTTAATCACTCATTTTAAATTGTCCCATGATTAGTCTAGGATTGGATTGGGTGGGATTGTTGGGCAGCGTGGCTCAAAGGGCTGGAGGACCTACTCCGAGCTGTATGTGAATAAATTTAAAAATATATAAAATGTGTGCTGCAATACAGGATGATGTCTACTGGCACAGACTTTGAAGAAGGGCTGTCTGTGATTAAGCGTAGCCCATGTTAAGTATCACTCCAGCATAAAATAATGTATCCTCTCTTAAAAGATTTTTACTCCTGTCGCTGTAACTCTGAAGTGGCCTTTTTCTCTGATGAGTAATGCTCTCCATCTTTTTGTTTCTTTAGGCCAGGTCTTCCCAACCTGGTCCTTAGACCCCTCAGTTAATGATAGGGGCCTATGGCATAAAAAAGGTTAGAAACCCCTGGTTTAGGCCTTAAGTGCATTTTTTTAAATTAGAATTAATTAAAGGAACATCAATGTAAGATGGGAATCCTTGAACTTGTGCTGTCTCCTGAGAATGGAAAATACATCGATGGAGGTAGTAGAGGAAATGGGGACATGGAAAACAAAAGGCTTGTGCAAGATGAGTAGTAAAGGGGTGGGGCAAAGAACTAGAGAAGAAGAAATGGATGTTTGAAGGAAATTATTTATCTCTATACTTGGACGATGTCACAAAAGATCGAAGTGTAAAAGGTTTTTTTTGTTTGATGCCATAGACCTGCATAGCACAACTTCTCAGCATTTTCAGTATGAGTCATCTGTTGAAATGATGTGTGTCTCTTCAAATCCTAATACATTTGATCCACTCAAAATCCAGTGGGCCAATTTAGATTGGTGGTCTACATTGCAGGAAATCTGTCACTTGGTTTGAGAACTTTATTACAAAAATATACATAGAAACAGAGCAGTACTGGTAGTTGGGAATGCATTTGGTAAGTGTGTGTTAAAAGGTAAGGGAAGGCACGTGAGTAGTATAAAAATTGAGGAAGAATGCAGAGAATCACTTGAGCTCGAAGAGCTAATCAGTGCCAGACATTTATAGAATAAACCAAGAATTAGTATTATCTACTTTCCTTTGATAGATTACTACATATGTGTTTCCCACAGTTGATATTGTACTGAGCTCTAATGTATTATTTTGTACCAAACAGGAATTTGTTGAGCTTTATACGGAATACATTCTCAACAAATCAGTAGAAAAGCAGTTTAAAGCCTTTCGAAGGGGGTTCCATATGGTAACCAATGAGTCACCACTCAAGTATTTATTCCGACCAGAGGAGATTGAGCTACTAGTCTGTGGAAGTCCGGTAAATCAGTAATTCAAACTTATATACTAAACTTTCTGATTAAAGACCATGAACTTTCATATTATTAAAGTTGATAAAGAGAGATCTTTCAAATTTAGAACCTAGATTTTCAAGCACTTGAAGATACTACAGAGTATGATGGTGGCTATTCCAAGGAGTCCCGTATTATAAGGTATAATTTTAAGTTTATTTCCATTTCTAAGTTTGTATTATTGTCTAGTGTCAGTATTGTAGGTGGTTTATTTTATCATATACCTTCAAAAATAGTTCTCCCAATTTTTTCACTTAGCTTATATTGTCATTGATGTCAGTATACATGCTTGCTATATAGTGAGTCATTTATGAAATATCAACACCTCTTTTGACTTATTCACTCCCAATTCAACCTTGTTTGTCTTTTAATTGGTTAAGGAGGAGCAGTTTGTCTCATCTAAAGGGCCCTGCTGAAATATCCAGGGTTTGTAATCAGTAACTTTTCCCAGATGTAATCACTTTTGTGCTAAGTAGTATTATAGCAAGTAACACGTTTTATAAGACAAAAATTGTAGTTCATCTCATTTTATTCTCCCAGTGGTCTTTCCTCCCTGATATTAGAAGTGGAGTAATTGCTAATTATTCCAATCACAGCTCCTTTGATAATGAAACACCCTGTGGAAAGTAATTCCACACAGCCTTACTGAACTGTCATTGCCTACCAACTACAAGAGGTGCTCCAGCAACTTACAAAGGCTCTTTGGTGGCACTACCTAAATATTCAGCATTTGTTGCTTAAGAGACAAGTGACAAAAGCACTGCCATCTCCAAGATTCCTTGCAAAGTTATCTGCATCTGGAAGTGAATTGTAATCCCGATCATAATCCTTCAACTCCCTTCCTAATAACAATCCAAGTGCACCTTTACTGTGTGGTTACCACAACTACCCTCAAGGGCTGTGAGGAATAGAGAATAAATATTGACCTTTACACTAAAGTCCATATCCCCAAAATGACTTGAAATAATTTAATTGCAAGTCAAACAAAAGAGATCTTGATTCATCAGAATCTGACTTGTGATTATGTTCTCAAAGGAAAGCAGTATTTTGATTTCTACATTCTAACAGAAAATAAACAGTGGAGTAAATCTGATCTTAATATGCTCTAGGGTCTTGGAATCCACATTTAAGTTTGTATTCAACATGAATAATTCTGACCATAATTAACTGTTTACTGCTTTGTTAAAAAGGCAACTGATCACTGAATCTTCTATAATATGGCAGTAGTGCATTGACGTTATTTGATTCGTCATCTTGATCTGGTGCTTCAAGATGCTGAGAAAATGATTATAACAATTTTTATATTTAGAAGTTGGGCATAAAAAATGAACTTGAACTGTTGTGCATAAAACAGGTTTTTTCACAGAATTATCAAAATGTTAAGGAACTGGAGAAATTTCAATATGTTAGTTTGTTTACAGTGGTGCTCTTGACAGAAATAACATTTTAGATGCTTGTCATAATAACCAAAAACAATAGAAGGAAAGTCCTTAACGTATTGGAATTTATAATTAACTCAGTAGTGGGTAAAGATTCTGTATTTTTTTTTACTTTAAAAGCAAATTAATCAATACTGGAAGGAGGATGGGGTGAGGGGAAAATTGCAGGGATGTGAGTCAAGTGTGGGAAAATGAAACAAATGGAGTTGCTCTTCAAAGTGTATATTTGATAAGTGAATAGCAATCTGTGCTACATTATTAATATATACAAGGAAAAAAAATTGTTTCCATTTTGTTGTAGGTAAGGGTTGCAGACCATTATAATGGCTGTCCCTTTTTAGTAGCAAGAAGAGAACTAGGTATTTGATAACCACTCAGTCCATTTTTTCCATTCATCTCTCATTGATTTTAGGTCTGAGCTACTACATTGCCCTCTCCAACTTCCTTATTATAGTTTCCAGATGGAGTACTTATTTCCAAGTTGGAGTAGTTCTCATAAAATGGTGTAATTGATAAGACTTTTATTTACTGTCTTTAATATCAGTTTGTCACTTGAATATCATTAACTTACATGTTATATGTAAGGAAAGGGTTAGTGCCAAATAGTTCCAGTAATATAGTGTTTGGATGTTTGTTAATACAATGGTAAATGTCAAGATCCATTATTTAAAAGGCATTAAAGAAATGAAATAAAGACAACACACACAAAATGCTGATGGAACACAGCAGGCCAGGCAGCATCTATAAGGAGAAGCACTGTCGACGTTTCAGGCCGAGACCCTTTGTCAGGACTAACTGAAAGGAAAGATACTAAGAGATTTGAAACTAGAGGGGAGAGGGGGAAATGCGAAATGATAGAAGACCAGAGGGGGTGGGATGAAGAGCTGGAAAGGTGATTGGCGAAAGTGATACAGAACTGGAGAAGGGAAAGGATCATGGGACGGGAGGCCTCAGGAGAAAGAAAGGGGGAGGGGCGAGCACCTGAGGGAGATGGAGAACTGGCAGAGTGATGGGCAGAGAGAGAGGAAAAAAAAACAAGCAACTAAATATTGTCAGGGATGGGGTAAGAAGGGGAGGAGGGGCATTAACGGAAGTTAGAGAAGTCAGTGTTCATGCCATCAGGTTGGAGGCTACCCAGCCGGTATATAAGGTTTTTTTCCTCCAACCTGAGTGTGGCTTCATCTTGACAGTAGAGGAGGCCATGGATAGACATATCAGAATGGGAATGGGACGTGGAATTAAAATGTGTGGCCACTGGGAGATCCTGCTTTCTCTGGCTGACAAAGCGTAGGTGTTCAGCGAAACGGTCTCCCAGTCTGCGTCAGGTCTCACCAATATATAAAAGGCCACACCAGGAGCACCGGATGCAGTATATCACACCAGCCAACTCTCAGGTGAAGTGTCGCATCACCTGGAAGGACTGTCTGGGGCCCTGAATGGTGGTGAGGGAGGAAGTGTAAGGGCAGGTGTAGCACTTGTTCTGCTTACAAGGATACATGCCAGGAGGAATATCGGTGGGAAGGGATGGGGGGGGGGGGACGAGTGGACAAGGGAGTCGCGTAGGGAGCGATCCCTGCGGAAAGCAGTAAGTGGGGGAGGAAAAGATGTGCTTGGTAGTGGGATCCCGTTGGAGGTGGTGGAAGTTACGGAGATTTATACTTTGGACCTGGAGGCTGGTGGGGTGGTAGGTGAGGACAAGGGGAACCCTATCCCAAGTGGGGTGGCGGGCAGATGGGGTGAGGGCAGCTATGCGGGAAATGGGAGAGATGCATTTGAGAGCAGAGTTGATGGTGGAAGAAGGGAAGCCCCTTTGTTTAAAAAAGTAAGACATCTCCTTCGTCCTGGAATGAAAAGCCTCATCCTGAGAGCAGATGCGGCAGAGACGGAGGAATTGTGAGAAGGGGATAGCATTTTTGCAAGAGACAGGGTGGGAAGAGGAATAGTCCAGGTAGCTATGAGAGTCTGTAGGCCTATGGTAGATATCAGTAGATAAGCCGTTTCCAGAGATGGAGACAGAAAGATCAAGAAAGGGGAAGGAGGTGTCGAAAATGGACCAGGTAAATTTGAGGGCAGGGTGAAAGTTGGAGGCAAAGTTAATGAAGTCAACGAGCCCAGCATGTTTGCAGGAGGCAGTGCCAATGCAGTTGGCGATGTAGCAAAGGAAAAGAGGGGGACGGATACCTGTATAGACTTGGAACATGGACTTTTCAACGAAGCCAACAAAAAGGCAGGCGTAACTGGGACCCATGTGGGTGCCCATGGCTACACCCTTAGTTTGGAGGAAGTGGGAGGAGCCAAGGGAGAAATTATTGAGAGTAAAAACTAATTCCGCTAGACAGAGGAGAGTGGTGGTAGAGGGGAATTGGTTAGGTCTGGAATCCAAAAAGAAGCAAAGAGATTTGAGACCATCCTGGAGGTATATCGGGACTAGACGTCCATGGTGAAAATAAGGCAGTGGGGGCCAGGGAACTTAAAATCATCGAAAAAATTCAAAACGTGACAAGTGTCACAAACATAGGTTGGAAGAGATTGAACAAGGGGGGATAAAACTGTCAAGGTATGCAGAAATGAGTTTGGTGGGGCAGGAGCAAACTGAGACAACTCTGCTCTCAAACGCATCTCTCCCATTTCCTGCACAGCTGCCCTCACCCCTTCCACCTGCCACCCCACTCGGGATAGGGTTCCCCTTGTCCTCACCCACCACCCCACCAGCCTCCAGGTTCAATGTATAATTCTCCATAACTTCCGCCACCTCCAATGGGATCCCACTACCAAGCACATTTCCCCTCTCCCCATTTACTGCTTTCTGCAGGGATTGCTCCCTACGCGACTCCCTTGTCCACTCGTCCCCCCCCCCCCATCCCTTCCCACCGATCTCCCTCCTGGCACGTATCCTTATACGCAGAACAAGTGCTACACCTGCCCTTACATTTCCTCCCTCACCAGGCGACACTTCACCTGTGAGTCAGCTGCTGTGGTATACTGCGTTCGGTGCTCCCGGTGTGGCCTTTTATATATTGGTGAGAGAGACCTGACGTAGATTGGGAGACCGTTTCGCTGAACACTTACGCTCAGTCCGCCAGAGAAAGCAGGATCTCCCAGTGGCCACACATTTTACTTCCACGTCCCATTCTGATATGTCTATCCATGGCCTCTCCTACTGTCAAGATGAAACTATACTCAGGTTGGAGGAACAACACCTTATATACCGGCTGGATAGCCTCCATCCTGATGGCATGAACATTGACTTCTCTAACTTCTGTTAATGCCCCTCCTCCCCTTCTTACTCCATCCCTGACATATTTAGTTGTTTTTTTTCTCTCTCTCTGTCCATCACTCTGTTCTCCATCTCCCTCTGGTGCTCCCCCCTCCCCTTTTCTCCTGAGGCCTCCCGTCCCATGATCCTTTCCCCTCTCCAGCTCTGTATCACTTTCGCCAATCACCTTTCCAGCTCTTAGCTTCATCCCACACCCTCCAGTCTTCTCCTATCATTTCGCATTTCCCCCTCCCCCTGACTACTTTCAAATCTCTTAGTATCTTTCCTTTCAGTTAGTCCTGACGAAGGGTCTCGGCCCATAACGTCAACAGTGCTTCTTCCTATAGATGCTGCCTGGCCTGCTGTATTCCACCGACATTTTGTGTGTGTTTGAATTTCCAACATCTGCAGATTTCTTCGTGTTTGCAAATGAAATAAAGCATTGTTTGTTTCCAAGTAGTATATTAAATTCAGTACTAATTAGGGAATATTTTAATTCCTTTGCAGGGAATTTTGGGAAATAGTCCATGCATTTTCAGATGAGCAAAAACGACTCTTCCTGCAGTTTACAACAGGCACGGATCGAGCACCAGTTGGTGGCCTTGGAAAACTTAAGATGATCATAGCTAAGAACGGACCAGATTCTGAGAGGTAATAAGTCTCTTTTAACATTAGTTAAGTGTAATGTATGTATGTATTTAAAAGCAAATATTCTAGCGTGAGACAGCTGTGAATCACTGTTGTATTGACAGTTAATGTATCAATACTTTCCATTCATCGGTTATTGTAACAAGACATTTCTACAGCACTGCCTTTAAATCACTCAGCATACTTGCTGCTAAAATGGAGACAAAGCTTGACTAAATGGTGGTAAAAAGTTTTGATGCTTGTAATTGTAAAATTTTGAAATCTGCTCTGCTCGTCTCAGCTGTGAAGCTATCAAAACACCATTATTCCTATCCCTTTTATTAAAACTTGTTTAAAAACCATTGATTTGGTTCTATTTCTGTTTCTTGCAGAAACTTCAATGATCTGACAATTCTTTAGTGGCTAAGATCTAGTTTTCTGTAGATTCTTCAGAATTTTACTTTGTTTCCTTCAATCTCTCAGTCAGTTTTATTCAGCCTTGATTGGTTGAGAACTCCGTATCTCATAGACCTGCATCTTAATCTATCCAGTTAATGTACACTTGTCTCAGTACTGGCCTATATTGGTATCTCCAGCTCTGTCCACTGCTGTGGCAGAGATCATCTCCTACATGTACTTTGGCTCATCATCTGTGTTAGAACACCCAACAATGAACTCAATTTTCTAACTGCTGTGTGATTTGAATTTGGGGTAAGAATGAACAAGTGTTTGCAGAATGTTCCGATTCACAATTTACAATTATATGTTAAATATAGATGTCCTTTCACTAGTAAATTTTGACTTCCGCAGCGGGCTTGTACTTAATTTTCATGGCATGTTGATCATAAAGTCAGTGGTTTATTGACATTTACACAATTTCAAGTATGCACGTGTGAATGGTTTACTTGCCCCTCTATCAGGGACACATTGCATCAGATACACAACATTCTCAAGGAAAACATAGGTGATACATGAAACCTCTTTTCCACCATCTTGATTGGATGACATTACATTCCTAAGCATAAACATCACAACCCCTTATCTTTAGCTAAGCCCAAACATGCTGAAAGCAGAACAGACTGCTCTTACAAAACTGCTAAAATGAAATACCTATAGCATACAGTAAAAAATTTAACCAGAGCATAAGTTCGTCATACAAAATTATCATAGTGTTGCTATACTGAAGGATGTAATTTAAGGTTGTGCAAATTGGTGACTTGTGGTCACAATTGTCTACCACAGGTTGGAAGCATAAAATGGAACCATAAAGTAGTGTCTTTGCATATTAATACTTCACCATATTGGTGCTGAATATATGGCAGAATCAGCTAGTAAATTGAATTTGCTGATAACTACCTCAAATTTGTTTTATTCCTCAAATTAACTGCAAAACAATAAAAAGCTCAAATACAAGATTGTGAAAATTAGTTTTTCTTTTTACTGAACTTGATCACTTTTTTTTCCAGATTACCGACATCTCACACGTGTTTTAATGTCCTCCTACTTCCTGAGTATTGCAGCAAGGAAAAGCTCAGTGAGAGACTACTAAAGGCCATTACCTATGCCAAAGGGTTTGGCATGCTGTAAAAGATGAATGTAAAGCGTGTGATAAAAAGTAAAATTATGGGTGTCAGTGTTCCTGTGTTTTTTTTAAAAAAAGGCCATAAAATAGTAACAATAGTCACCAGTGACTGCTTCCCCTCCTGGGGATGCAGGGCTTGAACAACACATTTCACTCGGGACACTGGGATGGAACAGCAGATTTCAGCTACTTCTACAAACTTTTTGTTAGTGTGACTTTCCATATCATTTGCTTGTATGTATAGTAAACTTTTTCTGAATATTTATTTTTAAATTCCTGTGGGGAGGAATGGGGAAATTAATCATGTTTGTTCCATTACTGAATTGGCCATTATGAATTTAAACAAGCAAGCAAATTATCTCAAATAACGTTCCTTGGATTATTATCAATCTAATTTTTTAAACTATATTTTTACTTCTGAGGCATTCAGTTCTAGGAGCATTCTCTTCCTCTAACCCCACTGTTGCTTTGATCCTTAAGATTTGGAGTGGTTTGGTGCAAGTGCTGCTGTTCTAGTCCCAGAGAAAATTTTTACTTAGCTTTACATCTAATAAAGATGAAAAAAAAACCTGGAATGTTAACTGCATTCTTAAGACCCTGCTTTAATTACAGCATAAAAATTCTTGGAAGATTTTAGAAAAGAAACAAATAAATCTTCACTGCTCATTCTTGCAAGTCTGGAAATAAATTTCTGTTTAACTTTTCAACTCTTGCTGAATGTTGGAATGCTGGTTCACTGGATTTACTGACTTTTTAATTCCATTGTTTGACGTTTTTGGAAACTCCCATACAATGGCATAACAGTATTGAGTTTATTGGGGGTGGGGGGGTGGATAGAAATGGATAAGTGTGCAAAAGTGCCCTTGCAAGAATTGGAGCCAAAGTTTCCTCTTTTGTTTTTCCAACAAATTCAAAATATACTGTGCTTTCTTTATTTCAAATAAAAATCTTACTGTTCCTTCATTTTATCTGCTGTACCTAAGCAATATATTCAGCAAGAACAACATTGTGCTTAATCCTATAGGTCTTTCATCATTTCTAATTGCATATAAAGTAATGTGATATGCAGAAGGTAGTGATAAGAAGGTATCAGCACTATTCAAACACTTTTTACTCATTGACAAATGGACAAAAGGATGTTAACATGAATGATACTAAATAAAATGGAATACAACAATTTCTTTGTTTACTGGCATGATAGGTACTCAAACTGAATGGTGCTCAGAATGTTTTATTGTGAGATTGACTAGATAAAACATGAGTCTACATATAGCTTGACTTAATCTCTTTTTTAAAGCATCACTACCTTGTAGCTTTAATTTAGGCAGCTTTACCAGTTTTCTGCCAATTTGGACAGATAGCTTCAATCTGGCTTTACCAAATGTTATAATGTAATATTAAGTAGCAGTGGGCATTAAGAAATTTCCCAGAATTAAAGGTTAACGATTCTTTAGAATATATTTTATCAAAACTTGAACAAATAATGCAATCTTACGGTTTGTACGAACATTCTGTTTGAAGCTTCTGGTATTTTTAGCTGCTAAAACATCTAGTCTGTTTGGCTTTTGGCCCCTGAGCTGGTATGCCAATACAATTCATATATTAAAGAAAAGTATGTTTGAAGTTCTTGTTGAGAGCTTATAAAAATGTTAAGTCAAGACAATTGCAAAAATCAGGTTTGAAAGGAAAGGTTACAAGATCAATGGAAACTACCTTTGTTTTTATTGTTTCAGTCATTATGTAATTCAGCTGGGTATTTAAATATAAAAAATTATGTGTAAGTGAATGTCTGTTAATTTTCCTTCCAAATTATTTATGTTGTAGTTTAATTCAGCTAAGTGAAAGTTCTTTTAGTCTGACTGAATTCATTTCTGTTACTTGTATTTAATTTAAGTTAGAATTAACATAAATTATTTGAGTCGGGGAGCATTCTGAAAAATGCCCTGGAAAGATATATTCAGTTATAAGCAATGATCCTCTGAAGTTCAACATCTAAGCTAAAATCATTCTGGGCTCTACACAAATGAAGGTGGCTATCTTGAGCAATCCTCATCAGCCATTAACAGTTGTGATTGTTTTGAGTACCCCAGCCAGCATAAGTGACTCTTGGAACTGGCGAGTTCCACTCAGTAGTAACTTTTTAAGTACTTTTGTACATCTGCATGTTAATGCAGATATGCAGTCAGCCATTCACGTGGCAGCAACTGAGTGCATTAAAAGCATGTAGATGTGGTCAAGAGGTTCAGACCAAATGTCAGAATGGGGTAAAAAAAAATGTGCTGAAATGACTGAAACCTTTTACATCTTTTAAATTCTTTTAAATCTTCATTCATTAAAGTTTAGCTTAATTAGTTGCATGTACGTTGAAACAATTCCTTCTTTGGTGGCTGGTAAGCTGATGGAGAAAATCCCGAGAAGTAGGATTTATGAACGTTTGGAAAGGCATAATATGATTAGTAAAGTCAGCATGGCTTTGTCAAAGGTAGGTTGTGCTTTACGAGCCTGATTGAATTTTTTGAGGATGTGACGAAACACATTGATGAAGGTAGAGACGTAGATGTAGTCAGCAAAGCGCTTGATAAGGTACCCCATGCAAGGCTTATTGAGAAAGTAATGAGGCATGGGATCCAAGGGGACATTGCTTTGTGGATCCAGAACTGGCTTGCCCACAGAAGGCAAAGGGTGGTTGTAGATGGGTCATATTCTGCATAGATGTTGATCACCAGTGGTGTGCCTCTGGGATCTATTCTGGGACCCCTACTCTTCATGGTTTTTATAAATGATCTGGATGAGGAATTGGAGGGATCAGGTATTAAATTTGCTGATGATACAAAGGCTGATGGTGGTGGATAGTGTGGAGGGCTGTTTGAGGTTACAGCGGAACATTGATCGGATGCAAAACTGGGCTGAGAAGTGGCAGATGGAGTCCAACCCAGTTAAGTGTGAAGGGGTTATTTGTCAAATATGATGGCAGGATACAGCATTAATGGTAAGACTCTTGGCAGTGCGGTGGGTCAAAGGGATCTTGGGATACGAGTGCATAGGATTCTCAAAGCTGCTATGCAGCTATGGCTCTGGTTAACAAAGCACGTGGTGATTG